>NC_050486.2:3773071-4073458 GCF_012460135.2 Molothrus ater
GATGATCATTATTAAATAGTTTGCATAGCTGTTAAATCCACATGCACAAAGATTCTTAAGGAGACACCCTAAACCTTTACTAGTGTTTAATTGCCTCTGGATTTCTGGCACTTTCAGAAGTAGAGCTGTCAAGCCAAGCCTAGGATGAAAGGAGAAATGTGAAGAATGTGAAGGCTTTTACAAATGGCAACTGTTCTGTACCTACTTTAAAAAAAGGGCATAGATGAAGTGTGTGCCAGCCCTGTCTGGTTCCAGGAGCAGCAATTCAGAGATTTGTCATCAGAGAGGTGCACTTTTGCTCTTTCTGGTGCACAGTGCTTTAGTCCTGAATGTGTAAAGAGCTGCAGGGGGATCCCAGAGCTGTGACAAGAGTATCCTGTTGCCCTCCTCCTCCGCCTTGACATGCTTTGTACAGTGACTGTAGCAAGGAGTCATCCCAGGAATGTGTGAGAATGCTGCTCTAGGAGCAGGTCCCGCCGTGCTGATTCCCTGCCCAGCACATGGGAGTGCCTCACATTACTCTGCAGTGACATTTCAGTCTGGAAATCTTGCCAGCTGACAGGTACCTGCTTCCAGTTGGCCACTCTTCAGCTTTATGAAGGCAGAGAAGGGAAGAAAAGCAAACTGTGTGTTCATAATTCCTCTTTTTTCATGCTGTAATCTTTCAAAGAACAGAACTACTGCTTCATGAATATTAGATAGGAATAATGGTGCTTTCATAGACATGTTTCTCTCTATCCATAAAGTGGATGGAGAGAAAAACAGACAGAAGCCCTGAGTTTGGGCTGCACTGACCTGGGTGTCGTACATGGAAGTCTTCACTTTCCCAGAGGAGCACTCAGTGGTACAAAATGCAGTGTTAAATCAGGAGCAGAGGTGAGGAAGGGAAGCTTTATTCACCTGCTGCTCCCTGGCAGGTGTGTGCACCCTGGAGCCCCCGTTCTACATCGTGACAGAGTACATGCCCTACGGGAACCTGCTGGACTACCTGCGCGAGTGCAACCGCGAGGAGGTCAGCGCTGTCGTGCTGCTCTACATGGCCACCCAGATCTCCTCTGCCATGGAGTACCTGGAGAAGAAGAACTTCATCCACAGGTGGGGGAGGTCATGTTGAGCTGGTACAGTTTCAGATTGCAGTGGTAAACAGGCCACCAGAATGATGGGCCAGGAATTCCAGCTTTTGGGAAGGTTTCTTCCACAGCTGGGATTCACACTGGCTTATCCATTGGCTCTGGTGGCTTCAGTACTGTCTTGCAATAGCTTTTCCCCAGGACTTCCACAGCAATCTTGTGCCCAACTGCCTGGTAACACCTGTGTTGCAGACAGTGCCCACCCAAAGTCCTGTTGAAATGCAGATAAAGCCCTGCCATAAACCTGTTACCACTGTGTGATGAGCTCCTGATCCCATCCTGTCCCATCCTATCCTTGACACCCTAACAGCCACTATTACTGAAAACTTAATAGAATTTAAAAAGTTAATCCTAATCCAGGTTTACCTCATTGCTCCTAAGAATAAATCCACTCAGTTTCTGACACTGTTCAGGGCAAAGCTCACCTTGCCTCTGCCTGCTGCATACAGAGAGCACTTCCTGATCCAGGGGAGCAGGGCCCCAAAACTGCATTCAAAAGCCCTGCTCCTGCTGCAGTGGTGTCCTTTGTTCCTTTGTGCAGGGACCTGGCAGCACGGAACTGCTTAGTTGGAGAAAACCACGTGGTGAAGGTGGCTGACTTTGGCTTGAGTCGACTCATGACTGGTGATACCTACACAGCCCATGCTGGGGCCAAGTTCCCCATCAAATGGACAGCTCCTGAGAGCCTGGCCTACAACACCTTTTCAATCAAATCAGATGTGTGGGGTAAGAAAACTCACCTTCAGTGTCCTTTTCTTGTTCATTTTGCTTTTTTCTGCCAGCCCAGACAATAACTTGCTTTCTGGCCTGGGCAGAAACCCTTGTGAAGACAGTCACAGGCCAGGCCAGAACTTCATGAATTAATAATATTTTTAGCATATGATGTCTCCACATAGACTGGCCTGAAATACCTGCAAGGAAACAATGCTGCCTCAAGCTGCAATGAAGGCCACAGAGTAATGAACAACAAAAGGGCAGACTTATGACAAGGAATTTTGTTTTCCTCCTTTTGCAGCCTTTGGGGTGCTGTTATGGGAAATTGCTACCTATGGGATGTCACCATACCCAGG
Organism: Molothrus ater; assembly: GCF_012460135.2. Lineage (NCBI taxonomy): Eukaryota > Metazoa > Chordata > Aves > Passeriformes > Icteridae > Molothrus > Molothrus ater. The sequence continues at coordinate 3,775,272 of NC_050486.2, forward strand.
CATTGACCTGTCTCAGGTGTATGATCTGCTGGAAAAGGGCTATCGGATGGAGCAGCCAGAGGGGTGCCCTCCCAAGGTGTATGAGCTGATGAGGGCATGTGAGTATCTTCTTCCAGTTGTGGGGACAAAGCCTGGGAAGGTGGGAGGAATCTGGAATTAACAGCAGTACCTGATCCTCAGCATGTCAGAGTTAGGGTGGGCTTCAGTTATGAAACAAAGAAGGTGGGGAATGATGAAGGATATTACTGCTTCAAAAACCTTAAGGAAGCTGACAAAATCCCAAAAGCTGGGAATTCATATGATCGTAATGCAAAACAAGCAGAATGCCAGTCACTTTCCAGACCTTATGGTGATACCAGCAGACAGTGCTTCCAGAAAACATCCTTCTAGTGCAGATTTCTAACTGCAGAAATTACACTTTTCATCATGATACTCTTCTGTAACTTCCCAAGCTCCATCTAGGATCAAGGCACTCTTCTCCTCTTTCCCCCAGAGGGTCCACAAATCCTTCTTTTGGAAGGGTCTGCCTGAAATATTAAGAGCATGGGAGCAGGATGGTGCCTGAAGCTTTACACACTCAGTTACCAGCGACTGGGCTAGATGTGTTCTGTCCAAGCAGCCAGGGTAGCAAATACAGAATTGTCCTTTGCCCAAACAATTCAGAAAGGGGGATAGGGAGATCAGAAAAACCTGCAGAGGTGGCAGAGAGCTGGGATTTCTGGACTTGGTTCTTCCTTCTCCTGATTTGTTTGTGAGGATTCAGTAGGGTGCTAACTGCTGCCAGGAGTCAGCACCTGTGAATGACTCTAAAGCCTGTTTAACAGTGGGTCAGAGTGTGACTACTTTCTGTCTGCTTGGACAGAAGAAAAATTCATCTCCCTGTTTCAGGCTCTGAGACTTTGCTTTGTGGCATTGCAGGCTGGAAGTGGAACCCACCAGACCGACCTTCCTTTGCTGAGACCCACCAGGCTTTTGAAACCATGTTCCATGACTCGAGCATCTCAGAGGGTGAGAGCTGCTGTTGTTTTCTTCCTGAAACAGCACTGGAGGTTATCCCCAGAGTGCTGTGTCTCATGGATGGGCCCTTAAGGCTCATCTGCTGGCAGTGGGGGTAAAATGGATCTACATCCCTTATTCTTTTAGTCATAATTGGGATAAATAACTTGTTTCACAAATATTGAATAAAGTTCAGACACATTCCATCTGTGCAGGGAACAGTGTAATTTCATTTGAGCAGTAAATGCCAAAGAGCTGATTTAAAGATATTGTCTCCTCTAGCAGAGGAAATCTCTTGTTTTTCAGGCTGAAGAGTGAGGAATAAGTAAGTGATGGAGAGAGAGAAAGATGTATGCATATCACAGTCCCTTGCTGACTGCAGCAATTAGGTCACAAAATATTATTCTACCAGCCTCCACTTTTAACAAAGTGTGCTTTAATCTCTGGATTTTCTGCTTAGCTACTTCTAGGAGCAAATCTCTGCAGCTCAAGTCTGAAATATAATCTACCAGGAAGTAAATACTGGTGAGGAATGTGATACTATTCAGCAGACAAGCAGAAATGTCAGAGCATTCTTCTCAATTTTTAAATTAAATATGCAACTGATCCATCAACTTCCCTACTACAGAAAAAAGACACCAGATGGAATTTTACCAGTGAGGATCTATAATAGACACATCCAGTGGCCACACAAATGCCAAGCTGGCTGTGGCCAGGAGGTTGTGGGGTTTTTTCTGTGTTTGTTTTCTTTTTGTTGACCTGTTGTTGACATGCAATCTTCATTTCTTCACCTAGGGGCATGCAGTGATTTGCCACAAGCAAAGCAACTTAGGTCCAGATCCAGGGAGGACACAGCTTTGGGGCTGCATCAGTAGGAGGCACCTTGATTAAAGACAGGCAAATGCATCCAGTGCTGCCTTTAGCTCTTGAGCAGCCTTTAATAGATCCCTTGTACAGATCCTACCACTGTTGGGGTTTTTTTTCCTGAATTTATAAAGGTGTAAATGAGTTTGAAATCATTAGGAAAAACATCTAACCCTAAATACTTCTAGACTTGAACAAAGACTAAATCCATAAATTATGTATTTCTCAGTCATGGATCTCTTCCTGCCAGTCTGTGTTTGCAGGAAAGACCCAGGTTGTTCTTTTTCCTCTTTCTTTGCTGGTCTCTGTTTTGACTATTCCCTTTTTTCCTTACAGAGGTAGCAGAGGAGCTTGGAAGAACAGCCTCATCCTCATCCATAGTTCCTTACCTGCCCCGCTTACCCATGCTTCCCTCCAAGACAAGAACCCTGAAGAAGCAGGCAGAGAACAAGGAGAACATTGAGGGAACACAGGACACTGTGGAGCATTCAGCATCCAGCTCAGCACCAGGTGTGGGCACAGGGTGTAAATTCCCAGAGAAGCAAAGAACAACCTGACATGGGCATGTTTTGTGCTGCTGTGTCAATTATTTACTAGCAAATAGAAAACACTGTGGTTTTTTCAATGTCCTTTTAGTAAATCCCATTGTATTTTTTCTTTCAAATTCAGTTTTGCTGCTCTTTGTTAAGTGACAGCTTCAAAACTGAAGTTAACAATGCAGCGAGAGATTTTCTCCTATACTTAGCGTGTTTGGAAAGGAGCAGAAAATTATGGGAAGGGAGTAATAAACTGAAAGAAAAGAGCAACTCTTTTCTGATCTCTCCCCAAAGTGGCCTTCTCAGTATAGACAACAGATAAGTCACATACAGAAATGAAAAAAAGTGAAGAAAAAATAAAATACAAGTGCTTGCTTCTTCCCTCACTCTATCTCTGCAGCACCTGGGCAGGTAAATACACCAGGCCTATAAAACACAGTGCAGGACAGGGAGGTGGAAATAGAAATAGAAATAGATTGTCCAGATTGACACGTGTCTCTCCTGGCCAGGTTTCATCAGAAGCACACAGCCAACGGGCGGGTCCCCCGCGCTGCCCCGCAAGCAGAGGGACAAGTCCCCCAGCAGCCTCCTGGAGGATGCCAAAGAGACCACGTTCACCAGGGACAGGAAAGGGGGCTTCTTCAGCTCCTTCATGAAGAAGAGGAACGCTCCCACGCCTCCCAAGCGCAGCAGCTCCTTCCGGGAGATGGAGAACCAGCCCCACAAGAAATACGAGCTGACGGGTAACTTCTCCTCTGTGGCTTCCCTGCAGCACGTGGACGGGTTCTCCTTTGCTCCCGCGCAGCAGGACACCAGCCTGGCACCCCCCAAGTGCTACGGAGGGGGCTTTGTGCAGAGGACCTTCTACAGCGAGGAGGGCACTGGGCCCAGCAGTGCTGGGGGTGTGAGCACTGGTGGAGGGTGGTCGGGCATCACTGGCTTCTTCACGCCACGCTTGATTAAAAAGACGCTGGGTTTACGAGCAGGAAAACCCACTGGCAATGAAGAAGCTTCAAAGCCTTTTCCAAGGTCAAACTCTACATCTTCCATGTCCTCAGGGCTTCCAGAGCAGGATAGGATGGCAATGACCCTTCCCAGAAATTCCCAGAGGTCAAAAATTCAGCTGGAACGGACTGTGTCCACCTCCTCCCAGCCCGATGAGAGCACAGAGAGGGCCAGTGACCTGATTCCCAAAAGGTTTGAAGAAGGCCCTCCTTTGACCAGAGAGAGACCAAAAGCAAAACTCTTGCCAAGGGGTGCCACAGCACTCCCTTTTCGAACTCCCTCCGCGGCGGAAGAAAAGGAGGGTCCGGGGCTAGTGGCAGCTCCTAAGGGCAAGGAGAAAAACAGCGGCCCACGACAAGGGGCCCTTGAGGATGGCGAGAGGCCGGGGTGGTCATCTCTGGTAAAGGCTGCAGCAATACTTCCAACCACTCATAACCACAAAGTGCCAGTCCTAATCTCACCCACTCTAAAACACACTCCAGCAGACGTGCAGCTCATTGGCACAGACTCTCAGGGTAATAAATTTAAGCTCTTATCTGAGCATCAGGTCACTTCTTCCGGCGACAGGGACCGGCCCAGACGGGTAAAACCAAAGTGTGCTCCACCTCCACCACCGGTGATGCGGCTCCTCCAGCAGCCGGCTGCCTGCTCGGACGCAGCAGAAGAGCTGAGCAGCGCGGCGGGAGCGCAGCACGGACTGGAACCCAACGAAGGGAGTAAGAAGGCAGCAGCAGCAGCAGCACCTGTTGGTGGAAAATCCGGGAGGCCCGCGATGCCTCCGCCCCAAGTGCCTCTGTCAACGTCTTCCACCTCCCCAGTGAAAATGGCCAACGGCACGGCCGGCGCCAAGGTGGCGCTGAGAAAGACCAAACAGGCGGCTGAGAAAATCCCCGCAGACAAGATCAGCAAGGAGGCGCTGCTGGAGTGCGCGGATCTCCTCTCCAGCGCCATCGCCGAGCCCACGCCCAACAGCCAGCTGGTGGACACGGGGCACCAGCTGCTGGATTACTGCTCAGGCTACGTGGACTGCATCCCCCACACGCGCAACAAATTCGCCTTCCGGGAAGCCGTGAGCAAACTGGAACTCAGCCTGCAGGAGCTGCAGGTGTCCTCGACGGCTGCTGGCGTCCACGGGGCGAACCCCGTCCTTAATAACTTATTGTCATGTGTCCAAGAAATCAGTGATGTGGTGCAAAGGTAGCTACTGTCAATCTGGGTAAGAGAAACACACACGGGGAGGGCGGGACTGTTTTTCTGTACTGATGCTTTCAAAAGGAAAGACTGATACTTGAGTATGTGAAGTACCTCAGATCACTGAGTTCTCCTCACGTTTACAGGTTCATCTCAAAAATTGGGGATGGAGAGGGTAGATTAAAGCTGTAAGGGGCAGAACATCAAGGATCTGTCCCTACCTAATCAGGCTGATCTGCTTGGTATGGCGAGGAAAGAAAGTTCCTTCTCCTCCCCTGCAGAGGCAGGAGAACCTATGGCAGGTTCTCCCTCTGGGCAGGACGGTGGTGACAGCCGGAGCCCTGGGCTGGCTGCAGCTGCCTGGCTGCACAGATCCCACCCTGGCTGCTCTCACCTGTGCTTTGCTGTCCTGACAAGGCCAAGGAAAGGCACTGGGGCTCTGCTGGTACCAAGGGCAGAGCAGCCCCGGAGGGGGGTCATGTACAGCTGGGGGAAAGGTCTAATGCACTGACAGTATTCAGAGCTGCTGGAGGTGGATGCACTGGTCTGGATGGCTTAACTTCCACAGCACTGTTGCTGCTGTAATGAGAACTGCAAGATTAGTTAATATATGAAACTGTCCCTTTTCCCTCCTGTCCACCTCATCCACCACCTTCTCATCATCATTGTATTGGAAGTGTCAGGGATGCTGGGCAGACTTACCACTGGAATTCCCCCTTCCCACCACACAGCCTTCACTCAGCTGATACCTATTTCTAGTGGTCTAGCACAGGTGCTGCTTGATGGTCATTTTTGAGTAGTTTGGGGCTCTTGCACAACTTGCCAGTGTTGTTGTTGGGGTGGGTGGGTTGTTCCTTTTTTGAAGTTCTAGATTGTTTTTAACTTGTTCCCACGTTTACCCCCCAGTTCAGTGTGATCACCGTGAGGACCCATGGTAGGTAAGGCAGAGCCTCTGCCTCCCTGGCTGTTGTCCACATTCCTTTAGCAGTCACAGCACTGCAGGGCCAGCTGGAGAACCAGAAAGTACAGCCCAGCCTGCCCACCACGTGTCCTTACTGCTGCAGGATTCCCTGCACCTGTCCCTTACCCTTCACACTGCCAGATTCCTGGGATTTGTTCTGCTGTTTACCTGTCTCACAAGCTTCTCAGCATCCCAAGGTGATAAAGTATGGCAGCACACAGGAAACCCCACAGGTATCTCCATGGATTTGTTCCCATATTTTAAAGGCTAGACCAGAATCCTACACTGTGGTGTAGGGAATGTGCACAGAACCTGTGCACTGCTGTGCCTGAGGCGTGGCAACAAAAGCTGTGGCTCTGCCTTGAAGGGCTCCCAGTGGGTCTCTGATGCCTTCTACCAACCCCAGAATGAGAGCAGCTGAATGGTTGGTGTTGTCATCCTTGGTCGTGGTGCTGTTTGCAGACTTGTGGCCTCAAAAATCTGGTCTGTGTCTATGCACAGCTCCCCAAGGTGTGAATGTACTGGCAAGTAGGAAGAGCTCAGTTGCTGGTTTGTGAGAGGAAAGGAAACAGGCCTGAAACCTGGCTCCAAATACACCTTACCTGCATGCTGCTGCTCACTGCACACTGCTGGTGATAGAGGTTCTTGCTTGCTTTGCACCTTAAGCCTTTATTTTTTTGGCTAAAACGCTTTCTAAACTTGTTTTTGAAGTGTGGCTGTGCTGCTTTTAGTCTGAGCATTTAGAATGGAGCTGTGGCACAGGTGTGACTTTAGAAGATGGGCACTTTGTTTCTGTCTAGAAGCACATGGTGGTGCTTGGAAGCAGGCTGGGTGTCTCAGCAAGTGTCCCTGTTTTTTCCACAGAGCATAGTGAGACAGGCCTGGAAAAATCTTTAGAAATGGGCTGAGAATCCTCATTTCATTTCTGGTCTGAGCTAAGCAAAGTTGTTCCAGGGTGTGTGGAGGCACAGCAGAGGAGCAGCATGTGAGGTACAATGGACCAGTGAGCTTCTGGCCCAGTAAGTGAAGTGCTGGGGGGGAAAGAACCAGGCAACCCCTGGGGATGTCCCAAGGCCCTCCACAGGCAGAGAACCAACCCCTTATCTCCCAGACTTTACTGAGGGCTTTTGTGGTTTACCTTATCTCTTTCAGTCATCTTCATGGAAGGTGTGCATCCAAACTGACTGCCTTTGGAAAGGTGACCTGCAAAGGGAAGGTGGCTTGTGGCATTGCTTCACAGGGCCTGTCAAACAATCAGAAGGATTTAGAAGGGGGGGGGGACTCTCTTTCTTGGGGGCAGAAGGGCAGGTCTTGCTTACTCTGGCAGACCATCACATGGTTCCATGATTGTACTGCAGGGACAAAAGGGCTGGAACTGAAGGGATTCCAGGGGAAAGGAATTTTAACCAGAACATTTTAAAGTTTAGCCCAATTCTGATGAGCATTTTGAAAGAAGTGGTTTTGGTTTTTTTTTCTTTTTTTTTTTTTTTCCCTAAATGCCAGTCTTCCAGAAAAGCTACAGTAAAAGTGGTAGAATAGCAATATGGAATTTCTTACTACTAGAACTCCCCTCTTGCTGAAGAAAGCAGCTGTGTCCCAATGAACACTGTGGGCCATCCCCACTTCCTTTCAGGTGCCCCATTTTCTCCTTGCCCCTGCAGCAGAGATGGGCAGTGGGACAGGGCAGCATCCAGCTGCTTTTCCAGAGTCACAGAATGGCTGAGGTTGGAGGGAACTTTGGAGATCACCTGGTCCAAACACTCTCCCCAAGCAGGGCCACCAAGAGTCACCTGTGAGGACCATGTCCAAGCAGCTTTTGGGCATCTCCAAGCACAGAGACTCTACAAGCCCTGTGCCCAACACAGGAGTGTTTAGTTCTCACCCCTCCTCTGGGTCAAAATCAAAAGCTGGTGGAATTTGGGGATTGTCACTCTCATGGGAAGTGTTTTCCCTGCCCTTACCTATTATCTAACATCAGGTAGGCAGATTGTGGCAGAGGTAGTGCTGATTTGACAGGTTTTTTCCCCCCTAAACTGAAGGCTGTGGAATTGCTGGGACTTCTGCTGCCCTAGAGTGTTTTATTCCCTAACTGCAATGCTCCCCTGTCCTCTGGCAGGATAGCAAAAGGAATCTGGGAAAGCTGCTTCTGCTGTAAATTACCATCCAGTTGTCTTTCCTTCCACTGCTGCTTCTAAAACTTGTACCATTCCCTCTCCCTTTAGCTAGGTCTGCCTTTCTCTTCAGCCTTAAAGGTCTCCACTGTGGCCAATTCTCTGTTTTCAGCCTGGCACCAGATGTGCAAAGGAACAAATGTGGGTGCTGACACCCCATTGTTTGTCCCAGTGACTTCCTGCTCCATGGTTTGGGGCAGGGGACAAGGCAGAAGTGCTGTTGTTTCTCCTCAGCACTGTCAGACAGCTGTGAGGGCACAGCTGGAGCTGGGCTCTCTTGCACTACTGTGGGCCAGAATTGAAATTTGTCTTTGCCATGGGGAAGGCACCCACGGGCCTGGTCCTGCCAAGCACAAAGCACAGAGTGAGCTCAGGGGGGCACTTTCTTTTCCTGCCACTGTGGGAATAGCTGACTCACAGGTGCAATTCTCTCTTCTTCCTGCACCCCACACCCTTCTTACCCCAAAGTGGTGCACTTGATTTAGTCATGTTCTTCATTACTGTGGGCAGGGCTGAGGCTGAGCTGGGAGCCTGGGTCTTGGGACTGCACCAAATTCAGCCAGTGGGAAAGGGGAATTGAGGGGAGCAGTGTTGCTGATGACACAGCAGGGAGGGAGAGAGGAGGGCTGTGCTTGTCCTCCTCAGGACTTTCTCCTGGGTGCCACTGGCCTTGTGTCTGTGAGACACAGCCAAACACGAGGGCTGACATCTGTCAGGGTGCTTTGGGGGAGCTGTGGGGCACAGGGAGCCAAACCCCACAGTGGAGACAGAGCAGCCCCTCCCCACCAGGCTGAGGTGTGGGTGGGTCACACTGCAGCCACAGAGCAATCCCTACCCTCGTGTCCTACCACTTACCTGAGGCAGGCTTTTCCACAGTGGAAAGGGTGACTGGAGGCACCAGTGACTCCACAGGATGGTGGTTCCAAAGCCATCAGGCTGCTGCCTTCTGTGGGACACACTCAGCTCAGCCCTGCTGCTCACCAGGAGCTGGCAGGGAGACTTAAAGGGAACTGCAGCATGTGTGGAGGCTGCTGGGGTGGTGCTGCACATCCCTGGAGAGTGGAACAAAGCCCTCAGCCCATTCTCTGGTAGCAGGTCCCAGGAGGTTCTGGGACAGACTTGTTTCTCCCAGCTCCAGGCTAAGCAATGTCTGTACCAAAGGAGGTCGTTCTTCCCCATGTGTCTGTTGTGCACGGGAGGTGGAGCCTGCTGGGCTCACATGGCACTGTTTGTATTGGTAGTGAACTCCTTGAGGGCAGGAATGGATTGAAATGAATCACGTTAATCACCAATCACTCTTAGCAGTGTTGTCAACTGTTTTTGTTTTTTAATTGTTATTGTAATATATTTTGGTTGTTTTTCTAATTTAATTCTCTCACTATCGTCTGACTGTGAACTGCGAACAGTGTTAAACTTGATGTAAATAAGGCCTTGGAAGGGCCTCTTTGCCTGTCGTTCCACAAAGTTTTGCCAATTTGCATTTTGTTTTAAATAAAGGTTGCAATATTTTATTGGCAAAAACCACTCAAGTAGATGCTGAGGGTTTTTTTTCCCTCAGTGACTATTTGAAACTGCTCAGTCCTAACCAGAAGCTCTTTCTTTGGGTAGAAGAAATTGTTAAAAGGAGAAATAATTTAATTCCACCAGGCTGCAGGAAAAGCAGTATCTTTATTTATGTGGTATCTATGTAGAACCAAACTGTTGCCCTGGCGTGGTCAGAGAGCAGCTGTTGCTGTTGTGGGGCTGATCAGAGCTCACCCGGGTGTGACACACACACTGGTGACCCAGCAGAGCGCAGCTCTGGCCTCGCCCTTGTCAGTGTCACCACCACCTCCCTCAGCAGCCACAGCCAGAGCTGCTCCATGCCCACCTCAAACCAGTCCCCCACTGACCTCCTGCCACCCAGCCTGAGGCAGCCTAACCCAGCTGAACACTTGCTGACATTCAGGAAAAATCCTGAGTTATCCTGGCTTGCACACACAACCTTTAGGCTGCTGACCTTCAGCACACAGCTTGCTAAACTTCCTGCCCAGGTGACCAAACACAAGCTGAGCTGTGTCCTGTGAGGCAGCAGCCTCCCTGCCCCAGCTGGAGCATCACCCCAATGGTTCCCAGGTTTCTGACACCTGAGATTAACCCTAAACCCAGTCTCAGAAATGCCTGATCACCCCCACTGGCACAGCCCCAAGGTCTGTTCCACACAGCTGGTTTAAGGCACCTGCACTGGCTGAGCAGTGGGAGAGCAGCTGGCTCATCTCTGCCTGGGACTGTGACACCTCCTCAGGTAACAGAGCCAGTGCACCCGAGGGAAGCAGGGACTCCAAGTCTGCAGGGCCTGGACGTGTCTGTCTGGTCAGTCTCCCCCAGAGGCCACACTGCTCATCACTGGCACCACAAAATGGGTCAGAGCTTAAAATAGACCAAAGGTCCCCCGTGGGGGTGGCTGGGAAGCCAAGCCCTGTCCTTGGCAGGGGCTGTGTCACTCCTGGCCAGCACAGCCCTGTTGGAAGGGAGTTTTGAGCCAGAGGTCACAGAGCGATTCCCGTAACACTGATGAAATGTTTTGGAGCTGCTGCAGCACACTTATCACCTGGCCAGTACCCAGACAGCAAACAGCCCCTTGTAGTAGTATTAATAATAATCATCATAATAATAATTAGCAGCCAAAAAGCCACAGCATGAAATGTACTGAAGACAAAAATGAAAAAAAGGAAGGGAAAAAAACCCAAGCTTTTACTGCATCCATGAAAACTCACATTCAGCTGCAGCCTGATGCTTCAGCCACCATCCTCCTCACCTGCCCTTTGCCCTTGGGCAGAGGAGTTCTCTCCCCTTTTTGGTTCTGCAGCGAAGGAAATGGGCTCTTCACCAACCTGCTTAGTAAAGGAATTGCAGCACAAGTTCCCCTCACCCCAGCAGCTGCTTCCATACAACGGAAGGCTCCAGTGAGAGGTGGACACTCCAAGGTGAGAGCTATGGATTTGGCATCTCCAGAGGAGATTATTCAGTCCTTTCTTCCCTGCACAGACTACAATCCTGGCACATGTCCCTGAGCACCAGACACCTTAGAAAGGCATGAGAGCAACAGAAGGGAAAAACTCTTCTCCAGCAAAGCAGTTCTGTGTGATGTTGGAAAATGACAGAGAAAACTGGGGACAGGGACGTGGCTTTGGCTACACTATCTCAACAGGACCAGCCTGTCCAAGTCCTCCTTCACCACACAGCAACAAAACAAGGACTTGGACATTCCCAGTCCCCACTCACGTGGAACAGCATCCGTCAGCAGAACCACATCACCCCTCCAGCTAAAAGAAGGGACTTAGAACACCAGACAGGCTCCAAAAGCAGCCAAGCACACTCCCCCACATCCCAGGAGTAAGGGATGCACCTCCTTGCCTGCAACAGCTCTGGGGAGCTTAAGTCTCTGTTAAGTCTCTGTGCAAGTGCCTGGCTGGGTCATCTGCCTCTGACCCTGTGCAAAGAGAGCAGCAGCTCCCGGAGTGCAGAACCACCTTCAGCACAAGAACCTCGGCCGCTCTGGTCCCCCTGGTGTTCAAGGAAGGAAGTAATTGATGCGCTGGGGCACGGATTTGCAGCCCTGTGCAGAGAAAAGCTTCTCCTCTTTGGGGACAAACACCATCATCTGGGCCACTTGGTCGAGCATCGCCTCGGTGTAGGGAAGGCCCCGGGCCAGGAAGGCGTCCCGTGCACAGAGCTTCACGTGCTGGTACTCCAGGGGCAGGAACGGCACCACGAAATCAATCAGGTTCTCCCTGAGGAGCTGGCTGTGGGCATAACTGTTCTCTGGAGCACAGCACAAGAAAGGCAAACTCAGAAACTTCACCTGAGAGCATCATCCCTCTGCGAGGCCAGGCTGGGCTCCGAGGGGCTCATCCAGGGGGACCCACTTGTGCACAGCTGCTCAGCACTGTGAGCACAGAGCATCTCTAGGAGTCACCAAGAGATGCCTGGAGCCCCAGAGAAGCCTCAGCACTGCCCTGTGAGGTACAGCTGCCTCTTGCCCCAGCCATTTTCAGGGCTGAAGGTGCCTGAAGGCCTCTTGGATCACAGGGACCAAGGATGGGGCTTTCATTGACAACAACCCCCGGAGTGAGGGCCTGTTCCCCCAGCACAGCCCTGTGTGGCACACACTGGATGGACACTGCAGAGGGGCAGCCTGCCCACAGCCCCCAGGCAAGCCCAGCCCTTACCTGCAGCCCACAGCCCCCAGGCAAGGCCAGCCCTTACCTGCAGCCTCCTGCAGCTCCAGCCGCAGCCGCTGCTCCAGCAGCTCCAGGGGGATCTCCTCCCGTGCCCGGCCGGCTCGCCAGAAGTCCAGGGCCACCTCATTGATGGTGTTGCCACCAAGATTGCTGTGGACACAGAGAGAGGTCACTCAAGATTTGCCCCAGAGAGCTGCCAGCACCTTCCCTGCAGACAGACCCCAGCAGTTCTGTTGGCAACAGAGGATTTGCTGTCTAGGATCAGCACATGGAGAGCCAGCCTTCTTCCCAAAGAGCCCCTTTGCACAGGCATCCCTGCAGCTGTCCGCCATCCTGCCAGCTCAGACCAGGGGCAGCAGGATCCTCCATCTCCCTCAGTCCCCTGTCCGGGCTTGGGAAGCCACCAACCTTGCAGGTGACACTTGGCTCCACACCAAACGCTGAACAAGCCACCACAAAGTCCAGGTTAAAGGGCAGAGCACGTGGCAGGAGTCCCACTGGAAGTAAAGGTCCAGGGCAGGGATTCAAGAGGCAGCCCAGGACTTGGCACAGCATCCTCTGCCCATGGGACAAAGCAGCAACACAGCTCCCACCGAAGGGCTCCTCTGGACACCCATGGGGGCAGCTCTGGGGTGGGGTTTGCAAGGTCCTGCAGCTCTTGAGGGTGCCAGGACAGCCCTTCAGCCTGGAAAGCAGGTCCAGGAAAGGTGTCCCCCCTCCCCAGGTGCTGGTGAGGGGCTTGTCCCCAGCCCTGAATGCCCCAGTGAACTGGGAACCAGCTGGGTGCAGAACTTGTGTGGGTGGGAGGCAGAGAGGCAGTGGGAGGCACAGATCTTGCACCCCACCCTCATGTCAGAGGCTCTGGACCCCAGACTGGAGGCAGAGAAAATTGAAAAGCCACCACTGTTTCTCACCATGCCCCCACCCACTGTCAGGGAGAAAACAGCTTGTACTGCTCCTGCTCCCAACCCAGAGCCCCTTTAGGCTGGACAGGCAGGCAGCCCAGCCCATCTGCAGCACCCTGCCAGTGTCCACAGGAGCCCTGGGGCAGAGCCATCCCTCCTAAAGCAGGTCAGTGTCACACTGCCACCAGGAGTGATGAAACCCCTGGGGTGACACACTGCTGCAGTTCAAGGCACCCTGCTCCCCTCTGCCCGCTGACACTGTGTCCATTCCTGAGCTGCATGGCTGCCAAGCAGGACACCAGGCCCTGTGCAGCTGGCAGCACGTCCACCCTGCTGAGCAACAGGGCAGGACCTGCCCCTTCCACCACAGCCCCCTGCACACAGGTGGGACCAGAGTGAGGGGAGTTCCACAGGCACTGGGCACTCACACAGGGAAACCTCTCTGAGGGAAACAACCAAGCTTGGAGGTTGGAACCCTTGCCTGGATGGTGGAAGTGGAGGAGGAATGCTCTGCTCACCTCCAACCACAAGGAACAGCTCCTGCCAGAGCCAAGCCCAAAGCTGCAATTCCCAAACTGAAGGGAGCCCAAGATGCTGATCTCTGACTCTTTAGGGGCACTTCAGTCAGGTGCCTGCCTCACATCCTGGTTCTGAGATGTCCCATTTCTCCCTCCAGCTGCATCCCACACAGAGACAGTGCTGGGGTGCACTTCCTGGGAAAGGAACCAACTAAACCAAGCTCTGCTGATGCCAGGATCAGCCTCACAGCACCTCAGTCTGCAGCCACAGCCAGGCAGTGGGAACTCCCCAGCTCCTAACGATGCATGGGAACTTCCCACCAAGACCTTCAGCCCCAGCTCTGCTCCCTGAAGTGTGACATCTGCCCAGCTGGGCAGGGTGACCCTATGTTAACTGACTGTGCTTCCTTGCCTCCAAATCTAGACTCAGGCTCAGGTGTCCCATCCTGGCTGGACCTCAGCTCCTCCTGCAGATGTTCCCAGGGAGGATGCCCAGCATCCACAGGTAAAACCGAACATGGAGGCAACCACCACGAGGGAACGAGGTACCTGTGCCCTCCCCTGCTGCCTCAGCCCCTTGTATCACACCTCTAGGGACAAACACCATTACTTGGGGACCAGAAATCACCTGAGGAAGAGGAAGATGGATCTCTGCTGATCTGCCTTGTTGGTGTGTTGAGCCATGAAGGGTGTGATGGCATCCAGGAGGTTGGAGTGCAGCTTCTCGGCCTCGTCGAAGATGAGCAGGGCCTGCCTGCAGCGCTGCAGGGTCTCGCTGATCTGCCTCTGCAGCTGGGCCTGCAGCAGGGAGGGCAGTCAGGAGCCCCTGGGACCACCCAGCCAAGCACCACAGCTGCTCCATCCCCTCCCACCCAGCAGGACAGGGCAGACAACGGGAAGGGCAAAGGCAGGAAAACCAGTGAGGTGAGATACATTAGTTTAATAAGTGAAGGAAAGAGGAAAGAAAGACAAGTGGTGCAAAGGCAGCTGCCCACCCTGCCACAAACAAATGCCCAGCCCATCTCTGAGCAATGGCTTCCTGCCCCCAAACCCCCTCCCTGCAGCTTTTATTCCTGAGCATGGCAGTAAATGACATGGAATATGCCTTTGGCACTAGGACTCACCTCTTTGGTGTGTCCCAAACTTCTTGTACTGACCTCAGGGGCTGAGTGGGAGAGGGGGGAAGCCTGAGGCTGTGCAGGCACTGCTCAGCAGTAACCAGCCAGTGCGGTGGGACCCAGTTTCCCTCACAAACCCAAGGCACAGCCCCACAGGGGCTGCTGAGAAGGACATGAACTCCAGCCCAGCCCCAGGGACCATCCCCTGTTGTTGGCTCTCACCTTGTAGGAGTCCACGTAGTTGTGGTGTGGGAAGTGGAGCAGGGACACGAACACCCTGACACAGTCACTCCTCAGCCCGTCCCGGTACAGGTGAGTGGCCACCATCCGAGCCACAAAGTTCTTCCCCGTGCCAGACCAGCCATGGAAGGACAGCACCAGAGCCTTGGGGGGCCGTGGGCTCTGCAGGAAGCCCTGCACCGCCCGCAGCACCACGTCCTTGGCCAGGTGCTGCCCGTGCAGCTGCCCATTGAGCTCTGCCTCCAGCCCTGCACAGAGAGCACGAGCTCAGCTCCACCTGCCAGCACAGCTACTGCACGTGGGGGTAAGGGGAAAATGTGCAGGGCTGCCTGGCCAAGAGGACTGTGAAGTGGCATTAAAGCCACAGGTTGCCTGTGCCTGCCTACATCAGCCTCTGGCCCCAAAAGGACACAAAATCTTCCACTGACTCCTTTTTTCCTTTAGGAAAAGGCAGATATGCTTGGCAGCTGCAGAGAGCACCGGTGCCCCAAGGCCCTCTCAAGCTCCCAGCACAGGGTTTGCATACCAGGAGTCTCAGGGACAGCAAACACAAAGACACCTGCTCATGGCTTACACACAGGTCTCAGTGTGCCCTCCTGACCTAGGGCAGGGTCGTGGGCCAGTTTGGGTCCTGCTATATGTGCCTGGAAGCTATGGGATGCACGCAGGGCTCGTGGCAAGCTGGAGCAGATACACCTATGCAGTAAGGAACAAACTCTTTGGTCTCAGAACTTCAAATGGGACACAGGACTGAGCTCAGCCGCTCACCCTCCCACAGCTCAGCACCCTACTCAGAAAAGCCCTTTACTAACAGCACTTTCTAAAATACACTTTAACAGGAAAAAAGCCTCAAAACAAGCCACAAAGCAGCACAGCCCCTACCTGTGATGTTGTTGATGATCCTGCAGTCTCCCGTCTCACAGCACTTGCCGAAGCTGCAGTACCAGGCAGAGAGGATCTCCAGGTAATCCTGGCCCACCAGAGGAAAGCCCCAGCCTGGAAACAGGAGCAGAATGAGCAGAGAAGTTACAGGAAAGGCTTTTTTACACTTTGGGCTCACGGCAATCCTCTCCCAGGTGCATGGGCTCAGCCATGTGCCTGCGGGCAACCCTGGCTGCAAGGAGGGACAGTGAGCTCGGAACTGGCAGCAGCCCGAGATGGCTCCGAGTGCCCAAGAAGTGCGAGAGCCTCATCCCGGGGTGTGCCAAGGAGGGAGATGCCCGGGGCAGCCACCTCGGGAAGGAAGGGCAGCGCCCCAGAGCCGGGGCCACAGCAGGGTCCGGACCTGCTGCTCCCTCCTGGGCACGGGAGGGAACAGAGCAAGGCGCTTACCTGGGATGGGACCGGCCTCTCGTTCTCCTTGCTGCTTCTCCTCCTCCTCGCAGCCCTCCTGCCACACCTTGCACGCCAGGTACTGCCAGTAGTGCTTGGACAGAGCTCCCAAATGCTTCTTCACGGCTTCGTACCTCACCCTGCCCCACGGTGCCCCCTCCGGGACGGCTCCCTGCTCGTCTGCCCAGGGCGCCCGGGGCGGTGGCGTTGTCCCGGGGCTGCCCGAGCCGCCCAGGAGCAGCAGCAGCACCAGCACAAAGCAGCCGAGCCCGCGGGGGCCCGGGAGCCTGGCCGGGCCCATGGCAGCGATGCGGGATCGGGAACGGAGCGGGCCCGGCCCGGGAACGGAGCGGGCCCGGCCCAGCCCCGCTGGGCCCCGAGGCCGGCCCGGCCCGAGCCGCTCTCACTTCCTGAGGCGTTGCTGGGAGCAGCCGCGGGCAGTGCCGGCCCCGGCCAGACGTGGCTCCCCGGTCGCCGTCGCAGCCACGGGGACGCGACAAAAGCCGAGCCCGGGGCCAGCGGCGGCTGCGGCCCCGCCCCGGGCCCGGCCAGCCCCGGCTGGGAGGGGAAGGGCTGGGGAGGGGCCCGGGGAGGCTCCCGGCCACCGCCTCCCACAGAGCTGCGGCAGCGGCAACGAGCGCCGGGGGAAGCAAATAACCTGGATTTTAAGTAGCCCACAGGCTCGGCTGAGGTTTTACAGCCGCAGGCACAAGAGCAAATGGCAGCTGTTCCTCAGTGTCCTTTCAAAGGGGACACAAAAATAACAGGTGAGGAAATAAAAACAAGGGAGCAGCGGGGGAGCGGCAGGGCTGTCCAGGCTGCGTTGGCTGCCTGCTGTCCTGATATCCTGACTGAGCCCAAGGAAAAAATATTTTGGAATTGGAAAGGATTTCAAGGTTATCTCGCACGCTCAGAAAAATAAAAGTAAGTAGGACCATAAATAGAATTAATCCAGCCTAGTAGTTGCCTGGTCCAGGTGGATGGGAGGGGGGATGCAGGCGTGGAGCAGAGTGCATCACCATCTACAGGTGCCTGCAAATATTACACAGCAACATTTCACTTACTGGGACCAACAAAACGACCCCTTCAGCTACAAAAACAGTGAGGGCGAAACCTGAACACCACTTGCAACAACTTAAACAGAGCTAAAAATAGTGCATTAAAGAAATAAATTAAAATCAAACTTGCTGTAGCCATAGCAAAAAAACCCCTGCTATCAGCCTTTCCAAAAACTAGTTGAGGTATCTCAAGCATTTATATAGATTTATAAAAAAATTCATAGCTGGAACATTCAAACTTTGCCCACCCAGGATAACTGCTCTAGCTGAAAAGGGCTTATTAAAAGGGACAGATACTGTAAAAAATAGATGGTTGTTGTTATTCAATGATATTATCAGACTTCTAGAGTCCATACCTCTCTGGTGTATTCTCATGGCTGCAGCTCTTCACAGACTCCTTCTGCTGCATGCTGTTCTCTCTCAGGGCAGGGCTCCTCCAAGGCTCTCCCTGACTGGCTAACCCGCCCCCTTTTATCCCGGTCATCTTCATTGGTCACAGCTGCAGCCCAATTAAGGACATCGCAGCTGCAGCCCATCAAGGGCAACCGGGACCTCTGGGGCAAAGCCTCCATACAGATATTCAAATACATTTCCTCTACTATAGATGGTTTTGTGTTCCAAAGGAAAACAGAAAATTTTGAAGGATAAACTGACTGTCCAACATTGCACCAGCTCAGGGTATAATTCCTGGGATGTCAGCCCTGCCCAAGTGCAGCACACAGTCAGAGCCAGAAGGACAAACAGCTCTTTAGGAGGCCCTGGCACAGGGTGCCCAGAGAAGCTGTGGCTGCAGCAGCCCTGGAAGTGTCCAAGACCAGGCTGGATGGGGCTTGGAGCAGCCTGGTCTGGTGGAAGGTGTCCCTGCCCATGGCAGGGGCTTGGAACAGAGGGATCTTTAAGGTCCCTTCCAGCCCCAGTCATTCTGGGGTTCTCTGAAGGGGCATAGGATGCCCATGGTTTTTCCCTTGCTCTGCTGAAACCCCAAGTGCAGTTTGCTGATCCTGAGGTGAGGCTGGAGGCAGAGGCAGCTGCAGGAACCTGCACAGCCCTAGAGCTGATGGGAGGATGCTCAGCTTGTCACTCACAGCTGGTTAGTCCAGGCAGTCAGTCCTGGTGAGCAGCAAGCTCCTGATTAAGGCTCCACCACCTTGGCTCGGCTCAGCTCAGCTGCCATCTGAAGAGAAAACAGCACCACAAGAAATGGTTATGCCTGGCTTATTCCACACCCCAATGCAGCCTGGGACAAGCAAACACTCAGAGGGAACCTCACAGTCCAGAATTTCATTTACAGGCTCTCCAGGGAAATGCCATGCACCCATCTTTTAGGTTTTTCCCCATTTCCATACTGCAATTTCTTCTGCACACCCATCTCTGCACTCTGACAGAAGGCAGGAGGAGAAGAGCCTCTCTCCAGAGCTCAGTATAACACGGTTATGGATTAGATTACTAAATAAAGAAGATCTAGAAAAAAGGGTATGAGAGGAGTCCTTTTCCCTCCTTCATTTTCCCCCCACAAAGTCCTACCTATCCCCAGTCTCTTAAAAATACTGAGATTCTACAAAAAACAAATCACCAGTTCCACACTTGGGATGTATGAACTAAGGACTTCTTTTCCTATTTTTTAGATTCAATTAAAAAATTGTAGGGAAAGGATTTGAGGACTTCAGGGAAAGTGCTTATTTTCAAGACCCTTTGGTTCTCCATTGGCTCAAAGTTGTTTGTATTCATTCTTTTGTAAAAGTACATTCATTACATAATCAGAAACACTAAAATCTCTCAGTTATACAAATTCTCACTCTGTTACTATGGCAAACCACTGCAAAAATTCAGAGCAGCAGCACAACAAAGTGCTTGGAACAACAGCTCTCAACTGCCAGTTTCTGCCTGTCAGAACTTAAAAGCATCTGTAGCTGTTGAACTGTTCATACACAAGCAAGAATCCTGTCCTGCTCCCTGAGCAAATTGGCACCTCAAAAATAGAGATGGAGGAAAGGAAAAGTTACTGGCAGCACACAATGCTAGGAAACAAACAAAAAACAAACCAACCCCAGAACATCCTCCCCCACAAAACCCTCAAAATAAACCCCAGAAGGCAGTTCTTACAGAATGCAACAATGCTGAAATCTGAAGTTTCAGTGAGAAACTCTAGTTTAAAGCAAAACAGGTTTCACACTGCCAGTTGATGCTACAGAGCAGGTGAAAGATGCCTGAATTCAGAGGTACCTCCTCTCCTGCCTCTGAAACACTCCCTGTTGGGGCACTAAGAAAAACTCCTCTGCAGCCTGAGTACAGCCCTGCTCCTGGGGGAGCACTGACCTGCCCATCCCAATAAAAGCTCAGCAGAGGCAGCCACGAGCATCTGCCAGCTCTCCAGACACCCCTGACAACCCAGCATTCATCCCTGGCTCCAGGAACCAGCTCCTGGTTCCATGCCCAGCAGATGCAGGGCCATGGGATGCACAGGCAGAACCACACCTCAGTCTAGGTGTGTTTTATTTCTGTATCCCTTTGGGATCCCTCTTCTTCCTTACTAACAAGGCTCTGGCAAACAAGCTGCATTTTTTGGATATACATGACTGGAGTAAATGCCATTGACAGAAATCAGCAGAGGAGGAACTGGGAGTCAGCAGCAGCAAAACACTTCACACATTCAGCCCACCACATGTTGGAACTCCAGACAGACAGACAGGGGAGGGAGAGAGACACTTAGGCAATCCATCAACGTTGCTTTATTAAAATCTTTATTCACACAATGTTGCTTTATGTGGGATCTGACCCCGGGGGATAAGTAGAAAGTCATAATTGCATTCTGTTTGCTTATTAGCAACTCCATTTGTGCAGCAGCTCCCAGGGGCCTCCTCTGGCACATCCAAGAGGGGGGTCTGTTTCCAGCATCCTGCTCCAGCTGCTGCACTAAATAAATTACCTTCTTAATAAATTAGTACTTTTGAGTTGAAGTTTGTTTGGCAAGACACACTCCAGTTCATCAGCTGCTGAAGGAGAGCTGACGCGAGTGTCTCCTCCCCCTGATGGCTGACTTGGGAAGGAGGAGGAGGAGGGAAATAGCAGATGGCTGATGAGACTCTTTAATTAGTTCTTGATTTCTGTGCTTCCAGTGCTCTGATATCATTGATAGCCATGACACAACCAGTGTGTAACATCTGGGGCCAGTGGGTGACACGTGCACAGTGAACAAGCATCAGAAGGTGTGTGGAAAACCTCCTCCCCAGAGCACCTGCCTTGCAAACAATGCTATTTTTCAGAGATTCAAGCAGACCCTGTTGGCACGTGGATGCTGCTCCTCATTTCCTTTGCAATGGTTACAATTTAAAATCTCCCAGGGTTCTGTATTTGAGCAAAACGACCATCACTGCCAAAAGGGCAGAAATTGTCACAAGGCCAAAACCAGATCTTCCTGATTTTGGTTTAAGAGAGGAATTTATTTTTCTTTCCTGCTGCAGAACACCAACCTCCAGTAGTGTTTACAGCAACAAGAAGCATCACTATCACAAATAAAAAACCAATCCAAAAAACAACCATTTCTTGCTTCCTTCTACTGATATTGCTGGACTTCATGCCCTTTGTCCACAAGTAAACCAAAACAAACCAATACCCTGCTTTAAATCTTTGACATTTATACTGGGAAAAAACTCATCCCCAGGTTCCATCTGACAGCAAAAGCTTTAGCTTAGAGCAATATGTAAATCCTCAACATTAATTTAATTTCAACGACTGAAAGGCTTTTTTTTAGCCCATTATTAAATAAAATGTAAATATCAAGAGTGATCATATAGAAATCAAAAATTAAATTTTGGTAGATCCCTCCCAAAATATTAAGAGCTCAAAAAGAAGAATATGCTTTTAGAAATACTACAAGCCACCAATCATGTGCTTCACTATCTCCCCTTTGGGTAAATCATCTGAAATTTCCTGGGAGACAGCTTAAACCAGCACTTGCTCCTGTCACACAGGCACCACCCAAAGTGTGTTCTGTTATCAGGTGATAGAGGCAAGAGCTTCACAGTGTCCTCAGAGCTGGCTGTGTGTCACCATCCTGACTAAGAACTCCAGTAAATAACTCCAGATCCCATCCCATCACCTCATTGCTCTATGGCATCTATGAGTGTGGCCAAGTCCAGAAGAGAGCAAAAATAACAGAGAATTCAATCCCAGGTAAACAGTCACATTCTACTTTCAAGATACTCTGCTCATGCAATGAGAAAAAGACTTCAACAAAACAAACCAATGCCTGCATTTTTCAGATAAACTCTCTCCCTGACACCTCCTGGATCAGGTGTGGCCAAGGTGCAAGAACAAAACAGCTCTTTACCTGCCTGCCACACTGCACTTAGAGAAGAAGTTAGATTTTCCTGACAAGAAAATCAAGGAAAAGGGCTCAAACTGACATTTTGGTGCTCTTGCTCTCAAGTTCAGTAATCTGTAATCACTTGGGGAAGGAGCTCCTTCCTTACACTAAGGACCATGCTGGCTGAACACTGATGCAAAGCTGTTCAATTTGGAAACAGTGATGAAGCTGCTTCTCTTCTGGAGACACAAACTGAGACCTGTGCCAAGGTGATCAGCTTTATGACACAAACTCAGCACAGTGCTGAAGGACAACAGGACTAGCACAAGGTGAGTGTTGCAGGCCTGTCCTGAAAAGCCAACTTTTCTCTATCTATGGCCATAGTCCATTAGTGAGGACTCCTGGATGACCATCCCAGGCAGAACATTGCAGTGGGAGTTGCAGGAAGCAACTGGGGAAGGCAGAAAACCTCCTGGAAGTAGTCACAGCTTCTGAGCTCAGCCACAGCCAAAGCAGGTGAACGTGGGACCCCAACACTGGTGTGCCCAGAACAGAAGTGCTGAGCTGTGCTCACAGGGAGCAGCAGAAAGCTCTCTCAGGAGAGGAGAAGACAGACCACAGCTCAGGGATGTCTGCACACCTCAGGTGACTGCTGGTGACTGGGAAGTCCAGCAAACACCTCTTCCCCCAGTCCCACATGCCCAGAGGCTCCACAGCACTCAGGGCTCACAGTAAAGCAGCCTGACCCTGCTACACAGAACTGCTGCCAAGGACAGATTCTGTCCTCCTCAGCTACAAGAAAATGAACATTTGTTTATAATGGACACAGGACTGCAAGGATAATTTCTCTACTCAGACCTTGCCAGATTATTTAAAAAAAAAAGAGGGACAAGACACATGGAAACTTACTATAACCCCTTAATTATCAAGTGCTGTATAACCACCCTGTCCTCTCCTAAATCTCCAACCTTGTGGATAAACCTTTGATAGGACTTCAGCAAAAACACTGAAGCATTACACATATGAGGCAGCCCCCTTTCCCAGCCTTTTATCAAGGAAAAGCCAAGTGAGCAGCAGAGGTCCCCTCTCCCACCCCTCAGACAACCAGAAGAACATCCCACCCCGGGGGGTGGCACAACTCTCCAGTCCAACAGTTATTTTATTCACCCCTGCTCGTTCTCTAGAGAAGCAGTAAAATGCCCAACCAGCTCAGAGCTGATTGTGTACAACCCTGAATGAACAAACTCGCCAGAGTAAAGGGGGAAGAGAAGGGAAGGGGACTGTTCTGTTCATCTCTGAGGGTCCCCTGCAATCCAGTCCACAGAGGAGCTCAGTATCCAGACTCTGCACAGCACCCAGAGCCGTGTTCATCCAGCGTGGTGCCCACTGCCGGCAATGGCCACGGCACAGTGGCCACCAAGGGGCTGAGCCACCCCAGGCTCCTTCCCACCTCTCACTGCTGCCAGCCCAAGGAAACAGCCAGTGTCACCTCCCTTCCTCTGGCTCGGGAGCTGTCCTGTTCATGTCAGTCCATCGTGGCCACAGCCCTTCTGAACTGATTGTGCTGTTTTTCTATCGCTTGTTTGTTTGTTTGTTTTTTAAAAACGGAGTTTCATCTCGTGTTCTGCTGGGATTACAAGTGAGACAGAGTCATCCTGTCTTCCACCAGCACAACATCTGGCCCAAACTGGTCTGTGCACTGCTTCACTGTAGCCAGGATGCTGAGGAGCCGCTGGTCCAGGGCGTCCAGGTGAGGGGTGGAGAGCACAGGTGAGATGGGGTCATGAGACATGGCAGTTTTTAAGGCAGACTTCAGGACTCCATTCTTCAGGTAATTCAGCCTGTTCCAGGTAGAAACCCGGATACTGCAAAAGAAACAAACACACATCACCACACCAGGCTCCTGCTGCATCCCACGGGAATACCGGCTCACCAAGAATGGAGACTCCGTGCAGAAGTGGGTTTGGGATGGCAGGGTCCAGGTGGAACTGCATCTCAGACAAGATCTAATCTAATGAAATTTGAAAATTCAAGGTGATGACGAATCAATCTGGTGTGACAAAACTCTGATGTTACACAGGAACACTTCCAGCTGAGAGCACAGAAAGTCTTCAGTCCTGCGGCCTCGCAGACACAGTTTGGAAAGGAAAGAAAAGGAAGGAAAATCAACAAATTCAATAAAGGTCACCTCAGGAAGAGCACCACTGACCAATAATGAATCACAAAGGACAAAAGGCAGTTGGCCAAACTTCAAGAAAGAGAACACAGCAGTGACTTTTCCTCTTCACTGACCACTGAGCTTGTTTGTGTCAGCCCATCCCAACTGTCATGTTCTGTGAAGTCTCTTGGGATTCTCCCCCAAACCTTTAGTATGCAAATCTTTAGCATCCCTGGTCTAAACTCTTGGGTTTGATGGCTTCCAATAAAACCAGCAAAATAAGAAAGTGTTGTAACAAACCTATAGTTAAAACAATTATGCAAATTAATTATTATATGGCATTTGCCCAGTACCAGAAAGAAGGAAAATCTGAAAAGCAGGAAATTGCCAAGTCTCTTACAGAGATAAACTTCTCCTCTGGTTGCATTTGGGGGAATCGAGATGACAAAGACTCCAGAAGAATCTCAATAAGGCACAAAATTTAACATACATCTAAAACTAATGCAGGAAAACGAAAGAATTTAAAAGTTCTTTAACTGTTCTGCATGTGACTTTTACAAGGATCCTGCAGAACATGGGCCAGGTGTACTGCAGGGAGCTGTGCTTAGTGCGAGCAAGATGAGAGCTCAGGCTTTCTGCAAAGGTCCCAGAGAATTTGGAAGACAGAACCTTTCAAGGACAAGCTTCACAGACAAGCTCCATTTGGAAGGCTTGAAGGAGTTCATGCTGAAGTATCAGAGTTGGGAAATTGGTATCTCAGTATTTTTCTTCCTGGAAATTTTCACAGAAGCCCAGAATGGCTTGAACTGGAAGGGCCCTTAAAGAACATCTCATTCCACCCCCCTGCCAAGGGCAGGGACACCCTCCACTAGATCAGGTTGTTTCAAGCCCTGTCCTACCTGGCCTTGAACATTTCCAGGGATGGGGCAGCCCCAGCTTCTCTGGGCACCCTGTGCCAGGGCCTCCTCAGAGGCAGAATTCCATCCCAATGTCCCATCTAACTCTGCCCTCTGTCAGTGTGAAGCCATTCCCCCTGGTCCTGTCACTGCAGTCCCTTGTCCCAAGTCCCTCTCCAGCTCTCTTGGAGCCCCTTTAGGCACTGGAAGGAGCTCTGAGGTCTCCTCAGGGCCTTCTCTTCTCCAGGTTGACCATCCCAGCTCTCTCAGGCTGTTCCAGAGGAGAGCTACTCCAGCCCTTGGAGCATCTAATTCCTAATGAGAAACAGCAATGGCCTGGTAAGAGACTGGACACAGAAGAGAAATCAGAAAGCCACAGCCTCTGAAAATAAACCCACAGCTCACAAGGCCAAAGCAGAAACAAAACTCTGCAAAGAAACTACACATTTTACTTGAGAGGAGGCCCCTGAGCAAGGCTGCAGGCTTTTTTTGGAAACCATGTTTGAAATTATTACATTGCCTTTATTAAATTGCCATCCTCCCCTACTGTCAGGGAGAACTCAAGCAGGGATGTGAATGTTGATTTGCCAGGAGCTGGGTGGGACAGCTGCAGATGCAAAGTGCCTGTCACACTGAGAGGTGAGAACTGGAGGTGAGAACACGTTCTGCAGCCAACCCTCTGCCCTCATGAAAATGGATTCCTCAGCTTCTTGGGCAGTGCCCATCCATCAAACAGACAATATCTCAAAAAGTACAGCACTGTGGACCCAAGCAAACCTTTTCAGGTTGCCAGAAGGCTCCCAAGTTAATGCAATTGCAAACCTAAGGACAGAATTACATAAGTAAAGTGAAGTGAACAGCACCTCTGTGTTTCACTTACATGCAGCACTGATAGAGAGGAGCCAGGATGCTTCTTTCATCCAGGGCAGGGTTTCCAAAGCTGAAAAGCAAAATGAAAACCAAGTGAACCAGCTGAACTCCTAAGGTTCTCAACACAAAGGGCTTTGTAAAGAATTCAGAGAAATCAATATTAGGCAATTTCATGCTCCAAGAGATCAAATAATTTAAATTAAAATATAAACAGTCCAAGACCAGTCACTGATAAAACTTTCATCAGCATCAGTTAAGCAGGTAAACAGAAGCAGCACCAGCATACCCAGTTCTTTATCAGACCAAGGCCCCTTAGGAAGGCATTTCAGAGGAGTTCAGAAATGGTGCAGGGGTAAGGAATAACTGCTATTCTGGGCATGCAGAATGGGAGCTTTGCCTGTCTGACACAGCTGGTCAGGGAAGGAACCCAACAGCAGCAACAGTTCACTGACAAGGTGATTAACTTAAATATTTCAAGCCAAATTCCATAGAATTTCAAGCTTCATCCAAACACATGCTGGATTTATTTTTCATAGTTTCACCTTCCTCATAATACTGTTTTCAACTAAGAGCTTTCCCTTCAATAAAGATAAGTTGCTGCAGGGGCCTGGCCTTATGCTGCCCAAATAATTCTGTTATTCATAGCTTTAAAACTCAATAAGCTCCCAGGGAAGTGGTCATGGCACCAAGGAGCATCTGCTCTTGCTCACATGGTTTAGTTTTAGGGAGCCCTGTAAGAAACAAGGAGTTGGGGTCAATGATCCTTATGGGTCACTTCCAAATTGAGATCTACCATGGTTCTATGAAAAACTGTCCCCTACCCATTATTTCAAAGGAGCTGAAAGTAATTTAAAATTTTATTATAAATAAATCACTTAAATTTTCAAGAAAACAATTTACTGTCAGCCTGCAAAGCCCCACCAAAAATATTTTCATAATGCCATAGGAAATGACGATAACAAAAGGACTTGACCTTCAAACCCCATGTTCACTTCCAGTGACTAATCCATCACCTTCCTTCCTCCAGCACATTGTCAGTGAGGAACAGAAAGAGCATTTTTGTCAAATTCTCCTAAAGCAGCAGTAATGAAGCAGTCCCAAGGTGGAATGCATCCTGCTGTCATACTGCAGTATTACTGAGCAGGCTGATGACAGGAAGGATGGATGGAAAGATGGAAGGAATCCACTATACAAAAGATAAATGGGAACAGAAAGGTAACTCCAAGCCTTGCAAGGATCTCCAAGGTCTCAAGTGCTGTGGACACTTGGTACAAGTGGTGTGCAAAGCCAGAGCAGAGCCTGCCACAGGAACTGCTGGTCCTTCACAGAAGGGAAACTCACTGCCACTGCACATGGGAGTGCCCACCAGAAAAATAAACCATCCAGAATTGCTGGACTAAATGATGAGAAAGGCAAGTAGATGACCTTTATGTTTTTAAGAAAAATTAATCAAATTGTTATGATTTAAACAAGGCTGTGTCTTCAGTATGATTTTTAACCTAAACTATAGTGGACAATGTACAAAAAAAACTATAGCAAGGACAGAAGAACTCACATTCTAAACATATTTTTAAAACATTTTTGTTCGGGTAAGAGTTAATGTCCACATATAGAACATGATAATTTTTGTGTTTGGTATCACTTCTACCTCCATTCTAAACTTCTAACCTTTCAAAGCCAGAGTAGGCATATCCAGAAGGCAGGGAATGCCAAATTATTCAGAAACACATTTTAGAAAGATCTGCTTTTATTACAGCACTCACTCATACTGACTGGTGATAAATAAAAAAGCCAAAATTTTCAATCTTCCATTAATTAAAAGCCTGAAAGGAAAGGGCATTTCTGGGGATAGGAGGAGAGACTTGAGCAAACCTTTGAAAGTTGCTTTGGGAAATACTGTGTTAACTGGGGAGTTTCTGTAGATTGAGTAGGACTTTGGCAAGACAGAAGGGTCTCTAGAGCACAGAGTAGAATCAGAGAGTCCTAAAATGGTTTGGGTTGGAAGAGTTGGGCTAAAGCTCATCTTGTTCCATCCCCCTGCCATGGGAAGGGACACTTCCCACTAGACCAAGGTGCTCCAAGCCCTGTCCAACCTGGCCTTGGACATTTCCAGGGATGGGGCAACCTGTGCCAGGGCCTCTCCACCCTCAGAGGGAAGAATTTCTTCCTACTATCTGATCTAAATCCACTTTCTTTCAGTTTGGATCCATTCCCCCTTGTCCTGTCAGCACACAGCCTTTGAAGGACCCTAAGATTCAGCGATTAATTTCTGATAAAAAGGAGATAGACTATTACAAGCAATACTAAAGAACAAATCAGCGAGAGAGAGAAAACAGAGAGAGAGGCAGAGCAGATCAGTGTGTGCCCTTGCAGGCAGCACTGCCGGCCAGCAGGGGTGAGGGCAGGCTCACCTTTTGGCATTGTCCAGCAGGATGAGCATGCTGGCGCCCTCATCATCCTGGAAGCTCTCGTAGTGGTGCCGGTCGGCGTTGCCGATCAGGTAGTCAAAGATGGCCGTGTCGATGATGTCCAGCAGGCGCGGGCCCGAGTCGTACGGGGACGTTTTCTTCACGGCGTCGCAGTAGCTCTCGTCGTACTCCCACCTGCAGCCAGAGGGAACCAAGCAGCCTCAGGGAACCGCCCTGCACAGCAGCAGCCGGCTACAGCTGCCCTGGGGCACTGCGAGTGCACCAAGAAAGGGCAGCAGCCCAGGCTGGACCAAGAAGGGAGAGCTGGACAAAAGTGTTTAGGAGAGGAGTAAAGCCTGCAGTGACATCCCAGCCTATGGAGCAAACTTCAGTTCAAAGATACACAAAGATCATCTTCCAATGGAAAACAAAGTCAGGGTTTGCTTCCTCACACCTCCACAGTGACTGGGCTATGTTAGGGGAAGATTACTGCATGCCTTGCCTTCCTCAGCTTCCCAAGGAACACTTCAGTTCTGTGTCACTTTCCATTGCCTTGAGCTGTTTCCATCCTCTTCCTTTTTTCTTTTTAATGCGCCCCTCTGCCCACAGAAGGGCTTCACAGCGGTCACTGTCCCTCACTCACAGCTGTCTCTTTCCTCCCTCCTCTCACCTTCTTCTCCACTGACATGATTTCAGGCTTCCCTCTTATCTCTCCTTCTCCAGGTAATCTCGTAACATGGATGTCATGTCTCAATTCTCCAATGCTAGGATTTTAAATTTCCTCATTTTCTCCTTTACAGCTTTCAAAGCTATTCAACACCACCACCAAAAGAGCCAAATCTCTGGTGTATATCCTTTCCATCTGTCCACCTAAATAACAAGGACATCTTCTATGTAAGGACTAAAACAATCCTTCACAAAATAGCAGTTAAATTGGAAATGCCTTAAACCATCTGTGATTTGGAAACAGAGATGGAAGAAACACAAGCTGGAGAGACTTTCTGACATGCTCAAAACTGCAGATATTCATAAAAGTAGGAAGATCAGAATTTACTGACTACAAAAGCCACATATCCCACTTCATCTTTTAGTGGTCTGGAACCAGAGATCCCAATATCCCACCTTTCTTCCAGGTATCCAAATCAGAGAGCTTAAAAATTTATCTTCTCAATGTGCTTAATAACAGATCACCATGTTCCTCAAACACTGTGCCTAAATCCCCCTAGGAAGAGGGATCTTTGCACCAAGGTCCAGCTCACACTCAAGGTGTAGCACAAATCCACACAACAACAGTCTCAGAACCTCTTCTCCTTTCTGGATACATTTCTTATGCTGCATCCCACTCTCCCTCAAGTGCTTCTTTTTCTCTCACTTTACTTCAGAGCAGTACTTAATCTCCTTGCCACAATTTTTCAGATATGCTATGCTCTCTCTCATTTGCCATGCAGTCTTTCAAGAGACACTTTCATCCAACACTCATTTCTGATAATTTACATTGTATTAGCACAGGCCTTGGAAGGTCAGGGATTTTGTCTATTACACCTCCATTAAAAATTACATACACTAATGTGCCTGTGTGAATTATGTTCAAAAGGTCAACTCAAAACAGCAGCTAGAGCAGGAAAAAATTCTTAGAGAGTTATTTTTTCACAATTACCAGGCACAGAAAAAGGAGAGCATGACACCAAGAACCTTTAATTCTGATCTCTCAAAGTGAAATGTGCAGCATGACATGGTGAAAAACACCAGAACCTTGTAACCTCATCTGCAGGAGGCAAGTGTGAGTTTAAATACACCAAATATCAAATCAGCACAGGAATCAAGGTAAACCCCTGTGTAAGCAGGCAGGGTGTGATGAAAAGGAGCCTCTCAACAGGAGGAACACCTCCAAGAAATTCATCCTGTTCATCACTGCAATGTATCATGTACTGAACACAGCTGATTTTCACCTGCTGGGAAAGAAAAAACATCTGCTGCTCAAAATTCAATCTGTGCATTTTATACCCTAAAACAATCCAACAGAGCTTTTGGATGAGATTCCTTCTGAGAACAATCACACTGGAAATCAATGGATACTTTAGATAAAGGACTGAAAATCTCTTCTAATCACTTTCAAGTTCAAGACAGAGTCAGAAAAATTTACTAAGCTCAAATTCATTTGTTCAAGTCATGGCAAAAACATCCCCACCTCAGGAACTCAGATGTGTTACATCTATTATAGAATGCTGCTTACAGAAGGACAAATGTAGGATTTAGCATTCTTTACATGCTGAGCATGGTCACCAAATACTGCTGGCATTCAAAGTAAAGGAATTTCCAGGGTGTGTTGATGTGGCACTGCCTGATTTTTGGTAACAGGGGAAGGCCACAGGTTTGGCTTCTGTGAGAAGCTGCTGGAAGCTTCCACCATGTCTGACAGAGCCAATCTCTGATGGCCAGCAGTGGAAGTAAGACAAGTGACTCCCCAGCACAGAACCTGGATGGGATTGACCTCTGGGCACTGTGGGATCTTGCAACAGTCTTTGAATTGGTGCAAGATGACAATGGTACCTACAAGCAGCAGTTTTTCTTCTAGTTGGAGAAGAGGAGGAAGTGAGGACATGTGAGGGAAAACAACATGGAGACACCAAGGTCAGTGGAAAAGAAAGAAGGGGAGGAGGTGCTCCAGGCATCAGAGCTACGATTCCTCTGCAGGCTGTGGTGAGGACTTTGATAAAACAAACTGTTCCCTTGTAATGCATGAAGTCCATGGGGGATGCAGAGATCCATGCACAGCCCATGGGAAAAGTGCTCATGGCAGAGTGGGTGGTGCCAGAGAAAGCTGTGGTCCAGTGAGAGACCTGAATAGAGAAACAGGGCCCCTGCTTCCAGAGAAAGAAAGAAAGAGCTTGCTTGCTCTCTCCTTGCTCCCAGACTGGAGCAGCCTACCCTCATGGACAAGTGACCCACGCCACAAGGGTTTTATGACAACTGTTTGCCTGTGGGAAGGATCCCATGGCATAGCAGAGAAAAGACTCCTCTCCCTGAGTGAGCAGGAAAAGATCTCCAATGATGAACTGACCAAACTCCCACACCCTGCCTTCCTGTGCTGTTGGTGGGAAGGAAGGAGGGGTTGGGGAAAAAAGGTGTTTTAAAGGCTTATTCTACTTCTCATTATCCTCCTCTGACTCTGTTAATAACAAATCTACTTTATAAATTTGGACCTGTTTTGCCCTTAGAGTGGTTTTTTTTTTGTCCTAGTTGTTATCTCAACTCATGAGCCCTTTGTTAATTTTCTTCCCTCTCCTCTGCCCAACTGTAACAGAAGAGGGTCAATGAACAACTTTTGTGAGTGCCTGGTGTTTGGCCAGTGTCAAACCACAACACAGGGCCTAGCTTAAGTTAAACCAGTTCCACAATTCTGAAAATGAACTACAAGGATCATGAAATTAGGTATGATACAGTGAAATTAGGTATGTGACAGTGCTGCCACATTTCAGGGGCCACAGCATCAACATGAGGTCCAGTGGCACAAGAGAAGAATCTCAGCTTGCCCACAGACAAGATTTTCAGAGCTTGGAGTGACTGCATTGTGGAGTTCTGTTCCAGCCAAGGTACAGGAAAAGGATAGTGCTTAGTATGTGGAAAACAATGAAGATTTTTTTTTTCTTCCTCATTTTAATTTAAATTTTATTCTGGACTTCTCGGCTCCTACGGTTGTGCTAAGAAAGCTGTCAACACAATTAGTTTTGTGTTGTGTAGGTTTTGAAACCACTTAGAGCTCTTCAATTAACCAAGGGCCATTTTAGTGCTAATGATCATCTATAAGGAATAACTCTGCCATGTTCTCTCTCATACCTGGCAAGTTTTCCCTCACGGTAGGTCCTGCCCCAGGGGTGCCGGTGCTTCTGGAGGGGCCAAACGTCCGGCAGCCACAGGGTCACTGAGCCCTCCATGATGTCCCCATCTGCACAGGCTGGCTCTGTCTCCCGACAGTAGTAGCACTTCCCATAGAAGCAGGTGTTATTGCCTTAAAAAGAAAAAATTAGAGGTATCAAATGAAGAGGCATTAATCCAAGGAATCCAACTGAAATTCAGGAGCATGTTGTTACAGCAGAGGTTTCCCCATTACAGGATTTTACTGCACTTGTATTTGTGGTTCCTGTCTCTGAGAGGGAGAGGCTCAAAAGAGACTACACAGACATCCATTCATTCAGAGCAATTAAAGAATAATATGAAAAGGAGAGAGCAATTATATTTTCTAATGACTTTATCACTCTGAGAATTAATACATTAGAACCTCAACAAGTTTTTGTGATCCTTCCCTAGTCCTGAGGACCCTGACTTTGCAATGTTAACACTGCTCGTTTTTCACATTTCATACTTCATGTGTCAGATTTCCCACAGAGACACAGCAGAACTCAAAGGGATTTGGTGCCCTGAGACCTGCCACACATCTCAGCTACTTGAGCTGCCTCAGCAGAGGAGACAGAACCAAGTATCATTCTCACATGAGCCAGCAATGCAGATCTGTCAAAGCTTCATCAGTGTCTTCTGACAGGAGAGGAGCAACAAAACACTGCAGCCTTTAGTCCACTAACACTGATGCATCCTGGAGCATCAAGTAATCTGCAGCAGCCTGCATAAATATGTTTATGTAGTTTTAGTTTAACCTTTTCTATCTTCCCCTTCTTAACCCACCTTCGCTTGAACCTCGCCAAGTTAAATCCAGTTCCATGCTCATGGATGTTCTTCCAGAATATTCTTCAGGTATGTCTCACTTGGTTGTCATTACTCTGTCATTTCTTCCTTTGGTTCTACATGCAATATCCTCCCTAGAGCAGGCTCAGCTCTCCAAATGCCATATTCTTCCCCTTCCACCCTCACACATCCCTGCCTCTCAGCCCTCCATCCAGACCCTGTGCTCCCAGTATCCTGTCAGACAACCTGAGGATGTCACAGATCATCACCAACACAGAGCTTGCAGACCAGATCTCTTGTTTGTATGGAAAGCCTGCAAGTCTCTCTTCCCATCCAGGGGCTGCAGCAGGTCTAGCAAGAGACATAATTCTTTGAGATTCTAGCTGTAACTGCAGTAAACCTGCACTGAGTATGAATGAATTCTCTCTTCTTCAGAACCTCAGGAACTTGGTCAAATTTGGCCTAACAAAATATCATAACCTCCTCCATAGATCCACTCATTTCTTTAGTTCCTGCTTTGCAGAACAGCAGTTCCAAGGAATCTAAGGAGCAGCAATGAACATTTCTGGAGCCTGACTTCTCAAGTCAGCACTGCTGCTAGCAAACAGCTTGGTTATCTTGGCTGAAATTGGAAAATGTAAAGCCTGCCTGAGGCAGGAAGCCCATGTGAATGCCAGGAGAGGCTGATGAGGCTGAGCTGAAACTTTCATCTGGAAGTTGTACCTTGTAAGTGGCAGTGTCAGGCAGCAGTTGAGACTGCCAGCAGTACTGCTAATAGGAACATTACCAGCAGCAAGGAACAATCATCTCTGGAGCCTTCTGATTAGGAAATGAAACAAACAAACAAAAGAGTAATAATTGGATGGTTTATGGAAGCCTCAGGGAGTTAAGGCTGCAGCATAAGTAATTTCTTGGTACTTAATGACCACCTGGTAGGAGTTCACATTAATAGCTTCCATTATGTGTCCTTCACAGCATTATTACTGTAAACAACACAGGGAAGTTCTGCCATTGGTTGTAAATGCTCTGCAGGCTCTGATGCAGCACAAACAACATCTAATACCAACCAGTGTGTCAGCTCTATAAATGATCCCAAATCACCACTCTCTTCACATTAAATACAACTTTATTCTTTTCTTTTCAGGTCTAATCACAGACTTTTCTAACCATTTTTGACAGCAGAGAGAAAACTCTTACTCAAAAAATAAAAATCCCATCTGTAGCAGCAGCATGAGGGAACACTATTTGAAGAAAACCAAGTCCTCCTTGGGGTTATCCAAGAGCTCTCCTGGCACAGAAAGAGCTTCCTGTATCATGGTTAACTGCTCTGCAGCTGTGTCAGGCTCCCACAGCTCTTTTCTCCCATGAAGGATTTTCCCTTCCCTGGGCAGCACAGCCCATGGAATGCACTTACCCACAGTCATGAAGGTGCCCAGGAGCTGCTCCGTGGCCACGGGTTTGATCTCGGTGCGCAGATTCACAAACCTGCCGACCACCAGCGGGGCTCGGCGGAAACCCAGGATTCTGATTGGGGGGAAAAAACAGAGCCTGAGAATCTGCAACGTAGGCAGCAGTTCAAAAGTAAAGCCAAAACATCCTCACAGTCTCTGTCAGAGATGATAGAGACCAAAGAGTAAAGCTGAAGCCCTGCAGCAACCTCCTCTCTTCTCTGAGGCAAAGTAAGGAAACTCATTTTTCTTATGTGCCTGGATGTTAATCTTACTTTATAGGCCATCAGTGACACTCCTTTATTAAAGCATTTGCAGCAGAGCAACAGAGGATGCACCATGCTCCAACTCTCAGAACTCAGACCTCACACCAGAAATATCCATCATGTGTCTGAAGCAGGCTGAAGCAGTAACTGGTCACCTGGAAAGATCATTTCTAATTTGTGGGAACCACTATTAAAATGTTATGCTTAAGCCAAATTCAATTACACTTGAAATCAACCAATCCAAGAGTTGTTTTGTTTGGCACAAAGAAGGAGAAGGGAAGAGAGAATGGTAGAACAAAAGTGAATGCCTGAGAAGGGCCTGGAAAAGCAGAGGTGGGAAGAACAACCATAAAACTCGCAGTTACAAGATTCAGGTTCCACTCCCATGCCTGCCACAGCCTTTGCTCTGTGACCACAAATGACTTGGGTGTTTGTAATGGAATTTCAAAAGTGCTTAAAGTACAAACATCAAAGAAGTGTCAGCCCCAACTCTCTTAATGCACTTTTGACACCCTCTGGATAGTCTTTGCATCTCAGAAAAAGATTCTGAAAAGGTATTCCTGAAGAATAAAGAGGTGCAGAGCCACAGACAAAGACCAGAGAAAAGAAGCACAAAATCATGACCAAATGGACAGCAAAGAAGAGTTAAGTGAGATTTGGACACTTGAAAGAGGCTTTGATTGAATGTTCAGTCATTACCTTTTCAGGGAACCTGAAGCCTGTATGCTCCTTGAAAGCACTAATGGACTGACATCTGGCTCCATTATCTTTTTATCTTCTTAATATACCCTGATTTTGGTCCACCAGCACAAGCTGGCTGTAGCAGCAATGGGTGTTACTCAACTAGTTACCATCCTAGATATTCTAATTCTTCCTAGAATTACTGATTTCTACTGCCTGTGCAATGAGTTCCACAGGTGAATCAGGACTAACAGACATCACTGTCACCACCTGTGACTTCAGTCACAGTGATAAGGCTCTTATCTATGTACTGAGAAACCTCAGTTTCAGTTTTTCTATCCTTTGTTATATTTGTCCCTCCTTATTCCTTTTCTCAAGATTTTATGTGTTTTCACCTCCAAATCCTCCTATGAGGAAACAGAGACTGTGCTCATCTATGTTATGTGAAATTGCAGCTCTAACAGCATTTCATAACTATTGACATTCAGTGTCTGGTGTTTTCTGTCCCATTCTTTGAACATCCTATAATTTTCATTTTTTCCTGTAATTGCACCTCCAGCACAGGTCCACAAAACCACCTGGGTACCCCAAGCACAATTAGGATATGAATAACTGGATTTCCTCTAGGATGCACTGATTCATATTTACTCTAGACTAAATTGTTAGTCTAGACATCACTCTTGACTTTTTACTGAACTGGACATGAACTTAGCACACACATTTAGTATTCAGACTCTTCCACAGCATTTAGCTAAGCTCTTTCTCCCCTGTAATATTAACTAGAGTGGTTGCAGGGCTCATTCTCCTTCCCAAACTTTTTACAAGTATCTAAAATGTTACACTCTTGACCAGATCTTAAAAACGAAGTTTCACAGAGTAAGCTGATTCTTATTTTGGCTTCAATGTGGTAAACTGGCAGGTTAGAGGTAGCTCCCATAAAGAACCCCTTTTTTCTGGTACTTTACAAAGACAATAAAACCAGAGAAAGCAGTAATTCCTTACCTATCCAAGTGAAAGGCTGCCACTTCTGCGTTGTGTCGGTCGTAGCCAGCGTAGGGCTCTCCTTCCACTATATAATCCCTGGCATATCTGGAATTGAAATAAGTCACATGAAGTGAGTCTATGTAGAATCCCTGTCAATTCTGCTGTTCAGAGGAACAATTTAAAAATAGTTAAAGAGTCTCTGGGTCACTTTGCAAGTGACTGCCAATGGGAGAGTGGAAAAACATCAATGATATTAAAGTGTCCAGACTGTTGAAGTGGTAAATAAGGAGGAAAGGTCAGTGATGTACAGTGGTGTCCAGAGCCTGTGAAGCAGCTCACATCCCAACTAATAAATTTTAATCCAACCATATGCCAAGTCACATCTTAGAACAAAGAGCACAGACCCTGCTATGGAACAGGGGGCTATTTATCCTGGAAAGCAGCAATTCCACAGATGATTTTGGGGTTACAAAGAATTATACATTAACAATTCTCAAATACAATCTTATATTGTGAAAGAGATGTCAAATGCAATCTTTAGTAGACACAAAATCAGCAAGTGTGAACCTGAGGACAATAATGGGTATAAACAGAGAGAGCCTTTAATCTGGCAGAGAAAAGATATCATGAACAGCAAAAAATAGAAATTACACACTCATTGCAACAACAATGGTGTATTTTGGTGAGTGCAAGGCTTTTTGCTCCCCTTTTTATCTTTTAGTAGATGGTACTTAGTCAAGGCAAACACCAATTTCTCAGCTGCCTGCCATTTGGATCAGTGTAGATATTGCTCTAACACCACACTGCAGCTGAGTGTGAAACACCACAATCAATACCAAGCAAACTGGTGAAATGCAACATGTTTTCAAAGAAAATAAGGCCAAATTAGGTAATCTATTTTCTTACTTCCATCTACGTATCAAATTGTGTAAACTGGATTATTTCCAGCAGAATTTGTGTTCAAGCAGTAGCAACAACAGTGTAAGAGGAGGCACAAGAGCTGGACCTCAATGTTTTAGCCCTGCTCAGGGAGGAAGTGGGGTGAGAAGACAGCCCACTTCCCCAGCCTGAGCAATGCTCCAGCTTCTCCGCAAGGCAGCTTAAAAGAGAATTCACCAGTGCAGGATTCCTGCCAAATGGGAGCTTTCACCAAACCAGCATCTTCTGCCCCATATACCACCAGATGTGATGACAGCAAGTATTATTTGTTAGTAAATTAGGCTGGATTTCAAATAAATTTGAAGTGAGCTAATCCTCAGAACATGTCCTTCAAGGCAGGTCTTTGGTAGGTACTTACAGCTGGCTTTTGGAAACAGGGTCACATTTTGAAAGCTGCAGAGCTAAAATTTATTAGGAAATCCTGACCAAACTCTTTGTTTCCATGCACAGTAAGCATCCAGTCCATTCCAGAGCAAAAGTAATGACGGAATTCCTTCTTCCCCTGCTGGTAAGTTTGCTCAGAACTGTTTTTAGCAGTAACTTTGGCAGAGCTTTCAGGTCCAAAGCTGGTTAAATAGAC
Source organism: Molothrus ater (assembly GCF_012460135.2). Taxonomy (NCBI): domain Eukaryota; kingdom Metazoa; phylum Chordata; class Aves; order Passeriformes; family Icteridae; genus Molothrus; species Molothrus ater. The sequence goes on from NC_050486.2 coordinate 3,812,606, forward strand.
TCTCTTGCAGTGCCAGAACAGGACTCTGCTCACCAGCCTGGCTACTCAGCAGTCACAAACAAAACATGGGTCTACCAAGATGGCCAAGGCCACCCTCTCCAGTGCTCCTATAAACATTCCCAGCTGCATGTGTCCTTGCTGGAGCTCAGTGCCTGTGTCTGCCTGCACAGACAGGGCATTACAGAATGCAGTTTAACTCTCAGTTAATGCTTGACTGCACTCCCTGACACAGAAAGCCCTATGGGAATGCTGTGAATCCCCAGTTCTTTCACTGGAGGAGATCCCTCTAGTACCACCAGGAGTTTTTGTGCAAGGCTGACACTGCCTGGGCCTGCAGGGGAGCTCCACCCAGGGCAGGAATTGGCTGTACAGAGATTTTTTTCTCATTTTCTAATCATAGAATCACAGACTGGTTTGGGCTGGAAAAACATTTCATTCCAATCCTGCTGCCATGGGCAGGGACACCTTCCACTAGACCAGGCTGTTCCAAGCCCTGTCCAACCTGGCCTTTGGACACTTCCAGGGATCTTCTTCTGGACAACCCGTGCCAGGGCCTTACCACCCTCAGAGGGAAGAATTTCTTCCCACTATCCCACCTATCCCTGCCCTCTGTCAGTGTGAAGCCATTCCCCTTGGTCTTGTCACTGCAGGCCCCTGTCCCAAGTCCCTCTCCATCTCCCTTGAGCCCCTTCAGGCACAGGAAGGGGCTCTAAAGTCTCCCTGGAGTCTTCTGTTTTCCAGGTGAACAGCTCTAGCTCTCTCAGCCTGATTCCAAGCAGAGGTGCTCCCACCCTCAGAGCATCTTTGTGGCCTCTGCACTCGCTCATTAACAGGACAGGAAACCTTAATGCCTGCTTAGCCTAAAATCTTTTTCTGTGATTACACCTCTCATTTGCAGTGAAATCTCCTAAAACACACCCGGCGCTACTTTTTAACATCTTTCTTCTCTTTTTCCCCAAGGACACACAGTTCAAAAAGCTTTACAGCCAAGACTCTTCAGAAAATTCAACCATTTCAGTTTTTTCTGAGGATCACTGTACACTGAGGCTATACCAAGGAAGTATCACTACCCTCCATTCTCCAGTACTCACTGCTGGCAGACAGGAGGCTCAGTGGCTCTCACTCTGACCCACCCAAACCATTTTACAGTCTACATTCAAGTACACCAGACAAAGAGATGTACTTTTGAGACCACTGCCAAGGTTCCTTCGTTCCCTGCTCCTGAACTGCACCCTCTCCTGACAGTCTGACACAACAAGGAGCCAAAGCTTGTCTCCAAACTGCCAGAAGCTGCACTTCCAGAGTCAGGAAGATACTGCTCAGAAACACCAAGTGTAACCAACATCCTCTCAGGACCGAACACAGTGATTATTCTTTTCATCTAAAGACAGGCTGTATCAAGGCTGTACAATGTTACTAGGGCACCAGCAAGGTTCTATTCTGTGGATGCCACGGGACAGAGAGAGAGAAATGGCAAGCGTTTCTCACAGCAGCTTGTGAGGAATTCTAGGGAGCTGGAAAGATGTGATAACCTGTTGACTATGAAGAATTTGCAGGTGCTGTTTTTCTACTTTATTTTTCTGTTCCTCTCAAGGACAGTGCGTGAGAAAGATGTTTCAGTTAGTCAGCCAATAGAATAGAATCTATCGTACCACTGTATAAAAACCACACGGTTCTTTTGAATAAAGCCTTCTTTGCCTTTGCTACGATCCTGCCTCTCGCCTGTTCCTGCCCCGACCCCGGCACATGAGTGACACTCTTCTGTCTCAAAAATAACAGGATGGTCTTTCCAAATTCCTAACTTCAACACTAATGTGACAGCATGGAGAAGAATAGTATATGTAAATGAAGCACTTGTTAATGCAGACATTGAAAGCAGCATTTACCTCTTGGGCTTGAAGACAACCTTCTGTCCTCCTTCAAGTATCAGCAAAGCTTTCAGCTGCGTCCCTTTGTAGCCCACATCAGCTTTGATGATCTTCTTGGTGCTCATGGCGTGCATGACGGCGCCCAGCTCGGGGGTGTCCTCGGGGTACACCTCGCGGGGCACCACCCACTGCGCAGCGATCTCCCAGGGCGACTGCAGCGTGTGCTCCAGGCGCGGCTCCAGCGCCACGCGCAGCCCCGACAGCATGCGCTGGAACGCGCGCTGGTCCTCGCGGTGGGCGGCCGACGTGTCCAGGTTGTCGATGAGGAAAACCTTGGTGAAGATGAAGATGACGAGGAGGATGGCCAAGAGCACGACTCGCTGCTTCAGCTTCATGGTGCCTTTCAGCCCTTCTCCCCTGACTCTTTCTTCCGAGCGCTACGGGAAGTCTGTTGGAGATCAGGGTGAGGAAGGGGGTGTTAGTTGATGAATTTCATGCCTAACTTGCATTGTAAAAGATGTCTCAGCACTGAAGCGTCTCCTGGTACCCCTAAAAATAAACAAAACACAAACTTACAATCCCGCAGATCCCACCAAACTCAAAACCAAGTTTATGCTCGGAGCATAAGCCTGCACTGGTGGAAACCTGTATCCTAAAGCCTGAACACCTCTGTTAAAACACACTGGCTTTGCTGCCTTCCTGCAGCCTGTCTGTGATCTGCACAGAAGGGGAAATTGCCAGATAGCATCTCTGCACAGCTGAAATCATAGCAGCCACAACCACCACAGGCAAGACTTTTGCAGGGAACTGTAGTTTAACATGATTGCTGCAATTTCACATGCACTCTTCTATTAGTGCAAGATCCCATGACTGCTGGTGTCCTAAAGAGCTATCCCTCAGAAAAGCTCCCAGGTAGATTTTAAGACAGCTCACAACAGTGAGAACAGCTGCTCAGCCTTCTTTCTTGAAGGTACAAGACATAAGGACAGAATAGACTCAATTGTTTATTGCCTTTCATTTGCTGCCATTATAATTTACTCAGCTTTTTTTCCATTCTTAAAAAAATATGAGCTGGGGGGGGGATGACATCTTTACTTCCTCACAGCTAACCAAGTTCCTTCTGCACTCAACTGTGAAACCCATAACCACAGAAAATATACAAAGTGTCTGCAATCTCAACCAAATTAACTAGAAAAAATACCCTAGAACACGTGCCTGTTCTCACATCCTCACCTACAACAGTTAAAACCACATCTGTTTCTATATTTACAGTGGGCTCCAAGACACATCTGGCCCCTCAAGAAGCCTTGGCAAGGGCAGTGTTTGCATGTAAGGACCAGAGAATGAACCATCAACAACTGTATTGGGTTATAAAGACAGAATTACCTTCCTAGTATTAGCTGAATGCAGTCAAAAGCCAAAGAGAAAGGGGACATGAGGCACACCTCTGAGGGGCACTGGAGCCAGCAGGAATTTTTCTTCACCAGGCACACTGATCATGTAAACCCCAAAGAGCACCCTGAGCTGGGGGAGGACTGACACAGAAAGCCTTCTCATGCAATTTAACAGTAAGTGTATAAATCAGCCATAAATAATCATGGCACTGGAAAAAATGAGCTGCCACAGGCTCCTGCACCAGCAGCCACCACAGGACAGCCAGGCCATGCCTGGTGAGGCACACACAGGTCACAGCCCTCAGTGCAGAATCAGGCTGGCATGGTGTAAGAGTATAGTATAAAAGTATAAAAGGACATGTATAAAAGGAGATGCAAAGGCACAGAGGACTCCACAGCACCCAGAACAAATTTACATGAGGTCTAGAGCAGAGCCATCCACGGCTCTCCCATAGCCCTGTTAGCACTCACAGCAGGACAGAGACCCCAGCAAGGGCAGGGGGTAGAAGCCTCTGGGATGCTTCAAACTAGAACCACAGTCTCCGTGTAATACTGATTTTAATCTGCTGGAAAATAAGTGCTTGTGCTCATACTGAAAGAGAACAAATCACATGTTTATATGGAAATTAGAGCATATTATTATTCTTCATCTAGTTTTGTTTTGGCAGGCTGTTCTTCTCCAGACAGCACTGCCACCTGCACATTACCCACTGCAAGCACAAGAATGTGAAGCACAGACAAGGAAGATGCACCTGACCCAAAAGCTCTCACTCCTGCAGATACAGACTCACCCAGGAACAGATCCTTAAATAATAATCACATTATTCTTAAATTTAAGCAGACAAGCAAAGCGGATTGGCTGCACCTGCACCCTCTCATTTTAACTCCATAATTCACCTCTTTAAAACTCCTAATTCTGAATCACTCTGAGCACTGCTTAAATTCATTTTTAAAATCCATTAGAGTTTGTAAGGAGTTAGGCAGAAGAACAGAGGTCATTTCAGAACAGTAACTGCTGGCTGTGGGATATGTGTATGTGTACACTCACATTTAAAGAAAGCCTCACAGTGCAGTGCTGCCTGACTAAAGCACTAAAGCTCAGGGCAGGATGTTCCACACCTCTGGAGCTCAAGGTGAGCACTCACTTTTCTACATTGATTTCCAGGAGTGCTGAGTTTCTCTAGGGATATTCTTCCTGGGACTTGGAGGGAGAATACAACTACAGTCACTTAAATGAAAGGTAATTTATTTAGTTAATCTTTTGTGACGGCTTTGAAACTAATTTTGGCTGAAACCCTCCAATGAGGTAAACAGAATTTACAAAAATAAATAAAATTCAATATTTAACTATTTGCTGGTGAGTCGGCTCTCACTTTTTAGTGACATCTGAGGACATGAGTCACTGGCTGCTTTCCTCCAAGAAACACCAAAGCACCCCCGAGGTTGCCATGCAATCAATTTCCCAGTGCTCCAAGCACAGCCTGCACTTTGCTCCTTGGTGCCAACATTACACTCTCTGCTCTGCAAGCCAAGGGAATTGAATCCTTTTATGAACAAGTTTACCACGGACAGCAAGAACTTGAGTTTACTGTTCTAAATTGAAGATGGCAAGGGTGACAGCGTCAAGGCAATGTAAGAAAATATTTATGCCGTTTTGGAAGAAGGTAATTTGAAAAAGACATGTCTTTGGCAAAGTCTTGGATTGGAAAGGAAGATTATGAGAACTCCAGAAGTGTCAAGCTGGCCCTGGAATGAGGTCAGAGATGAGAAAATTGAAATAACAATACACCACCAAAATTTTAAAAGGGAAAAAATAAGGTGAGCGTGAGCAGAACTCTGGAATGAAGAGCAAAAGGGTTTTGGACAATGACAAAAGTAAACCCAGCCAAAAAGAGAAAACAGCCAGAAATAAACAGCCCCAGCAGCTTTTTAATGCTGTAGTCAACGGAAAGGTTTGCATAAGAAATGTTTCTTGTTTTTCACTACCTCTTTGGGAAATTTCCTGATCAATTCCTTCTCTTATTACAACCAGCTCTGTATTCTCAGCAAGTATGAGTCCCCCAACTCAATATACAAATAACAGCATCTCCTCAGTATCATGGTGGGGTCACTGTGCACACAAACACACGAATTAAATCATGTCTGCTGGCATTAAATACCAACATCAGACCACTTCACTCCCAGTTCAAAAAACAACATGCAATTTGCCTGTTACAAAAATTACAGCTACGATAAGCAGGCTGCAAAGTTACCAGAAAAATCCCACAAGACATTTTTTATTGAAGTCACAAAATCAATGGCGTGTCTCATATCACAATCTTATTTTGATATCATAAAGCTTTTTAGCTGCTATGTCAAAAATACTTGTGTGTACAATTTGCCAGGATTTCATTATGCTCCAAGTCACAAATCAGGTCCGGGGGCAGGCAAAGGTTTAGTTTGGCAGCATAAGTACACAAAAAATCATAGCTCAAACAGACACTGATCTGAAATGGATATGGTGAAAGTAGAGTCTAATTCCTGTTTAATGCAAGGGGTTTTTCTTATATACACTATACCTTTTGGGATCACCTATCAAAAGGCCTTTAGAAGTTCTCCAGTAAATCCTGGAAAATGCCTTGAAGAAACATCGTACACAGTAGTGACATTTTCCTCTTCCCAAAACATCCCTCAGTCTCACCAGATCAATCTTCCTTCCCATCCTCCCCTCCCTGGCCAGCTCCTTGGTGGCTCATGCCTCCCTTCTCTGTGTGAGCCTTGTTATTCCAGTTTCCAGAGGCAGGCTCCCACAGACCTTTCCTTGGATTTCTCAGACTCATTCTGTCACTTCCACTCTCTGCGTGCTGCCTGCCTTGTGTACAAGTTTAGTCATCTAGTGCTCAAGGCTTCCCACGTATTTACTTCTCTGCTGTTTCTCCATCTCCTTTCCTCTTAAAACCTTCATTATCTACAGGCAAAATCTGTGACAGTCTACACTCAAACTTTCCACAAACACAACTGCACCCCTGGTTGAGAGCTACAATACTGATAAATGTGAAAGACCACGAGCACTTTAACCACTGCAATATCTCTGACTGCAGCTGCAACAATCAGTAACTGCCTGAAATATTCTCACACAGCTTTGGAAAGAAACAAAATCATCTTGTCCATCTGTCTGCCCACCTTGGCCTGTTATATCCCTTAGTAACTTAAGAATCTGTCACCTGCATTTCTGCCAAATTTGTCAGAGGACTATTTGCATGAGCTTTACAAAAACCACAGGCCCAGATAGAGGACAGAAGCCTTGAGAAGCCAAGGACAACTGGGTAAATATCCTGAATCTTTCCCAGCTGCCGGCACAGCAAACAGGAACACCTGACTCAGCTGGCTGCACAGATAAGGACAGGGTGGGTTGGGATCCAGGCAGCTCCTGGGTGCAGCCCTGGGGAAGGAGAAGCCACCAGGCACTGAGGCCCGTGGGAGCCAGGCAGGAGCTGCTGGGGTAGGATGTGGCAAACAACTCCTCAGGAAACCAGGCTGCATGAATCCTCCTTGCAGAATGACTTTCCACCAAGCACCGTTTCCTATGGAAACAAAGTTTATATAATCACACTTTTCACTTAGATCCACCAGCTAATTCCAAACGCATCTGAGAGGACAGTAGATGTTTTGAAGACAGGGTTTATGTGTTTATTGGAAGCTGGCAGCCAGGGGTGCTGCAGGAAGGGCCACAGTGTTGGCTCAACAGTTGTCTGCTTGCCTTGGCCATGTGGGCAACCCAGGGGCAGGGAGCTGGGAATGCCACGTGGGCAGGGAGGGATTGGGAACACTGAAATGGGGAATGCAACAGACAGGGGCTGGAGCCAAAGGCACTGATACAGAGGGTGCTGGGACCTGGTCTGAAGACGGCCAGAACAACCCTCCCTTGTTCCCGTCCCCGTTACTGACATTCCCCCTGACCACTACAGGTCAATAAAGCCAGCTGGAAATGCTTTAGGGAGCCTTGTTCCACTTGGAAACGAAGCCAAGGCAGTAAGAAAATTCTGCAGTTTCCCTTCTCCACTTGACGTGTTTATTCATCTCCTACATATGACTGACATTAAAAATTTAGCGAGGGTCCATGTACCCATCTGGATTTTAGCAGTGCTGAGCCTGTCTCTGCTGTAGGATGGTGCCAATCAGCCTCCTCCACTCCTGAGGAGAGGCCGTGGGATTCTGGTGTCAGAACCAAGCTGACAACTTTGTACCATGAAGCGAAATAAACTTTTTACCTCAAATGGAGGCAAATCTTGTAGTGACTATGTAGGTCAGACTTAAGGACACAACGGGTGCGTGGAGTCATTTTCAAATTAAAACAAGATACAAGAACATCTGTTCTGTAATAAATACAAGGTGGGATCCACTCACAATGAATCCACTGCAAACCTAGGATCTACATTTTACAGTTTACTCTGTTTGCTCAGCCCCTAAAGCACTATGGATGTTGTAGGGCCTCAGAAGGTACAATGAAACAATTGCACTGCTCATGCACATCTGTATCCAGAAAGGATCCAAAGAGAGACATCCTTAAAAAAAGGGTTAAACCCATGCCTTTGACAACCACAGTCAGCACTCTTCTATGGACACACACATTGTATTTTTCCACCAGTGGACAATGACCTTCGCTAAGCTGCGACTGGCACTGGGTGAGAGCCCACGGTGCAGACGGCTGTTCCCAAGGGTTAGCAGATGGCCAGAGAGGCTTCACAGCTGGACGGGGCTCCGTCCCCAGCTCAAAGCGAGCATCCAGAAGAGGAATGAACCTCAGGAGTGCAGATACAAATCCCATCTGCGAGAGCCGCGTCCGTGCAGCCCCCGCCGACCGGGGGTGTCCGGAGCTGCGGCTCAGGCCGGACCTGTCAGGAAGGACGCGGAGGGGCTGGAGCGAGTCCAGAGAAGGGAACAGAGCTGGGGAAGGCTCTGGAGCACCACTCTGGTGCTGAGGGAGCTGGGGGGGCACAGCCTGGAGAAAAGGAGGCTCAGGGGACCTTACTGCTCTCCTCAACTCGCTGACAGGAGGATGCGGCCAGGTGAGGGTGGGCTCTACCCTCAGGTAAAAAGCGATAGAACAAGAGCACGGAGCCTCAAGCTGCGCCAGAGGAGGTTCGGGTTGGACACAGGGAGGAATTTTTTCGCGGTAAGGGTGATTAGACACTGGAATGGGCTGCCCAGGGAGGCGGCGGAGTCACCGTCCCCGGAGGTGGGTAAGGAAAGCCTGGACGTGGCACTTGGTGCCATGGGCTGCTTGACAAGGTGCTGCTGGGTCACCGCCTGGGCTCGACGATCTCGGAGGTCTTTCCAGCCTCACTGACTCCCGGATCCTGCGATTCTCCCACCGCCGCTCCGGCCGCAGGGGCCCCTCCGGCGCTCCGCGGGGCGCAGCCGCCCCTCCGCCCCCTCCCTCCCGCCGCCAGGCCCGGGAGCCCCTGCGGCACCCGCCCCGGGCCGCAGCAGCGCCGCGTCGCGTCCCGTCTCGCTCCCGTCCCTCAGGCGCCGCCGGCTCGGCCCCACCGCCCGCGCCCGCCGCACTCACCGCGCCCGCCGCCCGCCCGCCATGGCCCGGCCACCGCCGGCCCCCGCCAGCCCCACAACATGGTGCCGCCCAGCGCCCCGCTCCCGCCCCCCCAGCCAATGGGCGCCCGCCCCGCCCGCCGCGCGCCGCCCGCCCGCCAATCAGCCGCCAGCGCTGCCCTGGCTGGGGAGACGCGGCCGGGCGCCTCCAATGGGAACGGCGAGGGGGGGGCGCCCGCCAATGGGGCGGCGGCAGCGGCGGCGGGGTTAACCCCGGTTCGGCCGGTGCCGGTGCTCGGCTGCGGGGAGGATCCCCGGCTTTAGGGGGAAAGCCAGCGAATACACGTTTGTCACACACTTTTGTCTAGTGCATATGGAAAATACTGAGCCGGGGCTGCGCGCAGCAGGAGCAGGATGCTGTGGCAACGGGTCCTGTAACAACGCGCGCCGCCCTCAGAGGGGCTCGGCTCCTCGGACTTTGGAATTACAGAATTATAGTTTAGAATTACAGCCCTCTTAAACAGTATTATTATACTATATAGCCCTATTATACTACACATTATGACTATGTGCAGTCCTGAGCAATACACCTCCTTTTATAATCTAGCACCAATAAATTGGATGCTATTCAACCATAACATCAATAGAATTTTATCTCTCCCCGTTCAACTACAAATAGCATATTAATTTTAAAATTTCCCCCGTTCAACTACAAATAACATATTAATTTAAATTTCCCCTCTACGCTCACACACTCCCAATATGAAATCACGCTCCAGTGTCAATTCCATCTGGCAGGCAGCGCTGGAAGTTTGGCTGGGAAGGCGCCGCTGGTGCAATGCCAGCCTGGCTCAGCAGGAGCCACCACCCAGCAGCACCGAAATGTGCCCGCAGAAACTCAGGGCAAGGACGGCAGAGCCGAGCAGGGCTCACGGATATTCCAGTCCTGCACATCCCACCACAGCTACAGCCCCTGCATCCCCTTCCTCCACAGCTCCTTACTGTCCAGGACGTTTTCTCCATTCTTTCTGCTCCACTTGCTGTTCCTCATCCTTTTTTGGTCCCCACAGAATCATTTAGGTTGGAAAAGAGCTCTCAGATCATTGCATCCAATGCAGTATCTTCGGCTACTTTAACACTGCAACAAATACCGCACTTGCAGACTGGCCTGAAGTGGAAAATACATGTATTTCTTTCCAGGAATTTTCCCTTTCCCTCCTCCATTTTTAGGACTGGGAACGAAAACTTTTAATAGGACTTTTAAAAACCCCTTTGAAAAAAAAAAAAAAATCATACCTAGTGCTTTATGACTTCCTGCTGCAAGGTTCCAAGTGCCTCAAGGAAACATCTTTGCAGACATCCACACTCAGGCTACTTCTCTTGTGCAATGCTATTGCTAGAAGGAAAGATATTTAAACATATAGATATAGGTATACATAGATATATATATATAGATATAATATCTATCTATCTATCTATCTATAAAACATAGTTTCATTGTTACGGACTGCTCCTCTGCCAGCTCCTCACCCAATTAAAGTTTTAAACCTAACTACAATCTCAGCTTTCATTATTAATTAGCACATTAATATTTAAGTGCCGAGCAATTGCCTACAGCTATAGAAACATTAAGGGCTAAGCAGTGGCCAAGTGTATCAGGTTACAGACAAGGCAAGGGGCTGGGGGTGTTGGATGGCCAGGGGACCAGCAGGACACAGGGTGGTCATGAAGGGCCATCATCTTCCAAAGGTGACAGGCAGAAGAGCTTTGTTATCCCTTGCCAAGAGCAGAGCCCAGGAAGATCAGGAGAAAGAGCTGGAATAAGGCAATAAGGACTGTCTCAGGCTGGAGAACAAGGTCAGGCTGGGGAAGAACAGCAGCCAAAGGGCCATCTCAAAAGCTGGGGCTGGTGTGGGAAGGAAGCCATAGAGGCTATGAAATAATTCTGTCTGCTCCAGGAAAACCTCTCCATGCTCAAAAGAAGAAAGCTTTAAATCAACATACACTCTCACCAGATACTGCACAGATCTTCCTGTTCAAAGAGCTGTGTGATCCTGGCAGCAGGCTGAAATCAGATTAATAGAGTACAAAAGAAATTCCTGAGTCAAGGATGGCACTTAGACCTAGCAAAGCATGTTAAGCGTGGCTGTGCCCTGTACAAAATAAAGCCACGTGTCAATAAGCTGAAGGCACAGAAATAATTTGAGGCAGAGTGCCTCTGAGGTCAGGTATCAAGCACTGACTCTTGGATGGAAAATCTTCAGCTGAAAAGGTGCCACCTCCAACTCTCTTCCTTCTGCCAGGCAGTGGAGAGACAAACAGGAGTCACTGCCTTGACTCACCCAGGAGGAGGAGTCCTTGGATCCTGTGAAATGGGAAAGAACATAAGAGACATGAGACAGACAGCAGGGAAGGACAGGGCAGGTGAGCTGAGGAGCATTTAATGTGCACCAAGACTTCTCACACCAGTGTGAGGAGTTCACTCAGCTCAGAACCCAACTCAGTGCCCACCTTCCCCTGCCTTCCCTGCAGTGTGACCTGTGGGGAGAAGGAAGGGCAACAAGGACATTGCTCAGTGGAAAGGTGCCACAGGAAAGCTTTCACTGGGACTACAGAGTGGCAAAGAGGTCCCTGAGCACATTGCCAAAAAGGCCAGATCCTTATCACTGGGGTTAGATGGATGGAACCAGGTTTGGACAATGTGTAAACCCTCAGGAGTGCCCCAAGCACAAAACCCCAAGTGTGGCTGTGCTGTCTGTGTCCAGGTGACCTCAAAATCGGCTGAGAGCAGCTCTGAGGAGCAGACAGGGCACCTTGGGCTGGCTCCTCTCTCCTGGACCTGACCAGAGAGAAGGACAGCAAGAGACTTCCCTCTGCAGATCCAGCTGCTGGAGCTCCATCACTTCATCAGTGAGCAGATGAAGTCCCTAGCACCAAATGTCTGCTGCTCAGCATTTCTGCATCATGACTCCTTAATCTGTTTCAGGGAAAAATCAACAGGGTCCGTTTGTATAGGTGCTTTGAGCCACCTGGGTGATTTTGCCTGGAGCAGATTAGGAAATGCACACCCCAGTTGCTCCCAGACAATGCTGGATACAGGAGTTACAATAAGAAACTACATGTGTCAGTATTTTAACAGAGCACCACACCCTGAACGTGAAGTTAAAGCAGTTATGTGAGGCATTAAAAATCTTTTTAAAACTGTCAGACTTATTTACACAGTTGTAAGTGTGTAATTAAATATTTGGGAGGTATTTTCCCTCCAAAACTGTGCTTAACTGGAAAGACAAAAACACACATTTAACATTTAAACTTCCTTAATTGCTTTTAAATGTCACCACAAATTAAACAGTGTTTATTCTCAGTTTAATTGACAGCACCACAAGACATCACCTCTCCACCTGAGCACAAAGGCTTTAAGGGAACAGCAATGCACATTTGCATTGCACAAAGCTGATTTTATTCTCCCTCCCTCCTCATCAGCACCTCTGTGTACCTTTGATGGCCCTGTGCCTGTTCTCCTGCATGGGAGCTGACAATCCCAGCTTCATTCACTGGAGGAGCAGCCACCAGCTCACTACAGAGCAAGTCTCCTCATAGAGAGGAGGAAGAGTCCTGGTCCTTTGGGAGAAGAAAACCAAGAGCAGGTAAACAAAGCCCAGATGTTTGTTGGGGTCCCCTGGAGGACAACTAACTCCCCTCTGCATCAGTCCAGAGACTGTGCCAGGAGAAGACAGAGAATTTGGGGATTATTAACATCTCATCACAGCTGCACATACTGCAAACCTGACAAGGGCACTGGAGTGGCCATTTCAAATTGACTGAAATTGGATTAAATAATAAATAAATTTAAAAATATATTTTTAAAATTCAGACTCATTTTAAGCTAAAATGCAAGACTAGTTTGGCAATTTCATGAAGCATCAGTGCCCAAAATCAAGTTTTGGAAAGTAGAATCCCTGCCCATAGCAAGGAGTTGGAACTAGAGGATCCTTTAAGTCCTTTTCCAACTAAAACCATTCTGGGATTCTATGATTCTAAAAGCAGTGGGCAGTTGTTCTGAGCCTTCTCTAAAATGTTAGGGTTCAGCAAAGCCTGGGAAAAAGAAAGGGAGAAGAGAGACTGCCTTGCTTGGAAACCAACTCCAGAGACAGATGCTGCCAAGGAAAAAGGGCAGTACCCACAGAACCAAGATTTTACCTTTCTTTCTCTCTAGAGAAGTGTTGGAAATACTGGATTAAAGCAATTCTCAAGCTTCTCACAACAAATCAAGCTGGGGGGTTGAAACAAGTCACTGTGCTGTGACAACATGCCAGCCAGGCTGTTGTGCATCTCCTCTTGTACGTGGGTATTAGCCCAAAATAACTCAAGATATTTAAATCACAACTAGCTGACTTCAGAGCAAACCAAGTAAGCTGTGCAGAGACTCTGATGGTTCTTCCTGTCACTTTCTCAGGCTGTCACCAGAACATGGGGATTTATTTTTAATGTATGGCCTTTATTAGATTCCTGGTATGAAAGTCCTTCCTTCTTCTTGTGAGCCTCGTGAAAGAGAGGGGTCACAGCCAGGATCCTGAACACAGCCTTGAGAACTGACCTGGAGAACTTCTAAGTCATTTAACCTGGACCCAAACTTGGCTGCTAATACAACAGCTACAGAATGAGAACTGCTTTCATGAAAAAGGCTTCTAATTCCTCTCCTGGTGATTCAAGACATCACTCAAATTTACCCAACCTTACTAAAGGACTAATTGATGCTGAGTGTCCTCCATGGCTACCCAGCTGACACTTCCTTGCAGATAACCCCCTTGATGGTTTCCCTTCAGGGCTGTAGGCAACTGCTGCAGAATGCAGGGTGAATTTCCCTTTTGTTCAGAAGGTTGTGGTGTTGTTCAGTGGCAGCAAATTCTAGAGACAACTGGAAGGAAATGCTCCTCTGTGAACAGCAGTCCTCAGGACCAAAGGTGGTTTGTGAGAGGGGCAGCCTGTGTGACCCCCATGCACAGCTGTGGATATTGCATCTGGAGCACAACCAGGAGAGCTTTCAGTGGGGTAAGGACAAGGAGAGAGCAAGCCCAGCCTTTTTGGAGCTAAGCTATTCACATGTCAAGTCTAATTCTATTTCCATGTCTTGGAAGCTGGATCTTTCTGTAAGAATTTTTTCCGTGTCTATACTTTTAATCTCAAAGGTTTTTCTGGATGGACACACTGGCTCTGTGCAGAAATCCCTTCCTTGTTCACTGGGATGGGATCTACAGGGGATACTGCTCCCAGGGCTGCAGCTCTGCTCACTGATCTCAGCAGGATGAGAGCACAGAGCTCAGGGAGGAGTGACATGGCTGGAGGTGAAGGAAAACCATACCACAGTCTGAAACTGCTGTGATTTTGAGATGGGAGATGGTATCACTGATACACTGGAGCTTGAACTTCCTCTAGGATGGAGTGAGGCTCTAGAACTGAGGCTGATCAACCAGCACCATTCCTTCAGTGGGGAAATGGTTCCTGAACTGTAAGACTAATGATATCCAACCTTGCTCACCCACAAAGATCAACAGCTCCAGCTCCAGCAAACTGAGTTTATGTGACAACCCATTTCTACTGCACATTCTGGCTCTGCTCAGCCCAGTTTGTTTCAGTTTCCCCTTCTGCAGACAATGTAAATATCTGGGAATTAAACATCCTATCACCCTTGGAGGAGACCAATTAGACCAGGCAACTCTCAAGGTGGAGAGGGCACTTGCAGCACTCAGGTGCTCCAGACAGCAGGTGAGGAATGGGACAGCTCCCAGGCTGCCATGCCTTCCCCTGCAGTGCTGGCTGCTCTCACATCACCAGGAGCCTCCTCAAACACCCCCCTCCTCTTCCTGACCTTTAATCCTGTGCTCAATCTGCAGTGAGAAGGGAAACTCACCCCTTTTTAACTGGGATGCTCTCTGCCCAGAGTCAGTCCAGAACACAAGCACAGAAGGCATCCAAGACATGTTCCAAAGAGCCAGACCATCCTGTGAGTGACCTGCAGCAAGAACAAACACAAAGCTGCTGCTCTGCATATTCACAGTGCACATTTACCATCAAACTTTGCAGCTCTTGCATTTTTAAACAAGAGTCCAGACTGGAAAGGAAATGATTACCACCCTGACTTCACCTTGCCATGAAGAGCTCCCTCCAATGCTTCCAGCTGTGCAGAAGAAAGTCCTTCAGGAAACTCAACCCACTGCAGGTACATTCTTCAGATCTTGTTAGAATATTCCTCATCATTCTCTTTTTGGTAAATGAGCTTTTGTGGTTTAGCCACAGGACTAAAGAAATATTTCTAATAGAAAAGATACAAAGGATTTTCACTTTTTAATCTGACTTTGTAGACAACAAAACCTCCACTGGAAAAAAATTAAAGTTTCTCTAAAAGATGACATGAATGAATCTAATCACTGCCCTATAGTATCAGAAACAAAAATCAGCAAGACCTAGAGAAGGTCCCTCCAAACATCTCCACAGGGTGTCAGTGTTATTTCAAATTTGGGTCATTTTATTCTGGAATCACACTAATTTCTCACCACATTATTTTTATGAGTCTGTTCCTCAGAGAGCAGCTGCCAGCACAGAATTTTGCCCATGTTTTTCATTCTATTTAAATTAAATTCATTTAATTAAAACAAAACATCTTAAAACGGGGAGATGGAAACACACACTCACCGTGGTCTGGGGACAGTGGGAGATTTCAGAAGGATCTGCAATGGGATTACCATTGTAAATCTGCTCCCAGTTTGCTGGTGGGATTCTCAATTGCTGCTGGGCAAGGAACTTCCAGCAGCTGATCCAGAGCCCTTCCAGAGGCACCAGCCCAGGATTCCATGTCCTTTTACTGACATGACCACCACAAGAGCCTGCCACGACTCATTCAGCGTTTGAGAGCTGTTTGAGAGCTGACTCTGAGGCAGAACAAAGCTGTTTAAGTTGACCCTTGCCAAAAATTATTTTCCAGACACGTTACTACCATGGCTGTGCTGGAACAAGGTCCCACTGTGCTCTGGCAGCTGTGGCAGATGTGTCTGTGACACACAATGTCCCCCACTGCCGTGGGTGCCCCGAGTGACAGCACAGCCAGCTCCAGTGCCTCTGCAGGGCTCTGCTGGGACACCCTGGGCTCTCACTGATCCTTGGTTCTGATCCAACACTCCTCTTCCCAGCAGCTTTCTTCGTCTTCCAGTGGCCCAGCTTTCTACAACATTCCTATAACAGCTCCTCTTCTAATCTGGAATTATGAGAGTTACTGGAAGCACTGCTGGATGTCCAACAGAGATGAATCCCAAATCAGGAAGTTTCTACAACTATTTTCTACTCAGCATTTCAGTTCTTTATCATATTTTTCTAAAATTTGCCATTTCTTATCAGTGTAAGGGACATCATCCCAAAGAACTTCTCCTGAAAGCAATGCTCAGGAAGGTGCCTGTAAGAGGCAGCAAACAGGCAGCACATTGTGTTAGCCCTGCACAGAACATGTTCTGCCTCAGATATCAGGCAGCAGTTGGACAAACAGGGGTGTTTTTCAGCAGGAACATCAATTTTAGCTGCTCCTGCCACACTCCTTGCCATTTATCCTCCCAACCCTCTGCCAGCCTTTCAATGTGCCAATGCCATGGCCTGTGAGGATGGGCAATGAGCTGAATTGCGGAACTGACCTAGATTAAAAATAATCTGGCACCAAAATCAGTATATATTTTTAACCCAGGTTAATGATCCCATCCAATTCATCAACTGCCCAGTAGTTGTGCCACCAGGACCAAGTTTGGAGGAGCACTGGGTGGGAAGGAGGTGCTGGACCTTTAAATCAGAGCAGTTCAATTTATACTCCTGGAGTCTGACTTGCCTTAAAGTAACAAAGAGATGAAACTCCAGATCTCCAAAAATGCCTAAAAATTCAACTTTCCATAGACTACAAAATGGTTTGGGTTGGAAGGGACCTCAAAGACCCTCTCATTCCATCCCCCTGACATGGGCAGAGATACCTTTCACTGTCCCAGGCTGCACCAAGCCCCATCCAGCCTGGCCTTGAACACTTCCAGGGATGGGGCAGCCACAGCTTCTCTGGGCACCCTGTGCCAGGGCCTCCCCACCCTCACAGGGAATAATTTCCTCCCAGATTTCAGGATTTTCTTGTTCTAACATTTTTTGTGTTTATGTCCTCCATAAGTAAAGAAGGGCAACAAACAGCACCATGTCCAGAGGAGGGGAGCAGAGCTCGGGAAGGAGCTGGAGCATGAGGGAGCTGGGGCTGTTAAGTCTGGAGAAAAGGAGGCTCAGGGGACACCCTGGTACTCTCTACAACCCCCTGACAGGCAGTTATAGCCATGTGGGGGTCAGACTCTTCTCCCAGGTTAACAAGTGATGGGACAAGAGGAAATGTTGCACTAGGGGAGGTTTCCATTGGCTATTAGGAAATATTTCCTCATGGAAACTGTTGTCAAGCCATGGGCCAGGCTGCCCAGGGGAGTGGCAGAATCACCATCCCTGAAACTGTTCAAAAACTGTTCAAAAACCCTGTATGTGGCACTTGAGGACACAGTTCAGAGGTGAGCACTGTGGTGGTGTTGGGGGAACAGTTGGACTTGATGATCTTAGAGGTCTTTTCCAACCTTAGCAATTCCATGACTCTAAGACAGCTGCTTCTTTCTGCTTTCCCCCACCACAGAGAGCAGGGCACCAGGCAGGGGACCAGCCTCACAGCAAGCCCAGCTCCTGCTCAAAGCTACCTGGTGGTCTGCAGAACATAAAAATATTTTGGAACAGCTGCCCTGGATGATGGCAGAGAAGGAATATTGACTGGGACTGCTGCGGCTGTTTCTTAAGTCTTTAAAAACGAAACATCATGGCAGCTATTTAGCATGGCTTTTGAAAATTCAAATATTGACAGAAGGAAGTTTTCCAAAGGATGCCAGCAGCTTTTGCAGGAACCCCAGCAGTCGAAACACTGTGGTGTCAGATGTGGGCAGCAGCAGAAGCAAGCTCCACAGAGGCAGGAGAAGTTCCAGCACTCTGCCCTCTGCAAGGCATGCACTGGAGCTGGGGGTGGCAGGGCTGCAGGGTGCAAGGGAGAGGCTAAAATGCCCCGAGGAGCTACAGTCACACATGCCAAACCTGCATTTTACTGGGAGAGAGTGACTTCACTCTTTACCTCCCCTTCCCCTCCCTGCCCCAAATGGACAGATGTGGCTTTGCAAGAAATTAATTACAGATGGAGGCTAAAAAAAAAAAAAAAAGGGGGAACCCCCCCCCACCCCTCCCCACCACCACAAGGCTTTTTCCTCTGCAGACTTGAGGATGGATGGGGCGACCTGGGAAAACTGGCAGATGGAAAACCCATTACAGATGTGAGGTTTGGAGAATAAGGCTGAGGGACAATTTGAGAGTTGTAAATTTTAACTTTGGGGGTTTAAATGCATTGCTTAGCAACACAAAACAAATAGGAAACAAGAAGCCTCATGAGAGAGATGCTTAAATATTTTAAAATCCCTATTTGAGCTGAAGACTACATTACCAGAGACCTGAGGGGCTGCTATTCTCCACAGCTACAGTCAAGTCAAAAAGAAAATAAGGACTGTAATCTCATTTTCACACCAAAATGTACATAATTTATTTTGCTCAAGGAAAACAGTTATTTGTTTGTTCCTGCTCCTGTTTTGCATGGTACAAACCTGAATAAGATCAGAATACACAATGAAATTTTAAGCATTTTGCTGCCTAGGAAAGGATATAACATGTTCAAATACAGGCAGGGAAGCTGCTTTACTGGGCATGTATATATTGGATATGATCATTGCTACCATATGTCTGACCCTCACTACATGGTCCAATGCCATTTTATGCTGCTGCATAAATAATCTTCTAAAACTCCTGACATCTCAAAGGATGGCAGGGGCCTCCATCTCCAGGGAGAGAAGGAGAGGGATGAAAAAGAACAGATCACCTGGAAACAAATGTTGAACTTTTTACACTATTTCTTCACCATGAAGGAAAAACAACAACAAAAAAGACATTACCAGATTTAAAAGGTCAAATATTAGTTTTGGCCTTTTTTGTTTTTTTCATCTACTGAAACAGTGGAAATACCAAGTGAAGCAAAGTATGAGCTTCTGAACAAGCCTGTGGCCAAAGCCTCACCTTCTGCAGCAAAACATGAAGGAAAAATTCGTTAAAGATTAAAAAAAGAAATTCCCAAGGAACCAAAACTCCTTTCAAAAATCCTCTTCTTCTCAGAGCCTGTAAAGGCAGTTCCCCAAACACATACATACATTTTTAAATACAAAAAAAAAAAAGCAAACAGCAGGTAGCTCTTTGCCATATTCTGGGGCATCAGCCCATGGTGTTACCTCTGGGGTGTGCTGAGCTGGATGCAGCATGCACTGATCCTCTCCTGAACTGCTGAATGTGACATCTTCCTGCTGCTTTCATGAGGGAGGGCCACATCAGTGGAGTTCAGAAATAACCCAGACATTCCCACTTGGTTTTACTGCTTGAGCAAGAAGGGATAAGGCAGGCCCACAGTTTTGGAGGCTTTTTCCTTTTTTTTTTTTCTTATCTGAAAAAAGCCAAGAACAGAAGCCCAACCATAAATAACTATGGTTAGTATTAATAAATACTAAATATTTAGTAACTAATATATGAAATAACTAATGCTTGCAAGAGTTAAAATCAGTAGAAAAGCTCCTCAGTGGCTTAGAACTCCAGGCCAATAAAACCAGCTGTTCATAGAAATACTTAAACTTCAAGATCAATGAAAAAACTAGAGGCACAATGGACACATCTTGCTTAATCTAATGGCCAGAGCAAAGAGCACTTAGAGAAAAGGCATTCTGACATAGAATCATGGAATGGTTTGGGTTGGAAGGTACCTTAAAGATCTAATCTAAGCCATCCCAATCCTAGTGGACACCTTCCACTAGACCAGGTTGGTCCAAGCCCTGTCCAGCCTGGCCTTGGACCCTTCCAGGGATGGGGCATCCACAGCTTCTCTGGGCACCCTGTGCCAGGGCCTCCCCACTCTCACAAGGAAGAATTTCTTCCTAATAGCCAGTTAAAATCTACTCGGTTAGTTTGAAACCATTTCCCATTATCCTGTCACTCCACACCCTTGTAAATAGTGTCTCCCCATCTTTCCTGCAGGTTTCCTTCAGGCACAGAAAGGCCACCATGAGGTCACCCCAAAACCACTTCTCCAGGCTGAACAATCCCAATTCCCTCAGCCTCTCCTCACAGCAGAGCTGCCCCATCCCCCTGATCATCCTGGTGCCTTCTCTGGATGCTCCAACAGGTCCTTGTCCTTCCCCAGGGCTGGAGGCAGCTCTGCAGGTGGGGATGTATTTCTGTACAGACCCTCAGCAGTTTATAATTAGCACTACATCAGCTGAAATTATCAGAGGTAAAGACCATGGAGAAGACTCAAAGATCCAACTGCAACTGTGGTCATCTCCTGGCAGCAAGAGATGTTCCAAATGCAGCTGAACACTGTTTTGTGGGCATGGCACAATGATGGTGTAAATCAGCCGTGTCTGCTGTCTGTACACCTGCCTAAAGCCAGCACTAAGCCATGCCTGCAACAGAGGCTTTTGGGAAACACCTTGATCTTGGGCCAAAAGAGGCATGGATGAAAATCCCCACCAGGAGGGATTTTAGATGGATACTTTTAGCTTGGCCAGGGACAGGAGCAGAGACCACAGGCAGGCTGATGGTAGAAACAGTGTGTGTGGTGGGTGAGTGTTCCCTTTCCTCATGCTCCATTTTCCCATCTCCCTGCCCACACCCATGGCACAGGATTATCAACACTTCTTTCCTCCTCCACTGTCCTTGCAACCTTGCAAGGCTCTTTTTTCCTTTTTTTTTGCTTTGCAATTGAGAAAGTGAAGGAGCATCTTTCCAGTCCCTGAATTATATACTAGGTTATTAAATCACCCACAGGTCTCATTTACCAGACCTAATTTGAGAAAATACCTATTGAAAAAAATCACTTGGTGGACAGCACCAGCAGATGACCTTAAACAAGGCCCCAGCAGCTCCCAAGAGGTTTTTCTACAATCAGTTAAAACTACTTGCCAAGATGGTAAATACATGCCAGAAACTGATGGTCTCATCTAAGCACAGACTCCCTGCTGCTGCTGGTACCACCCCTAACCTGGGGTAACATTGGCTGGAAAGTTCCAAAATTCCCTTGGGCAGCTAAGGGTCTAGTTTGCCAGGATTAAAAAGGCAAGGAAGCCTGGCACCTTATATGGTAAAAAAAGCCCTTATAATTTCCTTTATTCTACTCTCTGCAAAATTCTCATGGGTATTCAATGCACAACATGGAAAGCAAAATGAAACACAAATTCATTATTTCCCCTTTGCCAGCTGCTTTTCCTTGCAATGAAACTTCCTGTCATGTTTCCATCACAGATGTGCTGTGAGACTGGCCTGCTGCAGCACTGTTGCCCAGCTTGGATTGCATTTTTTTTGGAAGCAAGTGGCATAAGAGAAGGCACGGTGAAAAGTGAGCCTTGCTTTGCTGGATTCTTTCCTGGATAAAGGCAGGAGTTCCTAGCAAACCCCAGTGTTTGTGGCCAGAAGGTTCCCCTAGCCAAGGATGTGACACCAGGTCACTTGACACAGGGAGCTTAACAAAGGGAAAAAGCCCTCTGAGTTTACTCCTGCTCTTGGCTGAAAACAGGCTGCTAAAAACCACACTGGAATTAAAGGGCATTGTGGTGTGGAAACTGAAATCTCATCAGATGTTCCAGTGGAAAACAGAAGGAGCAGCTTCTCCAGGCACGAGGCAGCGCTGCTGCTCTTGGAGCGCCCGAGGCAGCCAGAGCCAAGGGGCTGGGCAGGCCCTGCTGAACAAGACTCACTTCTCTGCATGCTGCTGAGACTTTCACTGTTGCTGAAACCCTGGCTTTGACATGAGCTTCAGGCAGAGGAGATAGATGTGGGGCAGGAGAGATGGCAGGGAAAAAGAGCACGGAGAGAGATAGGAGGGGAAAGGGGCTGCCTTGTTCCCAGCCCACTGCCTGCCCCATCCCTCGTGAAAAGGCCCCTTCAGGCAGACCTATCTGTCAGCCTCTGACCTGCCTTTCAACATTATGATGCTCTTTGATTTTATTCATTCCTGCTGGAGGTTTTGCTTAAATATAAACAGCAGAGCATTTCAGCCGGAATTAAAAAAATACAAATAAAAGAAATGAGAAATTCCCCAAGCCTCCAGGCACATTTTAAAACACATTAAAAAGGATAGGACAGTACCAGCTTCATACATACCACAGCTGCAGTGACTCGCAGCAAAAGTAAGGAAGGTTGAATGTGCTAGTGTTTTGTTTTAAAATATGGCCTTCACATTCAGAGAGATCTCTACAACACCAAAACCTGAAGGAGAGAGTGAGAAATTCAGTGATTCCCACCTTCCCCACCTTGATATTTCTGCTTCTCCATGTGCAGGGCAGGCCGGACTGCGGGAGAGCAGAAGCTTTTGTGAGGTCCCCAGGACTCCTGGAAACACAGGCAGCTTTACACCAGGATTTACAACCAGGAGGTAAAGAACAACTCCAAAGGTGTTTTATTACTTGTGATGAGGGACTATCAAAGAAGCCACAGGCTACTTGGCCAACTGTTTGGTGTTACTCCTTTAGTTCTTATTGGCAACCCTCTACACTATTGCTCTATTTTTCCTTCCCCCTCCCACTCACTTATCTTTCATCTTCCAGTCTCCAATATTAACTCAATTTCACGTTGGAAATTAATCTGCACAAATGCTAAAGAAGTTCAGCTGCTAAAAAAGAAAAATAGAAAAGAATAAAGGCAGCAGGTCAAGTACCTGACAGACACAGAGGCCAGGATGCTACTCCAGCACTTTAGCACAACACTGGTTGTGCAAACAGAAGACAAGTTCTTGAGTTCTTTTAAATGAGTAACCAGTAAAGGCTTTTTTAAGAAGAGCTTTTTTGCACAGATTTTGACATTCCTATTTTCTGGTTTGAAACATGGCCAAAGGATGAACATGGATGATTTTCCTTTGGTAAGCACAGGGCTTTAATGACATGCCCCACCTTGTGATTAACAGTAATGTCTGGGTTTCTTGATTCTTCTGACACGAAGACCAAACAGTGTTGGAAACTGTGTATATTTACCATATCCTTCTGCTTTTAGCAGTTTTCAAATACTGCCCAAAATAGAAGTTCAGACTTGCACTGTGATTGACACTTGTACAATCACTGTGGGAGACAAAAGATGAAGAAATGTAAGCGAATATTGACTGACACTTGTTTGCCCTGGGTGAAAATAAAGAGGCCCAGGCCAGGGCAGTTATGTGCTGCAGCATCAGTAGAGATGGACTGGCTGCCTGTGTAACTTAAACAAAAATGGGGAGAGAGAGTGGTCTATGCTGTTAATCTATACTGGAGGATTTAGAAGCAAATAAAGTCCTATTAATCTTTTCTAGCTTGTAAGTACAGATGTTTTACTTTTTGTAACACTATTTCAAGTTAAACCCAGATGGTGTAAATCAAGCTGTAATGCTTATTGAAGATATTTTCAAAAAAAGCATTTTTTCCATCCCTTCAGCATTCCAAGCAGTTCAGCAGGGCAGAGCACCCACCCTGAGCAAGGATTGCACATGGCATACTTGACTCTGGCAAGGGAACACAGTTCCAGCAGTGGCTCCCTGCAAATGGCTCCTGCAGCCAAGACTGAGCCTTCCAGACCAAGAGTCACTGGTGGGTGTAAAATGCACCCAATTTCTAAGCTGACAACAGCCACAGGTACTTTTGTACACCAGTGTACAAAAGATGTACATTAAGGTATATCTTTTTTGAACCAAATACATTTTTTTCCTCTCAACAGAGCTACAAGGCATTTTGGGAACCAGAATGGAATCTTTAAAGTATTAACAATTTTTCTTCTTTTTTTCTTCTCTTTGTGAATTGTACCTCCACCAAGAATTCTTCATGTTTACAAAACTGCCCATACATCTTTTCCATGGATTACACTGTTTATAGTGACAATTAAATTCTACACAGACCACTATGTAAATGACCAGTTAAGCCTGGGTAAACATCCACCTTGTTTTTCCAATCCCACCACTACTTTTGCTTTTACTCTTCTTTATCTGCTGTCTTGCAATGCCTTTTCTTGGCCTTACAACTACGTTAACTTGCTCCTGCAGTCCTTTCTATGAGCAAATTGTTTAAAAGAAATACCTATGTTTTTATGTAATAAAATGTGAAAAAGCAAAACCCCAAAGATGCAGTCCAGTGTAAATCATGATGAAACACTGATAATAAACGAACCTTATTCATGCCAGATAAAGCAACAAATCCTAATTTAACACACCAAATAATTCATCCTTAGCCAGAAAGACACTCAGACATTCAAACAGCCGTCTTTGTACATATGGAGAAGCTGCCAAGTCTCCATACTTGAATGATCTCATAGACTCTGGAAAAAAAAAAAAAGAAAAACAAAACATTTTGCCATACTACCTGAATACACAGGGGGAGAAAAGGACCAAAATGAAAGCATTTTAGTGGTCTGGGTCCTAATACAGATCTGCAGAGAAGTGTGGGGAAAAATTACGACCATAAAGTCACAGAGAAAAAACAGAGCTAAGCAAAACCTTCTCTTAAGTTTTCTGGCCTGTAATGGTGCTGTCTATGAAGCAATGATGAATAACCACCCCTAAATATCTACTGCTGTTGTTCTCTCCCCAGCTCACATCAAGCTTAACTCACACTTCTTTCTGAAACAAGGAAAAGAGGGACTGTTTACAAGAGCACAGAGTGACAGGACAAGGGGGAATGCTTCACACTGACAGAGAGCAGGGTTACATGGGATATTGGGAAGAAATTCTTCTCTGTGAGGGTGGGGAGACCCTGTCACAGGTTGTCCAGAGAAGCTGTGGCTGCCCCATCCCTGGAAATGTTGGATGGGGCTTGGAGCAAGCTGGGATAGTGGAAGGTGTCTCTGCCCATAGCAGGGGGTTGGAAGGAGATGAGCTCTAAGGTCCCTTCCAACACAAACCTTTCTGGGATTCTGTGAAAAGGTCTGCAGCAAATGATGAGCACTGTTGGAGAAGTTAATGTGTAAAGGCAGTAAAGTTTTCCTCTGAATCATCAGGAAAAGGTGATCAGTTTTCACCAACAATGCCTTTTCCTTTTGGTGTGAGGACTGCTGAGTTAGAAGGGTAAGGAGAGCAGGGGACAACAAGGATACGAGCAAACAAGAGGACATTGATCCATGTGCTGCTGCCTAGGAGAAATATCTGTGTGCAGCCCAGTTGGCTTGGGCTGAGGACTGAGCACAGATAGTTATTGAGCTCAGCTTGGTTCCCAGCTGTGTACACTGGACCTGATCCTCCACTTGGGTAAATTTCCAGCTCAATTAGGCTGTGGATGATGACAATTTTACCAGCTGGAGACTGGCTGCATTTGGGGTTTGCTGCAGTGCCTTTTATCAGACAGCTGCACGTGTAAAAGCAGCTCTGAGAGATCACACACCTTACCCTGCTCAGGTGAGACACAGGCAAGCACAAATCTCAGGTGTAAACAACAACTGAGCAGTTGGGATTTCAGCTTTGTCAATTGTTAGGTCAGCATGGGCCGAAATTCCAAATGTGCCACATACTCAAACTCCCAGCTGACAAGAGAGACCTAAAGAATCCATTACAGAACCGAAAATGTGAATTTTCTTAAAGCTTTACATCCTGTTATCTACCTGTAACTCAGTACCTCCCTACATTGCTGTTCATAAACGAGGAGAACGACCCCAGATTGGAGACCCAACCCTGTCTCAGCATCTCTCACCCCAGCTCAGCCTCTCCAGGCCTCCTGGATCCCACGGCATTCCCCCATGTGGGATGGCACGGGCAGGGCCGTGTTTGCTGTGTCTGAGCGTGCAGGGCACAAGCCCAGCTCTGTGTCTGTGTGGGATGGAGCAGCCCAGGCCAGGCCATCCCAGCCCACCACACACCTGCAGGGACTCCACACTCAGCCCACAGCTCTGGAATCTCTCTCCTCAGCCCTCTCTGCATAAATCAAGCAGCAGGGAGGCTCAGAAACATGACGAATACGTTGGCTAGAATATCTCCTGCTGTAAAGACACAGGAGGAAGGGGGATACTAAACTAACCTTGCCTTGGATGGAAAAGCAGCTGGAATTTAATGTTCTTGGAAGGCAGCCCTGGCTGTTCAGACATGGATCTGCCAGGGAAGTCCCCAGTGGAGGCATCGCTCATTCTCCAAAACTGAAACGTCAAGAGAAAGCCCTGGAAATCATTAAGCACTCTGTTCAACATTTCTTCAACAATCTCAGGCAGGGGAGGGAGGAAAAAACCCAAAAAGTCTCTCAACCAGACAAATTCTCAGTGTTAATATAAAACAGAGGGGGGATCACCAGCAATCTGAAGTGGAATTTTGCTTAATTGTGTCAATCTGAAATGATTACAACGTTAGACCAGCCTCAAAAAAAACAAAAAAAGAAAAAAAAAAGACAAGAAGGAAAAGAGCAGGAAGAAAGCTAGGAAAAGATAACAAAACAGAAATGTGTTTGGCCTGAGCTTTCAGAGTCCTCACTATCACAGCCCACCCTGCCCTGTCCCAGCTGCACCCCCACACGTGGCAAACCGTGCTCGGCCATCAGGAACCCCCAGGGGGACAGAAATGGTGCTCAAACAGGAGGCAAAGAGAAAACCCTCCCTGGAGAAGAGCTAGCACATCCCACAGAAGCTGTGCCTCACTGGCACCAGCCCCACTTGGAAGTACGTCACTGCTTTTTCCTAGGGTTCCAATTAAAAAGAAAGGAGGTAATTTTGCCATCTGCCACAGAAGCACAGCTCTAGAAAAAGAGTGTGTGTGAGTTTTAATCCTACACCAATTTAGACACACACCCCAAGTGGCTTTTATGAAAATGCATTTCTGGAGTCTGTTCTTTCTAGCCCTTCCTTTCTCACAGATGTCCTGCTTCTCCAAACACTTTGCTAAGTGAGGTGCCTCCTAAATCACTGACACAGAGTGAGTGTGGAAACACACCCCAGGCACCACCACCTTCCACTAGAAACACAAATGATTCAGTCATGCCCACTGAAAGAACTAAAAACCCACCTGCCATTTTTGTAGAAGAGAAGCAAACTTGGTAAGCAGCAGGTGGAACTGGATAGGGTTTTTTGTTGATCTTGTCCTAAGAAAATAAGGTTCTGAAATTTATGAGTTGGGTAAACAGGTTGCTTATTGTTGGCTGATCCAGTAGGTGCCAGAAACAATTTCTCTTTTTCTGTGTGATCCAGAAAGCATTTGGGAATCTCTTCTGGATGAAAGCTGTATCAAGGGAAAAAAAAAATCATTCTGTACTCAAGTATCAGACTCAGGAGTCTGAGAGTGCTAAGATCAACTAAGTGCTAAACTTGATTTTGTTTTTTCTTTAAGAACCAGTAACATTTCTTACAATGCTGGAAAACACAGGTAACAATGGTCCTACTGAGGCCTGCTGCAGGCTGATGAAGCTGTTAACTCTGGTGTTTATTCTGTTCCCTGGCTGCTTGGACAGGTTCTGCCTAAAAAGCTGCTATGGAGCAGATGGAAGGGGCAGGTTTTGAAGCAGGCTGGAAGACAAGGAGCAGAAGGATCCCCAAAAGCAGCCCTGAGGGAAGCCTGGTACAGCCAGGCACTTCCTTGAGGGCTGGGGAAAGAAAGAGAGAAGCACAAGTCTAAGGTACTAGTGAGAATTTCCCAAATTTGTTTATGCACATCTATTATTAGACACATTTCAGCAGAAAAGACAGACATTGCTTTAAAAAAAACCACAATAAAATGAGAAACAGCCTTTGTGCATTGGGATGAGACACCTCTTCCTAAACCAGGCTTCCCAGCAGAAACTAACCACGTTTATTCCAATATCTAGCAGCATACATTGGATTTAAGTTGACAGAAATAAAGAAGTTTTATCCTCCCACAAGTTGACTGCTATAGCAATTTTCATCTAAAGCAGCAGCAGATTACCAGGACAAACATATTCACAGGGATTTCCTTTCAAAAATCACTCTAAGACAAACATATTTTAGTGGCAGAAGGAAAAAAAGCTCACTAGTCACACCAGCAAAATACTATTTCCATTTAAATGAAGAGCATGGCAGCTCCAGTTTAATGGAAATTAAAGTGTGTTGGCACTGTCAACTTACTGTAAACCACTTGAAAGCTTTGTTTAATTTTTAATTTAAAAAATAATACAGGAACAGGACATTCTGTCAATACTTTTCCAGATCCAATCCCACTTTCCATGTGTGCTAATGGAACCCTTACAGTTCTCGATTCACATGACTTCAATTTGAGTTACCACAAGAAATGTGTTATGACTTCAAATCTTCAGCCTGATCTTTTAGGGGAAATTAAAAGAGCATTTTTCTGTGGCTTGTAAGTAATTTACAAAGTTAATAGTACAAAATATCTGTTTTCCATTCATCTTCAATATAATCTTTAATAATCTGTTCTGATTAATCTTTAATACCAACAAAGGAACTGGAGTCCAGCTTTGGAGAAACTGTATCAGTTAAAGTTTATTTTCAGCACAGCTGAGACCCCCATGATTTAAATTAGGATAAACAAAGGCTCAGAGGTCTTAGAAATCTCAGATTCTTTCATGTTCAGATATTGTAATCTGAATTCTTATCTTGCAAACTCAGATTTTGATAGAAGGTGTAACCAAAGGAAACTCTGGGCTACTCTCACTAAGTGGCAGGTTTCACAGTTGCACCATTTTGGCCCTGCAGTACAATTGCACTCAGTATTTTGCACTAATAAATTATTTTAAAAAGAACTTTTAGAAGATTGGTTTTGCTTTTGATATTTAACAGTCTGAGACTGTTCATAAGAACCCAGAGCAGCCTTCTCACATTGCCAAGCTGTGCCTCGTGGCACTGCAGACACCTCACTAAGAGTGGCATTTCTCTCATGACCCGATTAAACCCCACAAAAACCCCCACACTCATGGGTTTGCTGCCCACTGCTCCTTTGAGGAGCTGTAACAGAAACTTGCCCTCCTTGCTGGTGTGAAACCTATCTTTAATCTATAGCCAGATTATACAGATTTGCTGCTCATGTGACAATATTCTCTTATTTTAGATGTTTCTTTTCCATTCTTGTGTTCCAGGATATGCGTAAGGAGCAGCTTCGAGTTTCACAATGTGGGAATAATACATTTTTGAAACACTAAAGTGAATTAGGAAGTAGATTTAAAACAGTAACATAACCTTAAAATATGAAGTGTTGTGTTTGCCTAAACTGCTCTTTTAAAGAACCATGAGAAATTAAAATTCATCTAGTTACCAACATTCAAAACAGCATTGACCTAATCCAATTTGTTATTTCCTTGCCAGCAGCAGATTTTTACTTTAATCTTACTGCCTATTACGTTTCCATTGCATATCCTTGACACTGAAGGAAAAAATGCTGGGTTGATATTATCAGAGCATTCGATGTCATCATCTAACTAGAAGTGACAGGCAAAACAATATATTAAAGAACTCTTGCTTAACTAAAGCACTGGATGGGCTCAAGGTGAACCAGTCTGATGCATCCCAAAAGCCTCCTTTGGAAGTTCTTGCTTGGCAAGAGGCATGTTCATGCATGGCAGGAGGGAAAAAAACCCCTCTATTTGCTCGTTTACATTCAGTGCTGAAAAAGCAGCACTTCAAGGATCAAATGGCAACACAAAGCACTGAGTTAGAGAAAATAATAAATGTATAAGCCTTGCAGGATTTGTGACCTGCTTTTACTCTTGAAAGGATCAGAATATGGGGGTGAATTGAGAGTTTTGCATACTTTCCCTTTTAAACTTGGACCTAATAAATTGTTTTTCCTTACTGTTTTATTTGAATAAACTATTTTACTCATATTTTCCCTGGCCACTTTTATGCAGACAGAATGGCAAGAGGAACACAGAGCTACCCCTTCTGAGGCTGGCAGGAGACTGAGCAGGAGCAGTGGGCTCAGTCATCCAAATGCATCATTAACCTTGGGAGCATTACTGATGAGCTATTGGAAACCCTTCAGCTCAGTGAGCTTTGTCTAGAGAATTGTTTTTATTTTTGATACTTTAAGCTTCTTTGAGTGCAAGAGATGGTTTTGTCGGCACAGAGCTCACAAAATCCCTGAGGTTCCACGTCCACAGACACCCCCCTACAGCCCTGGCACTACCAGGATTTAAATGATTTACCTTGCCCTGAATTTTTCTGGGGCTGACTGTCTGAGACTCACAGCAAGGCCACTGATGGGCTCTACCTCCACACATCATCAGTGTCAGAAAATGATTTAAATCAGGGTAGCTGATGGATTTTGGCTAGAAACACCAGAGCAGACCTGCTCTGACAAATTCTTCCATTATTTTATGCATTTATGACCCATTGGAAAGTGCACTGGATATCATTCTGTTAGTGCTGCACAATGAACACAACATTTACTACTCTGCTCTGCCTCAGTTTCTCCACTGTAGCACAAGGACAGGATGACAGCAGCTCCCTCTCTGGAAGGCACTCAGACTGATGGATGAATCCCATGGAAGAGCAAACATATGAACTGCCTGTTGATGTTCTGAACTAAGGCACCACCACACTCTTGAGGAACAGTTTCCCCTGGAATCTTATAACCAACAAGGTACTGAATTTTTCAGCTTAGATTTGGACAAACGGGACTGGAAGCAGAGCAGCACAACAGAGAGGATTTCAGCAAGATGCTGTTTAGTAAATATTCATTAGATACCAGAGTAGCAAGCATGGTATATCCATGCACAATGGCTAGGAGATAGATAACCAAAATGGCCATCTACCCTGAAACAGTTTCCTCATTCCATTTAAGGTCTCTGAAGGAACCTCACAAATGTCATTCAGAATCTGAAGGGAGCCCACAAGACAGATGGAGAGAGACTGTTCACAAAGGTGTGGAGTGACAGGACAAGGGAGAATGGCTTCAAACTGGCAAGGGGCAGGGTTGGATGGGATATTGGGAGGAAATTCTTCCCTCTGAGGGTGCCCAGAGAAGCTGTGGCTGCCCCTGGATCCCTGGAAGTGCCCAAGGCCAGGCTGGATGAGGCTTGGAACAGCCTGGGCTAGTGGAAGGTGTCCCTGCCCAGGGCAGGGGGTCGAATGAGATGATCTTTAAGGCACCTTCCAATCCAAACCATTCTGTGATTCTATGGAAAGCTAAATGCAAAGTTGTGTGCAAGAACCCTATGTGTCATTGACATTGCATGAACGATTTTAACTCCTAAAAGTAATAAAATCCAGATGTCTCTGTATGACAAGATGTGAACCAAGATTTAACACATGACAAGATGTGAACCAAGATTTAACACAAAGTCTGGGGTACATTTCACATTGGCTCTGTGTTGGTGTGTTCATACCACATTCCTTCTGCTCTTTATCATCTTACAGCTTCTTTTCAAAGAAACCAATAGATTTGCAGGAACATTTTCACCATTGAGTCATTATCCTATTGCATGAAATTGAGAAAATGAAACTGTAAAACTTTCAATACACAGAAGTCATTAGAGTCAGAACTTACCTGGCTGAAAATTCACTCACTGTATGTCTACTCCTTCCCCTGAAGCCTCTGATACAGGTGTCAGAGAGAGGGAATGAGAACAAAAGCAGCACTGGTGTAACAGCACAGAATTTAATACTGATGGGGACCTGATTCCTGAGGTGAGAGTGACTCAGGTTTGGTAACTCCTATACACAGTACTTTGGGTATGTAATTCTAATCAGAAAAAAAATGCCAACACCAAATATCCCCAAATCAAGAAATTATAGTAGGTCAGAATTAGCCCATTTTGACTGTCTTGCTTTGAGTAAGTCTCAGATTCATGTTTATACTCATTAAAGAGAATCCTGCTGTTCCAGCACCAAGAACTCAGGGTTTGCATTTGCTTTTCCCAGCTCTACCATGACACATAACTGAGCTACTCCCACCACCATCAGTCTGTCCCTGAGCCACTGCTTTGGGACTGCTCCTGAATGAGGGAATGGCTCCCTCCTCTCATGAGCTGTTTCATATTCCAGTCACTCTGGAACACTGCAGCAGATCTGCAGAGTCAGGCAGTGAGAAACACAGGCCACAGTTTACCCTTGGCTGTCTTGTGCCATCTCCAACAAGCAATGCTTTGGTTACAGGTTTAGCTGCTGCTTTATTTGACCTTAGAACAATTCAGCTCCTTATCCTTTTCCACAATGAAAGTGACACATTTTCCTACCTGAAAAGAAAATGAAAGAGAGATTAGCACTTTGTTGCTGGCTGGGTTCTTGTATGAGGTTTCTCTTTAGCTTAATAAATGCCTTGGACTCACTTTGTGTTTTCAAACACATAAACCCCACACTTTTTTAACCTGAAAAAATATGCTTTTATTTTGCTGTTTGCAGATCTCCTTTGAGCAGGCCCTTTCCAATGTTTTAGAATTAAAACAACATCATCTTAAACACTGGAATTATTCATCAGGTGCTTGACATGCTCTATCACACTATACACATAATAGAAAAACCACTTCTCTTACAGAGCAAGACAAAGACATTCAGTAAAGGCAAGTTTTGCAGAGTCTCTTGTACCGGCTCAGGGAGACAAGCAGAAGGTTTTATTTTGGATCTACATTTTGTCCTTAAGCAACAAAATTGAACTAAAAATGAGCAACTGAATGAGGCAAAGATAAGTATTACCCATGTAAGGATGTATGCTTCAGTATTAATGCTCAATTAAAGCAAAAACCTAATAAAACTAAGAAAAACATTACTCACAAGTTAGAAGCACGGATTCAATCTTCTGTATTCGATTATCTGTTGATATAAAAACCATAACCCTGCTCTGTTCTGTGAAAGCATGTAGGCTATGCCAAAACAGTATCATCTGTTTACATCTGGCTGTCTTCTGCTGACATTTTTGTTACCTAACATTCTCACTTACAAAAACTAATATTAAAAAAGAGGAAAAGATCATCTTCTTCCAGCTGGGTTATTTCATACATCTGTGGTCTGGTTTCTCTGTTTTTCCCACAGATGTGAATCCCTCCCCCAGCACTGTCGGCTTCTTCCCATGCAAAAGGAAAAAAAAAAGGGAAACTGAAGATGAAGTTACAAAACCAAGGCAATTTCAATTCTTTCAAATCTTACAGTTTCCCAAAGAACATTCAGTTGGTGGACTCAGCATGGGGAAAGAGCAGAAGTGTATCTGGAAATAAAATCATTCCAGTTGGGAAGCAAGGAAGGGATCAGGTGCCTTTCCCCCACCTCCTTTCTCACTCTGTGGATTTGGAGGCCATCTCCAAATGTACACAGCAGCCTGAGAGGCAAGAACACAAGGAAAGGGGCAAAAGGAGTCCTTGACATGCTCCTTGACTTGGAAAAAAGATAAAAAATACACAGAAGACTGTCACTCCAGCCACTTCTATCAGGCTCTGTAGGGCTGCTACAGCCTTTCAGTATCTAAAGGCAAGGGAGAACCTGACTGACAAAGTCAAGGATGAAAACAGAGCCTGACTTGGAATCTTTGCTGTGGACAGAGATGCAGTTCCAACAGGGGAGAGAAAGTCTTTTCCAAGAAGGAACCAAACCAAGAACCTCTTTGCTCTGTGCCTCCTACCTTGCAGAGCATGGAGTCAGCTTTTAAGTTAATAAAGCAGCTTGCTTGAAAATGTTTGCTATGAAATGAGCATCTTTCAAAAGGGGGAGAGGAGGGAGAGGAGGGAGAGGAGGGAGAGGAGGGAGAGGAGGGAGAGGAGGGAGAGGAGGGAGAGGAGGGAGAGGAGGGAGAGGAGGGAGAGGAGGGAGAGGAGGGAGAGGAGGGAGAGGAGGGAGAGGAGGGAGAGGAGGGAGAGGAGGGAGAGGAGGGAGAGGAGGGAGAGGAGGGAGAGGAGGGAGAGGAGGGAGAGGAGGGAGAGGAGGGAGAGGAGGGAGAGGAGGGAGAGGAGGGAGAGGAGGGAGAGGAGGGAGAGGAGGGAGAGGAGGGAGAGGAGGGAGAGGAGGGAGAGGAGGGAGAGGAGGGAGAGGAGGGAGAGGAGGGAGAGGAGGGAGAGGAGGGAGAGGAGGGAGAGGAGGGAGAGGAGGGAGAGGAGGGAGAGGAGGGAGAGGAGGGAGAGGAGGGAGAGGAGGGAGAGGAGGGAGAGGAGGGAGAGGAGGTCACCAGCTCATTAATTTTTTTATTTCTTTTCACACTATTGACGAAGAAAGCATTTCTCAAACTCAGTAATCTGGAAATAAGAAAAAGGAGGGGGTTACAAAAATCTACTTTATTCCTTCTCTCTTTGTAAATACATTTGAAATGAATGGTTCCATTAAGGAGAAAAGGTGAAGGAGCCCAAGGCTCACATTCTGACAAGCATTTCACAGCATTTCCCCCAGGGCTGTATGATCAGTAAGGCCTCACAGCATTACAAAGGCACAGAGAGTAGGGAAGCAACACCAAACAAAGAGCTAAGGAAATACAAGGCTTTGCATGCTATTCATTCATTCTTCATTTTCAATTTATCTTCCATGTAGTTGCTCCTTAAGAGCCAATCTGCCTGATGACTGCTTTCAGTGAGTTTAAATTTACCACAACTTTAAGTATAGAAACAACAGACAAAAAAAAATCTGATAAACTACCAAGGAGAGAAAAACCACATCATTTAACAGAAAGAACTCTGAGACCAGACATACATCTCTTCAATGAACTGTACTTCCCTGCTAGTCTTTAGATTTCCTTTGCACCAGTGGACAATGGTATCTTTACATGCTTCATTTCAAAGGGTCATTGAAAAATGCCACTAAATTCCAGCTGATCTCAGCACCATTCCAAAAGACAGTCAAATTCCACCAGGCAGGAGTTTCGATGCAGTGTTTAAAATGAGAAATTAAAACTTCAGACACAGGCCATCTTTTAAATCATTTATTTCAGTAGGAAAGATTTTTGAAACCTGTTCTTAAATTCAATTAAACTAGCTTATGCAAACACACAATTTTCACACACACACACACAGACAGAGAACAAAGTATTAAAAAAGGTGAAGGAAGAGGTTTGAGGACAGCCAAACTGCACATCACTCAGAGAGATCATAGTGCAATCCCTCCATCCCTGGAATGCCTCACACCAGCAGGGAACATTAAAAATGGCTTGTGTTTACTGCATGACACCTTGACCCCCCTTCCAGTGATGGCTGGTCCTTACAGGATTATTATAAAACACTTCTGTGTTTCCTGGTGCTTCTCCCACTCCAGTACAGTCGTTTTTGAATGGATACACTCCTGCACACAAGGAGCCAGAAGTGCCAGTAAACCAGGCACCCCAGAACCCTTTATTTCAACATTGAATTGATTTATACTGCTTGTCTGCTTTGCAGTTTCAGCTGTGAACAGCTTTGGAATGGTAAGAAATTACTTCAGCAAACACACATGAAGGCCAGAACCCACCCAAATAAAGAGAAATAATAATAATCAAACACACAAAGGAAACAGAGTATTTATGGTGGTTTTAGTCACTCAAGAGCAAGACCAGGCTACCAGCCAGAACTGTGCCATGATCTGCAGGAATTTGCATTTCATTACATTTTATACACCTTCTTTTCCTTAGCAACTCAGTAACTTGGAGAAAACTTGTCAGCTCAGCTCTGCAACAGCCAGAGCTACACCAAGTAATTTGTATTTTCTCTTCTGACTTTTCTGCTCTCTTTGAGTATTCTTAGAAAGAGTAAGATTAATTTTCAAACTAGCCTTCCAACATCTGAATTTACAAAAAGACTATAGTAAAACTGCTGTGTTTTTGTAAGGATATATTCCAGGAAAACAAATATTTACTTGCTTAAGAACAACACATTCTTTCTTTCATTTCCCCTTCCAAAGCTTCTGAAGTCTTTGCTGCTAAAACAGTCTCTAGCAGTTGTTTCAGTGAAGGACAGTGCTCCCTACACAGTGTTGGCACTAGAAATACAACATACAAAACTGAGCTTTTGGGATATTAAGATGAAGATTTAGCTAAGCCTCCTCTTTCCCCAAGCAGTTTTTTCCTGTGGTGCTTATTTAGAACAAAAAGCTTGCAAGATAAATTGTCTCCTAAGAATGCTCCTCAGTGTTTACCTCAAAGTGGGACAGACAAAAGCAAGCTCCTTTCTAATAATGTGAGCTCCTGAGCTCATGTGGTCTAGACCATGGCTTGGACTATGCTCTCCATTTCCCCCCCTCACTAAATCTACTCAAGAGACATACCAAAATAAAAATAAGCTAATTTTTAAGAGGTCTGAGCTACTTCTGATAAAAGCCGAACAAGCCCAAGCTACCAAAAACCTCTGCATTTTTTCCTAAAAAGAGGCTATTCAAATACAGAAATAATACTAAAGCAACTCAAGCACAGCTATTTTACACTGACCAAAACAAGTGACTGCTGCAGAAAAGCAATGGCTGTCAGGAATGTCACCTCTTGGAGCACTGAGGACACAGCCTGCAAGTCTGCGATGGTGGGACTCACCACTGAAATAAAGGAATTGGTCTTCAAGTTCATAATAAGGCACTGACAGAAGTCCTGCTCCAATCCAAGCACTCACCCTCCTCATGCACTACAAATCAGAATGATGGTTTGTAAAAGAAGGGATAACCCCTAGCAAAGAATTCCATGTCCACTCGTACAAATCCTTTTGATGGCAACTTTCCCAAGCCAAACCACCTTATGAACAAGCTGCTTTTAGAGAAAAATTAAAGGAAAAGGCTAATATTAAAGAATAATAATAAAACTTTCACAGCTCTCTCCTTGTAGGATGAACAGACAATTCACTGATGTGATTTAGAACCAGTCTTGGGGTTTTGATGCTGCAGCAGGCAGCACTAAGAGCTGGCCATGAATAAGGTTGGAACTACTAGTGTTGATGAGTTAGAATACCAAACAATTAAAAAGGACAAGTAATGAAGAAAAAGGCCACTGACAGAGCCAGAAAAAAAGCATCCCATGTTTTTTACCTTCATTTGGACAATATTTGTTACAGTTAATTAAAACCGTAATATCAACTTGCCTTTTGTCAAAAGAGACCTCTGCTTCTCATGTGCCTCAGCAGCACAAAAACCTGCAACTGCTTCTGCTGGGAGAGAGAGATTTGCTGTCACCATGTGTTAAGTCTGATACCAATAGAGGAGCACTAGTGTTGAAAATATAGAATGCAAATACGGGGGCTGATGTTGCAAGAAGCATTAAATTTGATTAATTTATTCCTAGTGAGGAGTAGATAACTAATTAAACCCTGCTGTGTTTTTTTATGCTTCCTTTTGTTTCCAGTATGTTTTCCAATGTGCATATTTCTCTAAACATGATTTTAAAGCAGGGTGCTAAAGCTCATTCATTAAGTATTTAGGTGACTCATTTAGTATTTGTAGTTTTAATGCCTATAATGTGCACCTAAATACTTATTGAATCATAGTAGCTTGAGTAATACTCCTCTGGCATAAAACAGACATCTAAAAATGAAAAAGTGTCTGAGCTGAGCTATGTTTATTCAAACTACCAGAATGTTTTAAAAATAAAAGTAATAAAAACTATTTGCTTTAAAGGGCATTGGAATAGAAATCAGGTTTGAAAATCCAAGCCAAAAATAGCAGAGATTAATTAGATAAAAGTTAACGCTAAGCAGTGCAGTGTTACGTATTTTTAATGCAATGCACCCATTTCATAAACCAGACATTCCCTGTTGCTTAATCTTTCCCAAAACTTTTATTTTAGCTAAAAGGCTGGTTCTCAGTCAGCAGATAATTAATATTCACATCTGAAGTCTTGCTAGAAGAGCTACTCTAAATAATTTTTGCTCAAATACAGCCAAAACAAGGAATTGCAAGGGGCATCCTTAGCTTCATAATCAAAACATTAGGGGATAAAGTGACAAATATTAGCTGAAGTGATTCAGCACTTATTAACAAGATAAACAATTAGAGCAAGACATTAAAAAAGAAAATCAAAGAGAAACTGCCAACTGTCTGAAGCAGTCTGGATGACAGCCTTACCTGAACACCATGAGCTCGCTGCTCTCCTTGTTTTCTCAGCAATACTTTCAGTTATTTAACGTTTTAAATGCCTTTTTTTTTAAAGAAAGAGCATTAGTACATTCTTTACAGTGTGTCATTTAACTTGTCTGAGTCTTTCCACAGCTTAGCTGAGGCAGCTTTCCCTGAGGGAGCAAACCCAGCACCTCTTTCTGAGCACCATTTAGCTCAAGCTCTAGAAATGTCAGTGTTTGTGCAGGACTACGTGGCCATAAACAAAGGGAAGTACTGAACTACTCACTGTGACAAGTGCCAAAAATACTTCCTGTGTTGTCATTACTCACTCCAGTTATTCTGGCTACACATTTAAAGAAACTCCTCCCATAATATTCAATCTCTCCCACAAAAACTCAGCAGATCTGAGGGCAGAAAACAAGGAAGAGTAGGAGGCCCAAGGACAATGAAAGCTGGTAACAGCAATTCATTAAATGATGATTTGTGAATTCTTTTCCCCACCATCCTCCTACCATAAAAACCTAACTGAAAACAGCTGGAAAAATGCAAAAATCCAGTGATAAATGACATGTCCTGACCTGGCTCTGTCCTTAGCAAAGCTGAGGGCTGTCAGGCTGTGGCTCCCAGTTGCATCTTTCCTTTCACTAACAAAAGAACAGACACAGTTATGCTGCAATGAACCTAGAATAGCTTATTTAAAAATTCAAAATCCACAGGCTATTATCCACAATGCTTAAAAAAGGGCACAAATTGTTAATAAAACCCAAACAAACACATAGTCATTGAGGAGAAACACACATTAGGTAAGTTTGAAAACGGAAAAAAACCAAACTCAAGCTGTGCAAAGCCTACTAAAGTAACACTGCTGGCTGTCAGGATGTTGTCTTTACTATACACCCAAAGTGGGTAAACCTGGGAGATGTGTGAATTGCAGAGGGATTCAGCACAAGAAACTCCTTCCCAAAATTCATGAATTCAGAACAGACTTCATTACCAATATAAAAAACAGCGACAAAAGAACTGCAAGGGGAGCCAAATTCTCATAGTCCTTGTGGTGTAATTCCAACAGAAGCATCCTTCTTACTGTTTTTCTTTCTATCAAGAGCCAATTCAGAACAATTCTTGGAAACGTAAACCACCCTATTACCCTTCACATTACCAAGTGGTTGGGGTTTTTGTGTTTTGTTTTGTTTACTGTGAGACTGGATTACCCTTCTTTTTGCCTGCCAGAAATCAAAAATTAATCATTTCCATTACACGATTAATTTGACTCTGGAAAAAAAAAAACCCCTCAAATGTGAATTTATAGGCTTCTACTCAGATGCAATAAACAAACTATACATTTTCAAAATAACAACTACTAGTAGAAACCTTTATTAGACAGTCAGAGAACTCTGAAACAGACTGGTAGGTAGCTTGTTTCTGTTTAAAAAGGAGAATTCATCGTGGAATCTGCAAGCATATTTACGGTCACTAAACCACAATGTCAATGGAACAGTTACTACTTTTTCACAGACTTCAAAGCTCCAATATCAGAGTCATATTTTGGACAATGTTTCCTTGCTTTACAAAGATCATATTTTTGAAGACTAAAGAAAGACCAATCATCCAGGAAACTAGGTGACGTCAAGGAAACCCCAATAAAGCAAGAATCAAAGTCTTAAGCATCAAACACACACATAAAGCACAGCTCCCTTTTTACAACCATTATGTTTTTCTCTGTGAGTAATTTCAGTGACCAAGAATGATTCCTGTCAAGGATGGAATTTTGATGGCCCCACACCTTTTCTCTCCTTAGGTTATCCTACCTTCTAATAAATTAGTTAATTGCCTGAAGATCAAAAGAGCTTCTGCATGTAAGGTCTGCTTTAGGCCATGTTATCAACACCACACAACGTCAACTACTTTGACCGAGACAGATACTAAAATCAATTATTGCCAAATGAGAACATGAAAGCTTGAAATTGTGCCTCTATCTTTTTAAAATGTCCATCTGAAGTGATATTATGAAACACCACACACTAACAGTGGTCCCTAACTGATAATTAGCAGATACCCAAAGTCAAACATCTCAGTGAGCTGTACCCAGGTGTTGGTGTTTTGTCATTCAGCTTTTCTGTGAAGGAGTCACAGGCATAGAAACACATGGGATGAAAACACTCAGTTCTGACCCAACAGTGCTTTCAGTTTTGTCTCATACACACACCCCCCCCCGACTGCCCCAAACATGTGTTTTTCACCAGGAATTAGGGCTAAACGTACCAAACTGATTTTTGGCTCAGCTCTGTGCCCCTGTTGGAGTCTGGCTCCCATACAGGACCAAGGTTTGCAAGCTCAGTGCTGCTCTGGACTTGCAGTTGTGTTGCACTTCTTACAGGTCTGAGAGAAATAACACTGCTCCAGGCTGTGTGCCTGGGACAAGCTCCCCTCCAGGACTCCTGGGATGGCCTAAACAACATCACCAGAACATGTAGTACCTTTTACCTGGTTCATACACAGCTTTTGATACAACTCTTAAATACCAGTTTACCTGTTTTCTTAAGAATGCCTAAAAATGTGAGTTATTTTCAAAATTAGTATAAAGTTAAAAGAAACTCAAAACTAGCTACAATCTATTTAACTCAAGCACAGCACCGCCAGAAGTTTCACACACACTATTTGGTGTTTCATGTTGTTTTTCCTTTCACTCTTTAAGGCAGTGGTTTCCACAGGTCAGTTCTCAGAACATAATGAAGCATGGTCCATGGCAATTCATGTTGCAACTCCATTTTTAATTTGGGGGACTCCACTCCCCAACCTTTAGTGGTTTTGTTCAGGGCTCCAGAGTTCAGAGATTGAGTTGACAGGTTCTGTTCTGGCACAGAATACAGCTGGCACATTTTTCATTAGGACCTTGTTCTCAATTATGAGATGGTTCAAATTGTCCTCTTTTATTGTTTTGAATTTGCCTGTTATTCAAAGGTCATCAAGTTGGCAGGAACCTGAAAACAAAAATATAAATCATAGAAGAATTTACGTCAGGTAGTAGCTACTTACATTCAACTGTTTCACAGACTAGACCCCTTGCTGAAATGTACATCATTCTGTCTTCAAAAAAAGGGAGAAGGAATGCAACTGCCATCCAGCAGGAAAAATATACTTAGAGCTGCAGAAACCCCAGGTATAATAAAAACATTAAACTCCTGTGAGGGTTACAATTTTCTTATATGGTTGTAGAACTTCTTAATTTTGATGACATTTAAGATTTGTCATCAAAACAACCTTACCATGATAGATCTCAGCTCTGCTAGACAAGGAGAACCCTCTCACTTGAGCCTCAGCTAGAAAAATCTTGGCACACAGATCAGTGATTGATGTAGGCCCCTTGGTCTTTTTAAAACTAATTTAAAAAAAAAGAGGCATAAACAATTTTTTGGGTTTTCCTATAGCAAACCTGAATGCCTGTTGCAGCTATCACTCACAAAGAAATTAAAGCCAATGTTTGCAATATATTAGTTTATATCCCCATTTTCCCTTCATCAGGAATGTGTCTGACACCAACATCTCTCATTTAGTCAGGTTATTAAAGAGCCACCACATTCCTGACAACTGTCAATAAATAGCCAGTTTGGTCAGATATGAATCAAGCATTCCTTGCTCTGCATTTGCCATTTACCTGTAGATGCAAGAATGCTCAACGAGGCTAAAGGTGCACCATGAAAATCACAAATAGTGTTTATTAAAATAGTTCTTACTATTACTCAGCTATTACTATTAAACAGCCAAGGTGTTTATATTCCATTGAAAACACATTTGAACATCCATTTTTTCTAAGGCAGTCACACTGTTAACAGTAATGAACAGTATTGCCAACCCTTACTGAACCAGAGCTGTCTTTAGAGGACAGTTTTTCACCACTTACTTATAAACTCTTTGCCACTATTTGCTACCATTCCCACTTTCTCCAGCCAGGAACACAATTTCTCTCCTTTGCACTGTCTCAAATACCTTCATAGGAGCTTCTGCAACCCACCTTACTTCTTAAGATCTCTCTCAGAGGCAGAATTGAACAAGAAAGCACAGAAGGAGCAGGAAAAGCCTTTTTGTTTCCCCTTGAAACTCAGTAGGATTTCTGCTCTGGGAACTCCATAAACAAATGTGCAAAGAGAAGGAAGAGTTCAGGGAGACAAAGGAACTTAAAAAGGATTTTGCTGATGAAAAAGGTCAGTAAGAATTTATACAACAACTGCATTTAATAGGGGTTGGAGTCTTATCTTCCTTTTTGATTCATAGAAAATGCTACTTTTGCTTTCCACGACTGGAAAATGTACCAAGGGCTGAACTACTTTCTGTACATTTTAGGAATACAAAATACATACACAGCAGAAAATATGTATGCCCATGACCTGAAAATAGGCACTTCAAGAGAGTTATCTGGAATTGATATTGAATGCTGCAGTTCACAGCTTTTTATATAATTGTGCAATAGCCTTTTTCAAATGGGCAAGACAAAAATACTTCACTCAGGTATTTTAGAGCATTCCTTGCATTTCCTCAATTTCTTTAAATGAGTCTCAAGGTAGCCCCAAATCTTTCCTCATTACTCCAGAAGCTCTGAGGACTTGTTTGCAAAGGGCCAAACAGAAAAGCCAAGGGAAATCCATCAGCACATGAAAGGGGTGGAGAGGCTGCTCAGGGAGCACACAGAGCCCTCAGTGACAGCTTGGTCACCTCAAAAATCCATCAGCTCTGAGCTCCTAAAAGCTCATTTCATTTCATTTCCCTGCCTTGCTCTCACCTGTTGTCTGTTGCTTTGGCAGGCAGCACTCAGGTGTTTGAACCAGAGCATTGCATTCATTCTGTTTCCAGCTTGAAATTTATATGAATTTCCTAAGAAAGAGAAAAAATTGATGAAGAAACATTAACAGTGCTCCTTTTTAAACACTTAAATCCTCTTGAATACCCATATTCAACCTCTAAATTGAAGTATTATGAGAAGATTTACTAATAGATGGTCCATATAACTTTACACTTTGTCTGGAATAGGTGCAATTGCTTGACCAATTGAAGAAAAGTTTCAGCTTTCCTCTCTTCCTTTCCAACATTCTAGATTTCAACTAATGCCTGTCTCAACTAGGAAAGAACAAAATATCCCTTAAAACAGAAGTGGTTTTGTTCACTGCCATTACTGTAACTGGTTTATAATATCAGGATTTTTTTTTAACCAAGTGCAAGGCATCACTGAAATGCACCCTGGAAAGCTACATTTGAAAATATCTGAAAATCACTCCTAAATGTATTGATACATTTCAGACCAGTATTTTCAGTGGCTGGAGTTACACAGTGCTTGTTTGGGTTCAGGAAGGTCAAGTGTTACAAAAACATTTCAGATTGCTGTTGCAGAGTTTAAGCTGACAAGCACTCACAATTTATATTTCATATCAGCAGTGCTAGGAGAGATGTTTGGAAATAAAATGTACTAAGACCTGAGGCAGACAAAGCAATAAATAATTTTAAGCTCCTTTATCAGAACTTCTAATAATGTTCTTTCTGCACAATTTGAAGTGCTGTGGAAAAGTAACATTTTCTTCAGAGCTTCAGCTGAAAGCAGCCACTGTGTTGGAGTAATGGACATCCACAGGCTCCTCCACATAACAGTCAAGATCTCTGAGGGCTTTTTCCTGCTAATAGCACCACATTTGAACAGATGGTTTGGGTTTTAGTTTTCACTTGGAGAGAGCTGCTCAAGCAGCTAGTGTTAGCTGAATCTTTTTTTTTAATTGTTACTTAGATTTCACATGAGAAAATGCTTTGAAGTGTTCTAAATATACTTTAAAAGAATACAGATGAATACTTCCAATTAAAATCACATCTGAGGTTGTTAGGAGTTTGGAGAGTTCTCACAACTCATGGGCTGTTGCTCCCATGCATTCTAAAGGAGAAGATGACATGTTGGACAGCAGCTGAAACTGGAAGGATGTCACCTTTCACCTGCTGGTTTAGGTGCTGACAAATGACCTCAGCAAAGAAAATGTTGATTCTGTGCACTACTTACCCTTCTCAGAATCAGTCAATAAGAAGAGATCTGGATGCTCAGGGTCATCTGCCATCATCACCATCCAGCCCACCACTGAGACACTCTTGCTTGGTGTGGATTTGAACTGGAAACACAAACAGGGATGAAAATGGAATTAAAACAAGAGGCCAGATCTGCCCAGAACAAGCACCCAGCAGGGCACTTCCTCTCACTGTTAAAGACTGGGTAACTTCAAATGAAGCAGAGCACTTCACAAGATTAAGAGAATTAACAAATGTTGTATGAAATTAGTGCAAACAGAATTTAAGACAATATATTCAAAACAAATTAAAAGGAAGATCACATTCTGCAAAAGCTTGTTAGACATCTAATCTGCACTGCATGATTACAGCAGCATTCCTCACCACATTAGTTCACATTTCAATGTACAGTATCATTCTAAAGCATATTAATAAAGGCCAAACTATTCCCTCCACTGTTCACAAACAAGAATTGAATTGCCTGTGCTATAACTATTCACAGTTAGCATGCAGTAATTATTATAGCACTCTGTAATTACACATAACATGAGTCCTGGGGACAAGATAACACAACTGTGTATTTAAATATGATTACCTGATGAAATAAATGGATGAAGTGAGGATGTAAATTCAATAAACAAGGGCCCAGAAATGGGCAGTCATGCTCATTTATCAACAAGATGTTCAAAATGATGGTGTTCTCCTGTTCCAGGTGTTATTTATGGATTGACAGGTAACT
The DNA here is from genome assembly GCF_012460135.2 of Molothrus ater. Classification (NCBI taxonomy): domain Eukaryota; kingdom Metazoa; phylum Chordata; class Aves; order Passeriformes; family Icteridae; genus Molothrus; species Molothrus ater. Next base: position 3,857,167 of record NC_050486.2, read on the forward strand.
AAGCACAACACTTGTCTTTGCTACACCAGTCCCCTTCCTGACAGCTCCTTGCCCCCACTGTTTTTCATTCACCTGGTCACAGTGTAATTTTCTTCTTCTCATGCTTCTCTCAGTACCAAGCTCTACTCACCCGTTCAATCCCACTTATCTCTAGAACATAAGCTTCCTTTCTCCCTGACCTACTTTTTACCTATTCATAGACCCACCCAATTCACTTCTCCTTGCTTGCTCAGGCAGTCCCATCCATGCCCCAGCTCTGGATTAATTCAGTTTCTCTCATGTCTTTGGCTGCCAGGTCTCCTCTTCCCAAGTTCTTGGGTCCAACAGAGACTCCTCCATTAATCCCTGCACTCTCACCCTCTGCAGTGCTTTACCCAACTTCTCTGCCCAGAAAGTCCAATTCTGGTGTTTGCTCATCCTCATCAGATGCATCCTCCTCCTATCCTGTGAATCCCCATTCCAACCTCTTTATTAACACATCAATTTTGATGTCTCTTTAATTGTATTATTAGAAACAATAAAATATCCTTCAGATTGTTGTGGCTTGAAGTCATTAAAATTAATCTATAGCTCTAAAATACTTTTATTTTTCATGCTAATGTGTCGTGTCAACCCACTACATAATGCCACAAGACAGATGCACAACATTAGGCACCAAGTTACTTTTGTTTCTTTTAGAACTATTGCTTTAGTATTACAATCCTGGAACTCTGGTTCTGCCAAGGAAAGAGTTACTGGTAATAAGTTTGAAGGTAACATGAGCAAAGTAAGAGTTTATAAGAATGTTCTCTGCAGGGGAATACAGTTGCTTTATAAATAAAATCCCACTGCAAGTCTAATGTCAGTTATTCTAATCTGTGCCACAGATTAACTGAAGGCCTGGAAGGTCACAGAATCATCACAGAATGTTCTGGGTTGGAAGGGACATTAAGGATCATCTCATTCAATCCCTCTGCTACAGGCAGGGACACCTCCCTCTAGACCAGGGTGCTCCAAGCCCTGTCCAACCTGGCCTTGAACACTTCCAGGGATGGGGCAGCCACAGCTGCTCTGGGTATCCTGTGCCAGGGCTTTACCATCCTCACAGGGAGGAATTTCTCCCTGATACCCCACCTATCCCTGTGAAGCCATTGTCTAGGTAAGATTATCTGTCTGGGACCTGCAGAACTGGCTGCATTTTAAACCATAGTTTAAAATCCATTAGAACTTGGAATGAACAAATGTTAGAACAGAAGTTAAAAGAAAAATTATTTAAACTAAGTTGAAAATAGTTTAAGAGTCCAGGCTCTTTGTATACACACACTAAAGTTAAGTATCTCAGAGAGGTGGACAGATGTGGTAAAGCTTCAGAAGAGGAGCAGGTAAATTATAAAGCTCTATCAGCTAAGATTTCATTACAGTGAGGGCTGTAACTCTTTCAAACAGAAACTGAAATTTCTTTGAGGAGGCAGTAAGTAATGTCAGCCTGAAGTAAAAATTATGGCATTTTATCTGAAAGAAGTAATAAAGACAAGGAAAGAGAATCAAGTTAAGTATACAACTCATCATTCTTTCAAAAAATGAAGTGTATATAAAAGATTTGTTATGGACTCACTGACAACACTGCCTCAAAAAGTATGATGACACAATTTAACACTGCAAAATGCAAACTTTCAAGTAGTCCTAAAGCATTAATAGGTCTTTTTCACAGAGGTGGAAATTTGAGTCACAAAGCAGTTTTAATGGATTATAGATCAAAATGTACCTTTTGAACAACACTTATTTCTAGAGTTTCATAGACACAGCACTTTGGACTTTCCTACCTTAGTTGTATATCCCAGCAGGTATCCAGTATGTGACACTGCCATGCAATCCAAACTGCCAGAGCTCCTTCCCTTTACTTTTCACTCCAAACCATCAGTTAATCATGGTGCTTCTCTATAAAATGAAAAGCTCCACACAAGGAAAGTGTTTCCTGCCAGCATCAATCCATCATCTCTAGAAACACATGTCAGCCTTCCATCCCTGTGCTCAGCTGGATTTGTATTCCATGTTTACACAGTCCCCAGGGCAGCTCATTCTCTGCTGATGCACAGAGCCTTGCTAACAGCAAGCCTGCTTTGTTAACATGAAGGGAATGAAAGCTTCATTGTAATTTAATGTTCCTGGTTCCTATTTGCTTTTTGTAATACAGGCCACTGGAATGACTCTTATTATACACATGGAAAACTGCACAGCTCTGGCACTAGGCTTCACATAATTGATTTTTGCTGTTGTTGTAGTTGTTGTTGTTGTTCTGAGCTCAAAGGCTTTTACAAGTAAATCTTTGAATCAAAAACTCTGAATTAATATGTGAACAGACTTTTCACTCCAACATTTTAGCACCTACAAATCTCCTCCTCCACATCTCCTGTTGAGATTCTACAGATTTATAATAATCAAATAATTTTCTTGGTGGCTGAACATCCTTCCCAGAATGATGGCATTCTTCATCAGGGTATTTCAGTGAAAGTGCCTGACCACAAGTACCAGGTTTTCTACCCTACAAATAAATTGATCTAATTTTGATTATAGCATGCAATAGAAGGCTTAGAACTAACCAGGGTTTGTACTCAAGCATGAAGCATAAAAGGTCTCTGTTGCTTTTCAAGCACCTACAAACACAGAAAAATCTCTCATGCATGTTATGTTGTCACAGAAATTGGCAAGGCTCTCAGTCCAATCACTATAAACAGTTATTTTACAGGTGTAGTCACATTTTTCAAAGTGCTCATTTGAAGTCTAAGTTCAAGTGGCTATTCTTACTGTTGCCCTTTTCTAAATGTGCACAAGTGCTGCAGGTTTTCACAGAGGCTTCTCTGTGAGTTCCATTTCAGCATACAAGATAAAACCATTGTCCACACATTCCTCTCAGACTGTGCTGCACTACATTTCTGGGCTCTCAAGTTCACATGCTTATTTATAGACAATTCTCCACTACTGTAGTAATAACTGAAACCTGTTCACTATTTAAACTCAATGCTGATTTTATGCTGTTACTCTAGGAGGTGCAGCACACAATGCTGGATGCACTCCTTGGCCTTTGACCACAGGCAGGAGAAGAGCTGGCTTGTCTGTGTCTAAAAGGGAGGGGATTTCTTGCCCCTTTTGCTGAAACTACTCTGGGATTTTTATGAGGTAATTTTCCAAAGAGGCTGGCTATTATAAGCCTGGAAGAGCTTTGAGTGTCGATGCATTCCAAGCTGCCTGGAGCAATTGCAGCAGCAGAATGGTCAAAAGCATGCCTGTAATCAAGACACGTTTACCCTGAGAGCTGCAGCCAGGAAACTTTATATAGCAGACTGAGCCTTTTGTTGCCAGGGTTCCTTTCCATGTCACAGAGGGCTTGAGAAAGGAAGCAGAAAAGACAGATGTTTAAATGGCTCCAGAAGATGCCTGGAATATTTTGCTGAGGTAAATCTCCAATGTATCAATCTCTGAAAAAGAAACCTGCTTCAAAATAGATGGCATCATCCTTTTTATCTGGGAAGTAAAAAACCCCAAAGCCTAAATCTAGCTTTGGATCTCTTCATTTTGCAGAGTGAACCTCTTGGGAATATCACTGGACAGTATCTGGAGCATTTACTCATGCTCTTGCTATCTAGGGATGATTGACCATCTGCAGTTCATTCTCTCCTGATTAACTTTTCCTGAAAATGCAACCAAACGTGAACTGAAGCATGACCCTTGACAAGCCACCTCCACAGACTTCAGAACCAAAGCTGAGGCTCTGACAATAACTCTGCAGTGAAATGGATGGAAACCTAAGCCATCAATAGCCAGGCTCAAAGTACAACACAGGCAGAGCAGCTGAACAAGTTACTGACCACCTATTATGAGCCTGTTTAATGAACTGGAATCCATCACCCAATCCCTCTGTCTCAACAGCAATTACCAGGTTTCCCACTCTAGTTTCAACATAAAGGTCCTGCTCTGTGATATAACAACCTCTGAAGCAGAAGCTTTCTGTGACTACTCACTGCAAATTATTTGTTTAAATAAAAGACAACCCAAACTGTAGTAAATAGTTATTACAATAGATAAACCTCAACTGCACCTGGGAAACCAAATCAGAGACTGAGCTCCACAACAGGCTTAGCATCCACAAACAGAACAGAGCCTGTCTGCTGCCCTAAAAAGCTGAAAGGAGGACATGAGCTGTGTACAGGCTGTGCTGGACAGTTCAGCCCAACTTCATAGAGCCAACTATTGAAAAGAAATTAATGTTCTTCAGCACTCATTGCTTTTGACTACCACCCCTCTTCCTCTTCCTGGGAATTGCCTTGTTCAAACTCCTCTCAGTATCTGCAAGCCACAAGGCTGGTAAGGCTCCTGATGGGGAATCCTGCAAGCACCCTGGACCCCAACACCCCCTCACCTCTCCCTGCAAACTTCCTCAGTGGTTTGCTGGAACAACAAGCCACTTTTTTTCCTCTTGGACAAAGAAACACAAGCACACAAGCAAGTGAGACAGATCTTGGCTTCTTAAGCCTCTGTTCACCAGCAGTTTAGATGCTGTAGGTGCCACAACATATCAGAGACTCAGAGAATATCAGAAGTCAATTCAAGAGATTTAGAAAATAATCTCTGAAAGAGCACTGAAAATGGATGCGACTGTATTTCCAGGCAAAGTAAAGGCTTTTACAGGAACAGGGACTCAAGAAGTATCAGGTACCAGATTGTTTACCTTTTTCTTTCATTTACTTTTGCTAAAGAAAGGGCAAGACTATTGAAATTATTGAAATTGTTATTCTGAAGGAAACAGTTAAACAATGCAAATTTTATATACTTAATTTCCAATCAATATAATTCCTTGCTAACCAATTTTTTCAATTTCTCTAAACCTGCATGTTATTTAGATTGTTTCAAAATGCTAACACAGAAGAGTGAAAAAGCTTCTGAATAAATAGATACAAGTCTGGTAAAGTCCTCCATAATTTTGTAAAGAACAGTGAACCAGGGAGACTTACAAGTACACATTCTATTCCTAAAAGAAAACAAAATGCAATTTTGGCACAAAGCCCAAAGGAATCACAGCAGTAACAGGAACACAAAGTCTGACATTACCACAAAAATTTCTTTTCCATTTCTCAGTGTTTCCAGAAAAAATAGGCAACTAGCTGCGAGTGACATAATGCCAACAAAAGTTCTCTTCTGGTTCCTTCTTTTTTTTAATACTTTGCATTTCTACTCATAAGAGCTTACAAGTCTGCTCTTTTCTTTTAATGAGGTGGAATCCTTCCCTAAAGTTTTCACTGAAGCCAGAAACAAATGCATCCAAACACACACACTTCTCTCAAGACACCCAGAAGACAGAAGGATTGGCTGATGAACCTTCAGCCTGAAGGTTCAAATTAAGTAGGATCAGTTTCAATCTTACCTAAGCAAAGCTAGTAGGGGTGGATGGCCAAGAAACCACATAAATAGTTCTGAAAGTAGGGAGTATTAGAATACTGTTTCCTAATGAACTTCCAATAAAAAGTGGGAAATAATCTCTTAGATTAAGGGAACTTTATACACAAACTTTCCACACAGCAACTTCAAATATCCAGGAGCCTGCAAACCAGAAATGTTGAACTTCAAATCTCCTCCCTCTGCACATAAAAATGTTAGGATAAGAAAACAGCATTTTGTACTAGAGTCCCCTTTACAAGGATTTCAAAAACAGAACTCAGTCTGCAAAATTCCATAAGCTCTATGCAAAGCAAGTGTTCTACAGTGACACTTGGCATAAATTAACCTGAAACACCTACCAAGGCAACCAAGTAATGATACAGAGTAGTGAATGAACTCAAGTATCTCAAATTTTACCCAGTTTCTTAAGAGAATCATTACGATTAACTAGGGACATCAAACAGGAACAATGCACATCTTAACATCCATACAGAAAATCCTCTTGCTCCTTCCCCACACAAGCAAAACATTTTAGCTTCTTTCAGATCAAATTGCAGCAAATAAGAGGAACTCCAGCATCATCTGACATTGCAGCTCTCTGCTGAGCAGATGAAGTGTTTGGTACTCCACTGCAGTTAATGGCTTACAGGATTACACAGAAAAATCAAATGGTCTAATTTTACTACACAGATGAAATCAGTGCATGTTTAATTGTTCTATCTTGTGACTGCTCAATTTTTCCTCATCAGGGCTTGCTTGGATTTCAAACCATGACAAACTGCTGCAAGACTGAAATCATCCAAAGATAGAGCTTTGAAAATGGACAGACCAATGACACAGTTCCCCTCCTAAAAGACCAGCAAAGTCAGAGACACATGGCAGATGCAAAGCAGATGTTCTTGGTGTGGCATACAAATGTAAATGATATTTCCCTGGGGTGTATCCATATGAGGTGACTGACTGACTGGGAGACAGGATAGTGCTGACTAGAAATCAGGCAAGGCATGAACTACTCTCAGTGTTTACACCAGGAAATCACATTTCAGTTTTGGCAGGTGATACTGGAACGTGCCTGCATACATACATGTTTTCTCTCTGTAGCCTTCAGGGATTTTGCAGCGTAGTAGAAGAGTTGGGTTCCACACAGTGCTACCCAGTATTTTGTCCAAGATGCTACCTGCAGAGAAAACAAACAAACAAACAAACCCAGAAGTGCAATGGATAAGTGAAATGCTTCATAACACTGAGCTGTGAAAGAGGAGGCACCATCCTGCAAGAACATGAGAGCACTGACTGTCCAGCCAAGCATCAGCCATGTTTCCAAAGCTGCTGTTTGTTATTCATGCAGGCCTATCAATGCATGAAAACTCCAGAAAGCAGAAGGAACATGTGCCTTTCCTCTCTGATCTGACAAAAATGTTCTGCATCTTGCTCTATACTTCCTGCAATCCCCACAGAACACCTTGTGCAGAGTTCATCTGTCCCTTTCCTTTTCCATCTTAGGTGCTGCTGTAAGGTATCCCCCATCATCCTGACTTATAATTTATCATCAAGTATTTGCAATGTAAATGCTAAGGGTTATCATCTATTGATAGATTGCTGGGATTTACCTACTGTTAAGGAAGACAAAACACGATTCTCTCCATTTTATAGTCATCAGTAACTGTAGAAAATTCTATGCAGCATCCTCTTCCCTTCTACTTCTGGTTTATATGTATAGCCTTACAAAGTGAATAAATGCACCAAACAAAAGGATTGAAACTCTGGCAATGACCCTCAATCTTAATCAGCAAGGCAGAGAAGATCTCAGACACTTGAACTGGTTGCCCAATGGCCATTTTACTGTGTTTATAACTGGGCAAAGGAAGAAGGTGAGAAAATTAATTTATTAAAAAAAATCTTACTGTAGGTTTTTTGCCTTCTTTCAACAAAGTCTTCCTCCTGAGAACACCTTGAATAGTAACTGCTCCTGGATACAAATGAACAGCCAAATCTTCAGATTCTAGGGAGCTGAAAGGAGCATGTGAAGAGTTGTGTGAAAAAATACTTTTCCTAAAGTAATTTTCCAACCATTATGAAAAACTAAAGCAAATACCTTTATTTTAATTTGAAAACATCAACTTTCTATTTATTTGACTTCATAGTGGAAAAAGACTTTGGCTGTTACAAAGAATTGCTGTTGTGGAATTAACACTCGCAAGCAAAAGTGATCAGAAAAATTAATTAGCCAAGCAGGTAATCCTTAATTAAAAAAATTAAAACTCAAAACACTGAAAGACAAGAAAAATTAATGTTTAAAAGTAAACATTTGAAGTATATTGGTAAAGTTGCTGTACATGTTAAATCTCTCCTTCAGCCCTGGCAGGAAAGATTTGACTGTTTTTTGGTTAGAAACACCAGAACCATTAGCACATCAAAAACAAAGCACAGCTCAAACATGCACAATCCTTAAAATATCTGAAAGCAAGGAGAGTGGGAGGGAGCAGGAATAAAGAGTAGAAACCCAAACCACAGCTTTAAGGTGTTTTAATGCAACTGGTGCTCTACTGATCATCTGCCCTACAAAGGACTGGAGAGCAATGGGCTGAAACAAAGGCCAGGTACAGCACTGAGGAAAGAAAATTGTGCTTGATTAAAATTACAAAGCTGACTGGCTTCAAAAACATTTCCCATCAGAGAAAAGTTACACCAGGAATCATTTCAGTGAATGTCAATCAGAGCATGTAACTAAAGTGCTGAACCCAGCAGCTTTCTAGAAAAGTCAAGAGATTGAACAGCACCCACAAATCATTGTGAAGGAAGCCAGGATTTGTTGTTTCATCCATCCTATGTCCAAAGTAAACTGGAAATGTGACAAACACTTTCACTGCAGCACCTACTGAGGATGATGATATGAAGACAATTTTGGACACTGACAGATGTGAACATGGCTTTAATTCAGTGAGACAATGCTTGCTTCTTAACATGACAGAGATTTCACAGTTAATGGCAATTTCTTTCCCAACTACAGTGACACAGCTGGAGACAGAATCTGTATCCATAAGAAATCAGAATAATCAGTTATGTTACTCTGTCAGCTTGCAAATATTACATATACTAAATTGGGGGCAATCTGAATGTGTTACTCATTTTAGGCATCTCTCTGATTTCAGGGAAAAGGAGCAAAGAAATTCAAAACAGAACTGCCAGCAAAGAAAACATCTGGAATGCCATCCATTAGCACCAGGAGCAGCTTTGTTTCCCCATGAGAACTATCAGCACTGCTCCACAGTGGCTGGCAGTTCAAAAGCTACCCTGGCAAAACATATTTAGCCTTGACAGAAAGATCCAATGGTTCAGAATTTGGATTTGCAGACTGGAATGAACAGTCCTTATGCTGATAAAGAGTAAGTCATTGAAGGGAAAAGTTTAAAGTCTGAAGAAAAAGGTCTCTACCTTTATTTTGACACATAAGTTAGAAAGGGAACATCAGAAAACACCCACTTAATTATTAAACCAAACCAAATCACCAACAGCAGAGGGAAGGTTTGACACCTCTGTGTGCAGTGGGATTGTACCTGCTGGCCTTCATGTGGCCTCGATGGCCATTTCGTGACACTCTTGTCCCCGGGCCGAGAGAATGGTACAACCTGTTCCTGTTGGATTCCATTATAAATTGGATGTGTTACATATACTGTCAGTCACACAAACAGCACCACTGCTACAACAGCACACAACTTGTCTCGTGTGCATATCACAAAGCCACTTCTTCCACGTAAGAAAAAGCAAATAATTTTATTTAGAAAAAGGCATGCAGAAGTAAATAATATGGTTTTTCATTTCATCAGATGTTCTCTTTGTCAGAACTCACAATACTGAAGTGTTTTACTGGCACTGAAGATTAACACATTTTTAGAGCAAAGTCTGCATTTAGCTTAGTCCAAATAAACATAAAGGAGCCGTACTGATAAAACTTATATTGAAATCCAACTTGAGATGTTACTACAAAAACAGTTGTTTCACTTCCATGAATACAAAAACACAGAAGCTGTTGGGCTGCAAGGAACCACAAGCTCTGTCAAAATACACCTGACATTGTTTAAAATCTTGTTGTGCTAAGTAACATGGAAATCAGCTCAGCAATATTTCAATTTTCCAGTTCATCTATGGTGTACACTTTACCTGTAAGCTCCACATTTTAAATTCATTTACCTGATCCATACTGTTATCCCTACTCAGTCACTGTGCCTCAGACCTGCCTTTAGAACACTGCTTTGCTTCACTGAACTTTGTTTTTCTGAATCAGATCCTCTTTATTGACTGAATTCCATTTAAGTCAACATAAGCATTGTTGAGGCACTTTGTCCTCACATCCTTTTTTTTATCCATTTTTCTAGCGGCTTGTATTCTGTTGAAAGACTGAAGATCAGCAATTCTTTGGGAGCAGGCAGTTAAGTACAAACCTTATTATCAAAAAGATATTAATGTAGCACCATCTATCTACTAACCCATTCCACAATTTGCCATCATTTGTTTCTCAACATAACAGATATCTCTGAACTTATGAATTACTTTTCAGAACACACTCAAGAAATAGGCAAATAAAACAATAAAGAAAAATAAAGTAAAATGAGCTGTTTATTTTTGAATACATATGGCATGCAAATTAAGTATGTTTTCTTCTTACCTTCAAGCTTGTTTTTTATTGCATAACAAGGAGGCTACCACTCTTGGAATCCTGCTATTTCAGGGAAATCTATTCAGAGACACTCAGGATGACAACCAGTGAGACTGAAGTGTCACTTAAAACACTGCCCTTAACAGGATATAACTGTAAGGACTTGAAATTTTAGTCCTTCCAGTAATTTTGATTGGCCTGAAGGGACACTCCAATGCTGAAAACTCTTTCTCAAGTTTCAAACTAAGATTCTGTTGCACTTTAAAAAAATCAGTGGCTTTAGTTCTCACCCCTTCTGCATTCCTCAGCTACAAGCAGAAAGGCCAGGAAAAACAAGAATACATTTTACATTTCCTTCTGTTACTTGGGGAATCTGTGTGTGGAGGAATTGTTTTCTTCCTCTTAAGGGGTACAATGCAGATTTAAGCCTTCCTACCAAAGATGTTCCTAAAACCCACAGAAGTACTGAATTCCTACTTGCACTGCATAGAAAACATTCATTAACCTGGATGTATCCCAGTTTTGCCAGAGTTGATAATTCCAGCTAACTAATGCCTCTCCCTCACTTAAATATCTTTATAAAGAATGGAAACCACTGTGCTTCACTGTATAGACCAAAACCAGAGAGAGACATTCTCTGGTTATCTTAAATTTTGACACCTGCATGTCAGTGTGTTACCTATTAATTTAAAACATGCCTCATCATCTTATAAAGCAAGGAACAGACTCAAGGCTGCTGCAGATCTCTAGGAATTTCACATATGGTGTTGGGAATGTTTGTAAGGAACCCTGTCCCTCTCCCTGGAAACAGGCCAGAGAACTCACCCTGAAACACCAGAAACCTCCAACAGGGTTCCCAAAAGCTCTCTCAGGAGAGAGGCAAGTACAGAAGGCAAGTGGAATTTGGAGGAGGAATCTTCAGTTTGACTGAAGCAAACATTTTAACTGGGGGAGCCTGGGGCTGCCAGCTCTCATTAGCACAGGCAGCCCCTGCTTGGTCTCAGAAGTCCACACAACATTTCTGAAGAGTGTTATCCTAAGTTTAAACCTAAATTTCAAAGTTGCTTATGCTGCTCTGGGTAACAACACTCAACTCACAATTTTTTCCAACTTAATAACTTTTTATCTTTGAGAAACAACTTGATACCAATACACAATTCCCTAAGGCAGCAGGGAAGGGAAAGAAAAAAAACCTTTTGAATGTTGTATGTGCTCTGTGATGCAGCCTGCAAGTTATGAGATTGCCTTTCTGACCCCATTTGTGGTCTCTGCTCATGTGGAATGTTACCTGATGAAATTGTTAAGGGGCCTTTCCTCATGCATGCATTCATATTTAAGGCATGAGGCATCCAGGAGTTCACCTTTGGCACAGAGAGATTTTCAAAAACTTCTTCCAAAATTAAGACAGAACTTTTAACTGCTTCAATGAGCTCAATCAGAATGTTTGTGGTAACAGCTCCCAACTAAAAAGACAAAGTTTTTTGACAAAAATTCCTAGGAAAAATGTAAAAGCATGGTAGAAAAAGTCATCCATAGTAACCCTGAAGCTGATGGATTACCTGAAACTGTGTTACAGAAGCAAGCAATGCACTGTACTGTGCATCTTACTCAGCTGTGGGAAGGTGAATATTGCACCTTTTTCTTTGTAAAGTACAGCTGTTTGTCTTTTCCCACATTCTCAAATACAGCATGAGAATGGGCTGAAGTGGTCAATGCCACCTGAGCACTCACAGGTGCTGGAAAAGGAACAACTTGTTAATTCTGGACCACAAAGTCAGACATTAGCAAGGGGCATTGTTGTGTAACAGTGAAGGAAAAAGAGGTGCCAATGTCAATGAAAAGAGAGCAAAGGGACTATGAACAGATGAGTGTCTCAGGAAAAGTGAAAATGAAAATCAGACAAACACAAACAGCACATGTGAGATCCACATATACAAAACCTTTGGGGTCTAATGGTTCTTTGGCTGAGCTCCTTCAAGGATGTGTGCACTGAGTAAGCACCTCATTAGATAAAAGTCCTAATAACCATTAGTGAGCAGAAGGTGTTGCTATGCTGCTTTAACAGATCCAGTGAACTTACTACAGCTTTTTAGTGTTCTTACAGGCAGAAGATCTCTAGTTCAGTGAAAAAAGCATCATTTTCAGGACTGAGTGAGAGACTCTAAGTAACAATGTCGACAGAGAAACACAGAAACACAATTTTTTTTTACCTTTCAAATGCTGGCCAGGAAGTCTCTTCACTGAGTTCAGAACCATCACTGCTACCTAGAGAAGTATAACAACAGATTTCTTCATCTACATTATTATTATTTCTTCATCTACAAACCATCTCTGCCAATTGCATCTAAACAAATCAGAATATTTGAGACTCTGAATATCAGAATATTTAAGATGAAATGCAAAAATATACTTCAGTAAAATACTACAAGGAAAAACACTTCGTGATTTGCTTCAAGAATTTCACATACACTGAGATGGAGATTGAAGGGACAGGGTCTAGTTCCACATTAATAAGTTGAAGAAAAGGAGCACTAATAAATGGGAACCTTATTTTCAAAATATAAAGAACATCCTAAACATGGATTTGTCTGCATTTAGAAAAACAGGTCACTTTTTAAATAATTTCTTATCAAGTCACACACAGTCATGACACAGAGCTGTAAATTCATTGCTAAATCTCCAATACATGATTTGAGAAGCCTTAAACAATTTTTAAAGTTATCTCCCACTTACTCTATCAGATCACAACAGTATTATTTCCTTCTGTGCTTTGTAAACTAATCCACAAACACTTTATTTTAAACAATGAAAATAGAGGACAATCCCAAAACCCAGAAGTCTGATGCATCCACTCATGGCAGTCCCATAAATAAGACAGTAATTTTACAATTCCACTAAATCCCATCAGTCTGAAAATGAGCATTTAAATATAGAGACAAGGTGGGTGCTATCTGTAATGTTAAAAAATCAGTAAATAATTATCAATAGAGATGCTGTTAACAGAAATCAGCAGCTTCTATACACAATTGCAAGCTGTTGTCTTGCTGCTCTGCACCTTTCTGACCACCTCAGCTGCCCACAGGAGCTATTATCCTTTTTCACTACTTCAAACCAACATTTTTGGCTCCAGATAATCCCAAAGCCTAAATATCAGTGCAATTCAATGTCAGTAAATGCTTGAAGCCACCTTTTAGCAAACTAACTTGCCACCTTATTTGCTCTGCTGACTGAACACCCATATAAAAAGGGAAGTAATAAAATAATACAATTATTTTGAAACAAACCAGAAAAAAAAGAAACAAAAAATCTGAATCAATGTTCCTTATTCAAAAGTTCCCTCAGAGAAACAGAGGCTGAAAATGGGAACCAGTTCCCTGTAATTTTACACAGAAAATCAGCAGGGAAAAGCAGTGCCCTGAAAAATCGTGTGTACAAAGTAGGTCTGGATATTCACTGAGTAAACACAGAGTAAAAATGGAGGCAATAAAGATTTACACACAGCAGGGGTAATTCCAGCCAAGAGCCATGAAAATCTCAGCATGGGCTGAAGTTCCCTCTGTGCAAAATTTAAGAGAAAATACAAACCTTTATCTGCCAGCCAATTCAACTGAGATGCCTCTTCTGCAAACATTAGCTCAACATCCACATATTAACACCATCTCTGTGGGATACTAGATCATTTGGTCTCAGCTTATTCTGAATTTTTCCTAAAGGCAAGTCCTAACCTGGTTCACACCAACTCTACAGTAAGTGCCATTTGTGTAGTGGATGGAGCTGTGAAATACAGAATTGATGTTCCAGTGGAGGCATAAAGGGCTGCAAGCAGGGAGGTAAAATATTCAACAGGTAAATTGTGTGTCTTACTCAGCTGTGGGAAGGTGAATATTGCACCTTCCACCCCTTCCAGTGGAGGCATAAAGGGCTGCAAAAGCAGGGAGGTAAAACATTCAGCAGGTAACTTGCTTTACTTTCTAGAAGTGCCTTTAAGTTTTTAGTGCTTCCATTTGCAGATCACTGATCCTTAAGCATTCAGCTGCAGGGAGAGTGACAGCAGATGGTAGCTCTGTGCACAGAAGAGTTCAGCACAGTTACTCCTGCTTGAGTTACACTTCCTCTGAGCTGAGTAAGTGCTGGCACTTCATGTGACCCTCTCAGACTGAATCTATCAGCACACATTCAGGTGCCACAGGGCAGGTGAGCAAAGGAGTGGCCATAACAATAATCAGAAGTGTTGCTCAGCACAATTCACACCTGAGCTGCAACGTGGAAAAGAGAATGTGTGGGTTCAGCTCCACATTATCCCAGGCACTTCTATACAGAAAGACTACCAGGTAAATCATGAACTATCCCAGATAAAAAAGGAGTAACCTGTCCAGGTGGAGCCTGCTCTTACAGAAGAAGTTATTGCAAAGTCTTTATCACTTCCTGGAAGAAATAACTGTCACACAATACTTTCAGCAAATTCTACAATCCACATCACAGTGAAAAGCTCAGTGATTTATTCCATCCTAATAAAACCACAGTTGCATTCTCTGCAAGGCAAAACATGAAGTCTCTTCTCATTTATAAGTAGCATGGTTTAGGAATGAGGAGACAGAATCAGATGTAACAATTCAGAGACAACTTTAGGCAGGAATTTTGGGTAAGACCTCCCAGCTGACTGTCTTTGAGGAAGGCTGTTTGTGGTACAATCTCCCACAGTAAGACCTTAAGTGCTGAAATCCTTTTAGCAGTTGGAATGACAATTAGGATGGTAGAGTTCAACCCCAACATGAAAATAGTTTTCCTTGCATATAATTGAAGTTTTCTTTGTGGTTACTTGGAGCAATCTGTCCTGCAAAATGGTGCAGCAATTTCTGTCAAGTCATTCAGCCAGCACTGAAAGCATTAGAGATACTTAGAATCTTACTTATTTTCTTACTACTGCTTAGATTTCACTTTATATTAGCAAGAAGTACAGATTTAATATGACTAAAGCTCTACTTAATTTAGGCCCACGTGATAGATCCACACAATTAAAACCCCCTAAGAAGACACTGTTTGCATTGGAAGTAGGCTGATACATTAAAATTCTACCTAAAATGGTATTTTGATGGCAACTGTATCAGCTTTGCAAACAAAGTTATAGTCACCTGCTGTGCTAAGTACACTAAAGAAAGATTTTAAAGCTAGTGTTGCTTTGTAAAAATGCAAAGCAATCTAGATTAAGAGCTAAAATGTCACCTATAACAAAGTGACAATCCTTGGTACAGTATCAGTGCAGTGAGAAAACCTACAAGAATTTGGGGGCTTTGTAAACCAAAAGTTTCACTTAAAAAGTTAAATCTATACAGCAATTACCAATTACACTTAAAAGGAACATCAATTTGTATAAAAACTGGACAAAACATCTTAGCAATTGATTTAACATTAACATTGATGCCTTCAGGGGTTGTAAAAATTGTAACAAAAACCTGGAAAAGGTTGAATTTTAGTGTTTGACTATTCCTCTAACATTCACATAAAAACATCTCCAACAGGATTTTTTAGATTCTAAAACCCTCTGGGAGATACTTTGCAAGACACAAGTTCTGATACGAAAAAACACCCCTTTCCTGAAAAGCAAAACAAAATACCTGACATCCCTCCTTCCAAAACAAAACAGAGGTAAAAGGGACTGTTTTTAACTTAATAAAAGTTAGATGTCTAGCCAAGTTCTGTTTAAACATTAAGTGCACTATTTGAGTGTCACCTCAACTGGAAATATTTCATTCATTCAGTACTCTAAAAATATATCACCTTCTTAAATTCTTCTCAAGTATGTACTCAATATTTGAGTTTTTCCAACAACCTCAAGCAAGTTCTTCAGGTTAAACTTAATAACAAATCCTAGGTAGTATAAGCCCTTTCTGTTAGTTAAAGTTCTAAACAAATTTTGGCTTTATGTAAGAAGCCACTTAACACAAAACACTATCTTCCTAGTTTTCTACATTGCTAATAAATTTATGGTGCAGGATTGAAACAAAATTAAATCTTTATGAAGTTGTTTTTTTCGCTATCTTAGGAATAACAGCATTTGGCAAGATGGCTTTTTTGCTAACTGTGCTGGTGATTATCTGAGAAGGCTCAGGATTGTCTGCAGAGCCCCAGCACTGCAGCTGTGTTCAGATGTGAATTTTCTGCTCACATCTGCAGATGTGCACAGGCAGATGGATGTCTGTGAGATGTCTGTGCTCCAGGCACACAAACAGCATGAGGTTCCCAGTTATGGGATAGGGAATGCCTGTGCTATCCCATATCCACTCCCCTGGTCACGGCACCCACTCGCTGCCCCAAGTCTGGGGATATTGAACACTTAACACAGGCTTTCTTTATCCAGAAGTTAGTCCCCAAAGTTAAACAGGTGTTAATATAAACAAACCAACCCCAAAGAGTTTAAAAAGTCTTCAGACTAAAAATTCTTTCCCTTTCCCAAATCTGTCATCGACACTCTCCTGGCTCCAGTTACACCGCGTTTCCAGAGCTGGGGACGGACCCAGCAGAGCTCCAAATCCTACCATGAAAACTGAAAAATTCTACCACACAGAACTGGTCAAGAGGCTGCAGCACAGCCCAGCCCAGCCAGCACCTCAGAGATGGGCTCCATGATCTGAAAGCTCTGCTTTGGTGAGTTCACAACCACACTGCAAATCCTCATATGTACTTCATGACTATTTAACTATTAAAGTTCAGTTTAGGCAGCTCATTTCTGGCTCCCCAGTTCACCAACTACAGATGGCAGGAACTCTGGCAGTATCATGCCAGAGAACTGATAGAAACTTCTAATGCCATCACTGAGTTTCATGCTGAAAAATCAGCAAAAGCAAATAACCAAATGGATAAAGATGGGGCAGAAACAGGGGGTTTGTGTAACTACATTGATGTAAACACACCCAGAGAGTGAGCCTTGGAGCAAACAGTACCAAGAAAATATAAAGTTCTTCTTGGGGAAGAACTGGAGTGCTAGACTGTATCTTCCCCTCTCAAATCCAAGCACCTACATGTGCATTTTTAACCTCTAATATGATACAGTTTTTTTTATTTATCCTATCACTAAAAAAGCACTAGTTCACAATAGCATGTCTGGGTATCCACATTTAAGGCAAAAGACAGGCATCCATACACTCATATAAAGAAAATATATATATAAACCTGACATATTTCTTCTGCCTGAAACCCTACCTGAAATCTGATCTGATGACTCAGTCCTACCCACCTGAACAGCACAGTACAGGTTAAAGAATCAAACAAACACTGGCTGTGTAAAGGTCTTCCCTACTCTACAGGCTGCCAAGACCCCTGAAAGTAAATGCATACACTGTACACCTACACCTATACTTCATTTATTTAAAGAGAAATATAATCCCTCGTAGAATTCAATAACTTCGAGGTGGTGACTTAATAGAGGAATTCATTAAAAAGCTGATTTCTCATAAGCATTTCATCCAGTTTAGTTTGGAAATGTACTGTTCTTACAAAGGCACTTTCTTACATTAATTCACACTGATTTAGAATTCCTTTCTTTGACTCTAGAGCATTAATTCCTCCAACTGCATTAGAACAAAAAGGCTGAAGTTATCCTCCAGTGATTGCAACACACAAACAAACACAAATGTTCAAGAGTTCTAGTTTTTCCAGAGCTTTCATCCATATCATTGCAGATCAGGAAAAATAAGTGGGGAAAAAAATAGCTTAAAAAGAATTTTAACCCAACACTGCTACAAACACAACCCATTATTGTTTCCTTTGAATTTTTAAACACCTCAAGTTACAATCTCAATTTCAGCAGTGTTCCTGTGCTCATACCTTGACTCTGTTTTGAAGTGGTATACATGAGACAGCACTCCCAAAGAATAACTTCCTTAGTAAAATGACCTTGCATCCTCTAGGTTAGATGCTCTAAGAGGAGAAAAGCCACACAGAAGCAATGTGTGGCTTCTTGTTCACCTTCCTCCACAAAACAGATTCAAATAATCCACTAGGCATTCCCTCAGACTGTGACAAAATCCCCTTCCACCCTACTACACCATTAAAGACATTCTAGGATTTGTACTAATACTTTCCCTACTTGTCTCACAAAAGAGGGGCCTATTTTACACAGCTCCCTTTACTTCTTAAGAATTATCTGAACAATTTGCTGTTGTAAACAAACCCAGATTAAGAAATTCACTAATGCAGCAGAGCCAAACTGGTGGAAAGAAATGGTGGAAATCCAAAGCTTCTGAGAACATTCTTGCAAAGATACTTAAGAACACAGTTAAGCAATAAATACTTTAAAACTGTAAGAAAATTGGGAATTAATAGAAAACCATATATTCTTTGGAAAAATATCTTATGACTTAAAGGAAGTTTCATGCTCTTTCTGAGTGGAACCAGGATCTAGTAAAATCATCTTAATTTATCCTACTTTTAGGTGAGGAGGTGACAGGAGGCAAATACAGGCATGAGAACAGGTGGTACAAGTGTGCAGGTGGTTCCTTGAAGCCAGCCAAGAGCAATGCTCACACCTCAGGAGGGCAGAGTGTACACAGTGACCTCACCAAAACAGTGACCTCATCCAAACACAGCCCTCCAAGAACAAAACCACCTTGTGGCTCTAGGCCTGGCTGATAGCAGTGAGCAGGGGTTCTCAATGAACTTCCTTTACTGCAAAGTAAAAGCATCTGTCCCAATCTACTGAAAGCACATATTCTGGACTGTCTGCACAAAACAGGCATTTTCAGCACTATTCATCTGTCTGTATTTGCTTGTGCTGTCTCTCAAAAGTGTCTGCAATCAACAGAAATAAAGTGGGGTTTTAAGGACTCAAGCCATATAACCTCTTTTTAGCCACCCACCTAAGAATGAGATGAATCATATCCTTGAGGATTTAAATTCTCTACGTGATTATAAAGAGTTCCAACTGTAACCAGCTCAAATGTAGTCATCTACTTTATAAAAACCTAAAACTTAAAGAGACTATTTTCTCTTGTTACACTCCTGAATTCAAGAGAACATTTCTCATCTATATGGGACTGGACAGGTGTTTCTTCCCTCTTATTAAGATAGCCCTGGCACTGCTGGAAAAAGATTTCTCACTTTTTAAAATCTTCTGTCCAGATAACAAGCACCTATTGATAATATAGGAGGATGGCAACAGAACCAGAGATACAGCTCCCTGATTCCAGCATAACACATGACCATCAGCTAAGGAACACCTTCCCACAGCTCTAGGAACAAGAACTGTTTTGACCCAAGCACAAGAAAGCAATGTAAAAGAGGCTGTACCTTTAATATTTTTGAGTTTGTTTGTTTTCAGAATGAGTTGAATGTTGAGGCACACTCAGCCTCCAATAGCTGAAATTAGGAAAATAATCTGATAAAGTTCTCTGACCATGGCTGTCACATCACAGATCAGCCTGTTTTGAGTAAACCCCATACCTGTCTCATTTTCTGCACTGCTGCTGCTTTAGGAATCATTCATTGCAATAAAAACCACCCAGTTAGTATATTCTTCATCTGTGAAAGCTTAATGACACGGATGTAAAAACTGTGACATGCTCTGCACCCTTCCCAGAGTGGACTGTCAGCCTTTCCCAGCAGGGCATAACCAAAATGTCCATCACCACTTCAATGTGTGCTTTAGGTTACAGACTTGCTGATGGATTCCTATGGACAGTGTTGTTACACTGGTGGTGTTTTGATATTTAACAGAGGCAGATCCTATCAGATCCTCCAATATGAAAGGACTGGAAAGGTCTAAACACCTCTGAGCCCTCAAAACACAGGAGTGATTTAAAGCAGCATTACAGTTGTCTTTAAAGGCACATTCAAGGTGCTGACATAGCAGAAACTCTGTCCATGTTTTGAAGAAGGATCATTTACCCAAAAAGTAAAGCCCCATATAGGCTTATATGTAAAAAAGGTAGTCCTGTTTCTAGAGCAACAGGTTTAAATCCACATTTATGGGCAAGGTGAGGAATAACACTCCTTTCAGTACACACATTCAGGAGACATTTTCCTGACAGTCTTTTGAAGCTGTGTTGTAGGATACCATAAACCTCCTCTCTGCTGCAGTGACTGTACTAATTCCAAGTCCTGAGTAAACAGACTACTTCAAACATGATGG
The DNA here is from genome assembly GCF_012460135.2 of Molothrus ater. Classification (NCBI taxonomy): domain Eukaryota; kingdom Metazoa; phylum Chordata; class Aves; order Passeriformes; family Icteridae; genus Molothrus; species Molothrus ater. Next base: position 3,877,362 of record NC_050486.2, read on the forward strand.
AGGAACTCAGCAGCTTCAATCAACTTCCTTAAATCCTGCTGAGGCAGCAGCACAGAATGCCAGACAACTTACATTTCCAAGAATTCTGCAGTAATAGATACTGCAAACCTCCAGAACCTACCCTCTTCTTCCATATATATTTCTAGCACCTCTATCAAACTTTTCTGTCATTGAAATTTTCATCATCAAGGAGCAGCAAAAATAACACCACTGCTGGACTGTCAAAACAGTGATAAAACTGAGTATGGGGAGGCTGGAGATGAAAGAGAATGGGAGAGGGGAATTTCTAACAACAAATGCTGATCTTGCACAAAATGCCCAAGGTTGCTGTTTTACAAGTCATTTATGCAAGTCTTCTAAAGTGGCAATTTTGTTCCAGCTTGTCAGGTCATGCTTGAGCTAGAGAACAGAATTGAAAAATTCAGAGAGGAGACAAAGTAGGAAAACCCTATATTCTCCAAAATATAAAAATGGTGACTGGGTCTCAATTGTACCTTATGAGAAATTGCCTGTCAGTTCTGGCAAACCTTCCCTGCTAGGCTCTAATGGAAGTTCAGAAATAATTTACTCAGGAGAAAAAGGATCGACTGCAGAGAATTTCTTAGCTATTTAGGTAGAAAACACCCATAAAACATTGCCCTGAGAAAAGGGCAATGCTACATTTCAGCAATGGTGACAAAAGCTTGGTTCTCCTGCACCATGCAAACCCTGGGAATGGAAGCTGCCTGGATGCTGAGGAGAAGCACCATTCCTGATGGATGGCTTTGAAATGGAACACTTTGCCACAGCAGAGAGCCTGCAGGGAACAGAGACAGGCAATGCACATTAAATACTGGAAGCTGCCTGATGTGAACAGGTTCACTTAGACCAGCTACTTTGGTCTAATTCCACTGGCCTTCTCCTCAAGAAAATACATGTACAGCTCCTGAAAGCAGCATCATCTGACAATCTGTGACCCTGTTTCCTTCCACAAAGGCTAAAAAACAAAACTGCTTCTAAAATTCAGTTATCCAAAGAAATGTGAAGCACTACAAGGATCTTTCATCATCATAAATGCATAAAAATTTAACACCATTGAATTCTATCAAACAAATAATTCTGAAGAAAAGGACTGCAGTGAGAGGTTCCATTTGTCAGCCCTGGCTGCAAACAGGTGGATTTGAGAGGCACTTGTGTCCTGTCCTCCCTCCACCTAAAAGATCTGTGTGCAACAGGAAAAAAGAGCACCTCTTCTCACAGAGGAAACCCAGGAAGCAGAACTTCTCAAAAAAAGCACCACCCTAAATACATGAAGATAAATAATTTATCAAAATTTAGTAGATTCTGACATTTTGAGGTACTTGAAAGTTAGATTTCTATCTTCTGTCGAAGTCAGAAGCATTTAGAAATTATGCTCTTAAAACTGTCAGCAATTTACACTGTCAAGTCAATATGGCATTTTAAATAGAAATCCCACTATAAAACTTGAATTGATTTAGGAGTGAAAAAGATAATAGAAAATCATGTCCTGTACTTCCTTTCACCTCCACTGAGGAAGAGGAGTATCCAAAGCTGTTATCACTAACAGGGATAGAGGAAAAAAAAAACAACCAACCAAAAAATCCCAAATAACAACAACAACAACAAAAACCAAAACAAATGTATTTTTCATAATTTCCCAGTTCGTGGTGTGTAAACGAAGTCACCCTCCTTCCCCTACATTTCTCAGATTTGCTCGACAACAGAAGCAGTAATTTGGAACAGCCCGGCTGCAGGCTCAATCACCAGCTAATTGTGCTAAAACCTTCATTAAAAGCCCAGGCAGTGCCTGGGTGTGTTTGCAGCTCCCACCTATTGAAATCCCACTGGACAGGGTGGAGCTCTCAGCCTGCCCTCGGGAGGGGACGTGGGGCTCCATGACGCTGTCATCCAGCAGGTGCCGCGGTCCCGCGTTGGGGAACGTCGCGCTTTTGAACTCCGCCGTGTTCATCTTGTGGATGAAACTGGAAATCAACGAGGACACAACGTGACAACCTCGCCTTTGGAACCTCCCAGGAGCTGCTCTAACATCCTGAAGGATTGTGTGGTAAACTAAATCATGGCCAAGCCATAAGCAATTGTACGCAAATCGGTAAATTAATTTACCTAAATTACTGGTAGGAATTTCCAGTTTTAAAACTGCACAAAACTCGTGTAACAAAGAGGAACTCAGGAGTACATTAACAATTACTTTCAGTATCTTATGCTATTTTTGTTTTCTATAACACTGTATTTTTGTCTTCTATAACACTCTATTTTTGTCTTCTCCAACACTATATTTTTGTCTTCTATAACACTTCTATAATTCAACTGCAGGGCTGCATTCTAGCTCATTAAAGGTAAACAAATAATAGAAGTTATTCCTTACTGAGTAGATGCAACCTTGCATTTTGAAGACATGACAAAGGAAATTATGAGATAATGATCAAGATATTATTATATGGAAAAAGCCTGAAGCCATTACTAAACAGAGTTAGTCTACAAAGAAAGTCCATAAAGGAGGTCTCCCTGTAAAAATACCAATAAAGCAGTGATATAATTTTGAATTTGAAATAATTACAGTGGCATTGAATTACTAAAAAGTGACAGTTTTGTCATTCAGAGACAGCCATTCTGGTTAACTCACTGACTAGTCTTATCATCAAAACTTCAGCCTCCCTATTTTGATTCGTTCTCTGTGGTTGGGACACCAGCATTATAGTTCTGAGCTTGCTCCCTGGCCACAAATTGCTCTGTGAGTGAAGTACTGTGTACAAGTCATGTTGCTTTTTACAAGCAAAGCTTTTGTATTGAAAGATGATATATCACTTCAAAAAACCAGAAAGCTCAGGATTTTTAGGTTAAGCAAAATGCTGACTTGTATCCCAGACTGTGACATTTCCTATGTCCGTGGGGTATCAGGTTTCGAGGTGAAGGGGGTGTTGGTGGTAGCAAGGCTCCTTCAGCTGCAACAGTTTTCCTTCCACTTTGTGGAGATGCTCCGACTTCAGAGCCTGGGAAGAAAAAAGACATTACTCCCAAGTCATTTCAGAATTATTGTCAGGGTGACTTATCAGAAAATCATGGAAAAATTGCACAAAACTTCCTAAACTCCCTTTCTAACAGATAGCTTCAGTATAACTCATTGATCTATTGATAATTAAACCCCTCACTTCAGGATTTTTGCACAGGATCAAAACCAAACACACTTAGTTCAAATAGAGCATCCAATGGAAGTATTTTGCAAGTCCTAAAGGTGGCTGCATTTACTATACCAGCACTGGGCATGTCCCACTGATTCTACATTTTCAAACTCCTGCCTTCAACCACTTTTGGCATTGACCAAGAAGAATGTTCATTTTTGGAAGCATATTATGCCATGAAAAGTTTAGATGAAGGCCCTTCTGTCTAGACACAACAAAGAATGAATATTTAATAGCTCTTCACCCCAAATGACATCAACAACTTAGTGCCACAATACCTACAAGAACCTAAAAAAATGACTCAATTCCTTCTTTACAGATCACCTTTAGACTTTTTATTACAAACATGCAGTGTTTAAACTTCACACTTCTTTATAGCCTCAGGCAAATATTTTCCACGTCTGCAATTCTAAAATAATGCACATGACAACCTCAAGTCTTCTCACATTTATTAAGCATTTACCTACTAAATCTTCTCTGGAAGCAGCAGAGTGGGGGGTGCTGGTCCCTGGTTCTATCTTTAATGAAAGTCTGCATTAAAGAAACATTAAAAATTACTTTATCAGGAAATAAAAATATAAGTTTATGAAGAAGATTTTTTAAAATTTATGATCGCAAGCTGCCTGATTCTGTGATTGCAAGGAACACTATGAAGGTAATACAAACAGTGCAGAGTTATCTTTAGCACACACTATTTCCAAACTTGATTTTTCCTGCCTATTGCTTTGGTTCACACAGACCACCAGGACCTTCAGTGCCCTGGGATGGCTGGCACACACATGAAACTGCTACTCCAGCTAAAACCTGGGAAAAATAAAACTGAAAATAATACACAACTTCTCCTCCCACCTTGGCTAAAATATTTATTCTTGGAACACTTCATATTTTAAATTTTTTTATGAAGTGCACTAGTGTGCTGAGCACCAAGCCTTTGTCTTTACTGGTCCAAAAGCCAAAATCCTCTTCTGTGTTTTGGAAAATACATTATCAACTTGATTTCAGCCATAATTCAAGCTTTTTCTGTAGCTTTTTAATGCCATTTCCAGCAGGCCCACAAAGAAGGCAGACTACAGGGGCAGATAACTCCAGGAAGATTAAGTGTATCTTGTCCATACAGTTTGCAGAACTAAAATCTTTGAAACTACTAACACTGAAAAAGCATCTATTTAATTTTGGGGAGAAAGACTTTAAAGTTTGACAGCTCCTCTCCCTCCCATTCCAGACAGTATAGCAATGATTCATTACAATTTTATAATTTAATTTTTTCAAATAAAATCTTTTAGGAAGAAAAAAACATGTATTCAAGTCACAGTTGCTTTTCTCTAACTTCAACCTTTTTGCTGATAGACACCTTAGGGGATGAAAAGTAGAAGAGCCACTTTAAGTAAGAACAATTCTTCAAATAAAAAGAAGAATTTGACCATAAAAACATTCAGTCTGGAGATGAACAAAACCCATCAGTGCAAAACCAGACATTGTGAACAGCAGCCACGCTTCTGATTTATGTGCCATTGTCTCCAGTCATTGCCCTGCTACCAAAACATGGATTGTAGAGGATGAAGAGACTGCAGCTCCTTCATCAATCAAATTCCCACTGTTAGTGAGTCCTAGCCAGTGAAGGTGAAGGAAGGTGGAGAGTGGAATTAATGAATACAGGGTCCTAAGGAGACACTGCAGCTAAGAAGCTTGGGTTTGGGTTAGCTTTTTTTTTCCTTCCTTCAAATGTTTGACCACAGAGCTTTACTCTCAGTGATAGACAAGTGGCATTTCCCAAATCAGGCTGTAGAACATCCCAGGAAAAAGGTGAAGCTGGATGCTTCCACAGGGACAGGCAGAGAACAACTTACAAAGCTCAGAAGAGAAGCGAGGTCTGAGTCCTCGTTAACTGTTCTCTGACATAAACTGAAGGGTCCCCATTTGCTGCCTTTCAGTAAATCCAAGTCAGGGCTGTTAAATGGCAAAGCACAGCTGCTCCTGAAGTGTGCATCCCCCTTCTGCCATTCCAAGGGAGCTGCACAAGCAACCAATTCAAGCCCTCTGAGGTGACAAACTTCCCGGGCGGGCAGGATGGGAATGGGTGGGGAACCTCCTCGAGCACATCAGCCAATGAACAAAACCCTCCTTCATAGCAACAGATTTGCCTCAGGGTGTTTCCTATCCTCAGTTCCTGTCTCTTGCCAGAGATTTCCCTCCCCCAGTTTTGCTGGATGCCAAATCATTTATTACAGTAATAATCTTTTAATTAAGGACATGGAAACCTTGGGTGGAGGCTGGGAGGAACAGGCAGAGAACTTGCCTCTCAAAAAGCAAGTGCTTACATTTTACTCACACTTTATAACCTAATCAAGGAGGAAAGTATAAAATGAAGTATTATCTGCAAGTGAAAGCTGTAAGTCACCCTCAGTGAAAACCTGGGACTGGATGCACAGATGGTTTTGTTCTGATAAAGAATGACTTAAGCCATCTCCAACCACAGGATTCCTCTTAATGACAGAGCAGTGTTACAGGTGAGCCATGTGTAGAAAGTCTTTCTCAGCAGACCAAACCCACCTGAAGCAAGGGCTTGGTGCAGTCTGGCATAGAAAAGGGAGCAGATCTGCCCTTCAGCATGTGGGAAAGTGCCTTGAGCACAACATCCTGCTGGAACCACAGCTGCTCACAGCTGCTGTGTCTGAGGTGCATCATCACAGAATCACAGAATGGTGTGGGTCAGAAGGAACCCTAAATCTCATCTAGTTCCACCCCCCTGCCATTGGCAGGACACCCACATAATATAATACAATTCTCCAATGCAAGTGCAATCTCACAAGTGACAAGCTTTGAGTTATAGAAGTAATATTGTAATAAGTTATGGTCACTTTATAGCATTTTGTACTTACTTGTAATTGTCATCTTCTACAAACTTTTGTAGTTCTTCTATGTACTGAACTGAGTTTAGGTATTTTTGGACATGAGGCAACATAGGAATATCTGGAAAACAGACAGCATTCATTGACACTGTGCCACTCATTGGTAAGCAAAGTTTTTTTTCCAGAAACTGTTTGAACACATTCAGATTTCTTGCCTTTTTATGTGAGACAGAGGTACAAACTACAGGCCCTAACGATACTGAAATTTTAGAACTTCATAGCAATTCCCATGCATTGAGCTGACACTCCCCCCACACACAAACCCCAGAGCTGCTCATCAGAGCACATGTAAGGGAAAAGTGAAACAACATCCTTGGCCAAACCAAAGACCCAGACCTGGAACATGGAGTCTGAGGACTCCTTCAGAGCCCCCATTGTCTTTACATTGAGCTTTCAGGGAAGCCACAATTCTGTGCTAATTCACATTCCACCATCACAAACACAGCACTAGGACTTTACTAGAATAGGAAGAGGACTGTGAGGGAAACCACCTTTGAAGAAATAAATACATTATCTGATCTATGGACAGAACTATAAATGTCCAATAGACAAGCTGAGTGTATTTTATTATCTCCAGTAAAAGTACTATTCCAAAAGAAATCCTATTTTTAAAATTCAGTCATAAAATTATGAATACAGGGATACAAGCCTATAAATACCAGTAAAAGAGAAAGGCAATTTTATTCTGTCTCCTCACCCTGATGGGTGATTGTCTTAACCAACAATACCAGAAGGATGAGGGAGGGTATTAATGCCATGCACAGGGGTCCAGCCTTACTTAAACTGAATCACAGCAGACAAAAATGAAAGCTTTTTAAGTTCTTCTCTTTAACACTGCAATATTTACACACTAGCTTACCATATTCACATGACTGCTGCAAATCTGAGATAATTCGAAGAATGTTGTTCATTAAATTTGTTCTTTGCTCACTTTCCAGAATGCTTGCTGTTGAGGGGTAGGCAGAGTCAATATATGTCAAGTCTGACAGATAAATACCTGAAATAAGATTAGAATGAGAAGTTTCTTTGTTTAATGTCTTTCACTGAGCAGGAAAAAACCTGTCATCAAGAATATCATGAAGAATTTTTGCTTGCACTAACATTAAAGCAGGTTGACAAAAGCATTGTCTCAGAATAGGATTTTGCATTTACCTGGAAAATAATTTTAGAAATCTAAAAGTAATTACAAGGACATGCACAGCTACTCATAAACCTCATCTTCTCCACAGCACCAATTTACTACTCTCTTGACAAATATGAAGCACACTAAACACACAATAGTAAAATACACCATCAAAATTAACTGTTTAGGAAGTCTACTACTTCATTCCTCCAAAGCAGCAATTAAAAACAATAGAAGGATTAATTATACCCAAAACACTTCAAGCTGAAAAAAACTCAAGCTCAGCAACATGGGAAAGATTACTTAGAGAAAACGGGCAGCCAGACTGAAATGAATGAATCCTGCAGTTTGTAATAATCACAACTCCAAAGAGCCAACAGCCTACTAGATAAGTCACTTCATATTCCCTGTCTGCCTTTTTCCCCTTCACTGCTTGCAACCTTACAGCTCCTTCAACCCCCTGATGAAGAGGAAAATCCTCCTTACACACTAATGCTGTAGATAAAATATTTATTTTATTTCCAACCACAACTCCATTTCTTGAACTTCACCTGTTTGTCTCAACTAAGTGAAGCATATCCTGACCAGCTCTGCTGTTCAAAGGAATTGGCCTGCATCCCTTGCATCTTTCACAGACATCCCAATTTAAAAAATGACACAAACTTAAATAATACCATTTAAGAAACTTGTTTCAGTAACAGGGAAATTTTCTAATTATATTTTACTTCACCTCTCAGCCTTGTACAACCAAAATCATAACAAGGACTTTGGCTTTACAGGTGGAAGACTATTAATACAACCTCACAAGAACAGCAGTTGTGTTTGTATAGCACCTAACCAGTACAGTCCTCAAATGTGAGCTGGGAAACTCTGGGCATCCCTCCAAAACCAACACACACTCACACACACACACACGTGTGTGCACACACACAGAAACAAATTAAAATACTTGTGGTTGAAAGGTGACACATAAAAAAGTGAATAAAAAGGTATTATACATGACCTGATATACTACTAAATCTCTCAATTTTCTGTTCTGCTAGAAACAGTTTGCTAAAAAACAGAAAGGATAATCAGAAACATCAGGTAGTGGCATTTAATTGCTATGCTACCTAAAGTGCATAAGCTGTCCTGAATCTGAATTTACTAACCCAGGTCCTAACAAGCCTTAAAAATCCCAAACCCACTCAATCTTCCACAGAAGGAAGTAAATCATAGTTATTAACTATATTTAAGGAAATTCCCTGTAACAGGCACCTGCACTATTATGCAGGATTTTATGAACCACTCTATTTGTAGAATTACCTCTGAATGACTTGTACTGATGTTTTCTTTTAGCCTTCTAAGTCTTCTGTAAAGAGCAGTTCTCTAAACCTATTGGATGCATTTCTATGAAATCTAAAATAATTTTGAAAAGGTAATTCTCTTTCAAATGTACTTGGCACTGCCATTGTGAAGAAACCAGAAAGATCAATGGCAGTAAATTGAACGCACTCACGTGCTGGCTGAGCATGGACAGGACCAATCCCAGATCCTGTACTTCTTGTAGAGCGTAATCTCTGTGGCTTTTGCTACTTCTAACACCAGTCAGATGTTATCAAATATTCTGATACCTACCCAAAACCATCACACACAGAGTTTTAACGTTTTCCACATGTATTGGAGAATTCATGCCTTTAACAACTGGAACTGTTTCTTATTAAGTGAACGTCAAGAATTGAATGCGACATTCTGTTGAACATTCTTCTAGACTACAAATGCTTCATTTTTCCTGTTGTATCCAGCCTGCCCCTTTTATTCCCAGCAACACAAATCGAGTTTTATCAGCCTGAAAGAATCTTTCTTCTAAATGAAGCCCAGTACTGTAATAACTTGAAAGGCATCTTTAGGCAGCATAGTAAAAATGTTTGATTTGTAATTGCCTGCTGAACTCTTGCACAGTCCGTTGCCATATGGTACCTCCCTTCTACTGGCAAACAATCTTTCCTTGTTCCTAACTTCTCAGCCTCCCTACCCCCTCCTTTTCTGGAGGGTATGGATAGGAAATCCGAAGGAGGAGTTTCTTCTGCTCTCTGAGTGCTCGCGGTGACATCATAGGTGGGCTGAACGGCTGAGCCGAGTGTGTGTTTGTTTAAAAAAACACTGTCCAAAAGTGATGTATATGGAATCTGGGTCAGCTGTAGCTGGTTAGAGCACTTCTGCATGTGAGAATTAAACACTGCAGTTTCAAAAAACATCTCTCTCTCTCTCTCTCCTGGAATAACGTATATTGGAGCATTTACTTTTTTTCTTTTTTTTTTAAACTGATTAGTTAGCTTGGTTATCGTATGGAGAAACCCAATTCCTCAATACAGCTTGGATCTAACAGAGAAAGACAAAAGCAGTTTTCAGCTCCAGCTGCAGATTAACACTCCACACCATCGGGTAATATAGGAAGCAAAAGCAATTTGGCCTCTGGATTTTCCATCTGCCACAGAAGCAAACCAGCTGGAAGACTTTATTTCTTGGTAAGTTTTAAAGTTATTCTTACTTACAAATTTAATTTTGAGCTATTTCTGAATGCTACACGCATCTCCCTCAACATACAATTGTGAGGAAACAAATCCCTCTCAGCCTGAGAAACATTTGACAACTAACATTAAGACTCCTTTTTGTGGCATTTGGTAGACTTTGGAAAGAATTAAAAAAGGCACTGCATAAGAGCACAGACTAACTTGTTCCAGTTGTAGGGATGAACAAGTTTCGGTTGTTTAGCTGTATTGTTATCTACAGTTACAGAAAATTAGCACTACCAGATTCTTTGCTAAGCATGTAATTTGGGTACTGTGAACATACTCATGTGAAATTCTGATCCTACCAGAAGGCAAAAGCCAAAAATCCTATCGATTTCAGGGCAGCTGGATTTCACCCAACACCAGAGCATAGACCTAGCATTAGTAGAACTAGAAAATGGATACCTCAATAAAACCACTGTGAAAAGTCCCAAGCAAATCAATGCACATCTGTAAGTAGCAATCATTGTATATCGTTTCAAGTATGTTTTTATTTATGGTACTACTGAGGAGCTGAAGTTGCCTGAGTCCTAGAGCCAACCAAGAAACCAGAGTCAGACACTGATTCAGAACATAATCGAGTTTGGAGTTTGTAGCACAATCAATTGTGCAGCTGAAAATCCAAAGGCATTGCTGCAACAGGCACCAATACCTTCCTTATTTGTACCTCAACTGAACTGCAGTTTGTTTCTAAATAAAGATCCATTTCATAAACATGAAATGCAGTGTACAAGGCAACACTACATTAAGTGGAAAATTGAGGGGTTTGTTACAGTTCACTAGTGGGAGAAAGGGAAAGAATGCTGCTGCTAATCGATGATTGAAACAAGAAAGTTGTTTACAAACAGAAGAGTACAGATGAAAACCAAAAAATACTTGCTTATACATGGGAAAAGCATAGAAAACTTTCTTCATGCTGACTTGAAAATTAAAGTACAGTAAATAATCCAGAACAATGCAAATGAACTTCAGTGATGTATTTGCATTTACAAACTCAGAGCTGCCTGACATGGTAAGAGAGAATGAAGGGGCTGATGCTAAAAGGAGAGACAAAGTGTTACAGAAGACAAACTTAATTAAGATTTAGTAGCTACCAGAGGAAAAAAGTCTGAAGCAGTCTTGATAAACAAGAAAGATGGATCCTTTCCAAGTTCTTGAGCCCTTTTCCTTACTATCCTTTTGTGCTGATTTACATAAGGAGGAGAAAATAATCTAAACAACAACACAACCCCACTTTGAAGCACATAACGTGCTTTGGACACCAGGCTCCATTCATTCATCATCAGCCAAGGGCTTGATCTACACTGCTTAGAACAATTCCTAAACCTTCCACAAATGAAAACAGCTGAGTCAATAATTTTAAAGCAGTAAACTGACCGTATACAAGGTTTTAACTCTCTCTCCTTTGCTGCCTTCCAACTTTAGAGTTCAAATTTTGAAATGTTTGTTTTAAAACAAATAATGCAATACTAATATTATGCTGCTGCCAAAAGAATGATCTGAAGTACAGTGAAAAAATATACTATTTGAAGTTTTAAAGGAACTTACTAAAAAGAATGGAAATTCTGAACATTTAAACTTTAGCAGTAACTACATGGCTCTGCTGAGTTTTAGTTATTGTTTTATTGGGCTTTGTGTTTTCTAGCGTGCCCTATTGGTTTGATCCTTAAAATTTATACACCAATGAATGGAGTACAATTTCCTACAGCAAGCATAACTGGATGCTTAATATCTTCAGTATCTGTTCTAAGCAGAACTCTGGAGCCCCAAATCACACACTTCCAACAAAATGCACCACTGCATTGTACCTGCCTGTTCAAACAATGCACACGCAGAGTGGCTGCCAACAAATCAAAGGAACCCCCATGCTAAAAAAACTTCACCAAAAAATCTGGAAATGCCGTGAAATTGTGCTGTGCTTTCAGATTATCTACTGTGACAAGATTAACAAATCTCTTCTGCAGAGAATTTCTAAGAAGTTATCATTTTTAAAAGGGGCACATTTTCAATGACAACCTCAAAACCCCCTGAAGATTTTTAGATTGCCTTTCCTAAAAGGAATCAGATTGATGGCAATCTCTGAAACAGAATTCTGTGACTCAATACATCACATATCTGATGAACAAAACCCAAGAACATATTATTCCTGGATCCCAGTCAATACAATTGAAAGTAATCCTGTTATTTCAGCAGAGGCAGAGGGAAAAGCACTTGTTTATATAGGGAGAAGTAACTTAAATCCAGAGATATACTGAAATCCATGGGAACATTTCCCCTATAGGAAGAGGGTTTTCCCCACCTTAGTATTACTTCTAATGTCATGGACCCTGCTTTACGCTAAAAAAATCTACAAAAATCCTCACTTAGCCTGTGCAGACATAGGGGAACACAGCTGGGTTTATTGATTTCAGCTGCTAAGGCAAAGCTCAACAGAAAATGAAGTCTGTGTAACATCAATAAGTGAGCTCCCTGATTAGCTGCTATCATGGGCAGAGCATCTTCAGTCTCAGCATTGTAATTTACTTTCCTAAAGAACTCAGCCTGTTTCTCTTCCTGCTACATGTAAGAGGGCACTGCTGGCATTTATCACTTGACTATATTCTCTTAATAAATATTTGGAATACAGATAAGTACTGATACTGCATTTTCCATGCAAAAGGAATCCTATATTCTCATTTATCTGCAACAGCTTTGTTACATTCACCCGTATCACCCTACACTGCCCAGGGAGAACGAGCCTCTGTCAGCTCTGGAAGAACAGATTCCAATTTGTGTTGTGGGTTTCCAAATTTTACATCCTGCTGAACATGACTCACAGCAGTACAACAAAGAACAAATAGTTTGTTGGGCAGAAAGCTAAAAAATGCCAAATATATACCAGCTTCCCCACATCCTAATCTATGCAATTCTGTACTTGTGATTACAATCTTTCTAGGGGGGGTAATACAGTCTGTGTCACAGCAGTTAAAAATAGAACTTACTGGCTTGTTTTGCTCTTTTAAATTGGAATTTTGGACCTTTAAACACTTTTTAAAGTAATAAATCAAAAACTAATTTTGAAAGCAAGTTGGGGTTTTTTTGCACAGGGATCACTCTGGAAAAAGAAAGAAATCGAAAGAAATGGCATTAAATATAAAATAGTATTGAAGCCCTGTCTACAGCTCTGAGTGTTTCTGACAAGCTGATGAAGAAGCTTGTGTTGCTGTGAATAACTGCACATTTTCTTCTGCAGAAGCTATAAAACATCAGCAGGCCAGAACATACATAAGGAAACTTCTCCATATATTTCTATATAAGAAATCTGAGGCCCAAAACTGGGTGGCACAGAAACACGACAGAACCAGCTGAAATGACAGTTTGTTCTCTTCTAAAAAACATGACATTTAATAATAAAGAGTTAGATAACGTGTTTCAAAGCAATGGTATCTGTAATGACAAGATATTTGCTGCATTTCCAAGGTCTGCACCAGCAGCTCCACTCAGCAGAGGTGACTCCAAACCTTCAGGGACTGTTGGAATTGGCTCTGCCTGAGCTGATCCCTGAGCTCAGCTATCCCCTAACAGTTCTGCCACTACCTAAACACCTAAACCTGGGGATCCAGCACAAAATGTGTCTGATCTAAAAACTCTAAAACTATTTCCCAACCCTAATTTTAATTTGTCATTTAGGTCTTACATATTAGGCTATCATTCTGGGATACTTTGGATAAACAGCTCCTATTTTTTTAAGCTGCTTGCCCAGAACATCAGGAAGTTTCTGAAACAGTATTTTAATTTCCTTCTAAGCTGATTAAAACTCCAGGTAAATATCTTGCTCAGAACCTATTATTGTAGAACAAGTTAGGCATTAAGCTGCTCAAACTTGACAAGCAATATTTTAAAACACTTAATTTTTTCAACATCAGCATTTCCATGGAAGCATATACATTCCTACCAGGTAGATTCTCAGAAGGAATTCATCCCTGCTTATCTGAATGTCTCAGTTTACTACAAGATATTTCTGAATTTCAAATTCTAGGGCATAATCTTATGCAGCTGCTGGATTTGGCTATGTTGTATTAGACCCCTTAATTCATTTAATGGTCTGACAGAACATGTATAGACACAGAGCTTGAAACTTTAATACATAAGGGTAAAAGTTCAAAATGAACACATTTAATATAAAAAGAAATGCAGAAAGCAGACTGCAGCAGAATACATGGCTAGAATGTGGACTGTGTTGCAAAGTGATTTGTCTTGAAAGATTAATTTAAGTTCTATGTATTTCAGGAGGAAAATGTGCTGCTGTGGGGAAAAATCCCCAGCCATTCATTATTTCAGTAACTCTGTTGGGTCTTCAAAAGTTCTCAAGAACTAAAATCTTATTCATTTTCTTGGACTATGAGGTACCTATTACACCCTGTGAAATGAAAACAGCAAAATACTGGACTTGTACTATGGTTTCATCCTCAAGCATATGCCACAAAGTCTCTTTCCCTCAATCTGCAAATAGCAAATGCAAAAGTATCAAAAAATTAGTTAGGAGATGTCAAGAGGTTTTAAACTTCAGACAATTAATTCAGCTCATCTTTGTCAAATTGGAAACCACACAGAGACCAGTTTGCCATGTGCTTCCCATGATGCATGTGAACATTTAACCTAATGAACTACCAAATCTGAGCACTGTCCAAGTGATTAATATTTTAAATGTCTGAAATTACCAAAGAAAAACACACAACCAGCTCTGGAGAAAAGTGATACTTTTTCCTAACTTTTTTTCCTTTAAACAGAAGTTACAGTTTCAGCAGAGAAATATTAACAAAATTATTAAGTTTTGTTTCTGATAGTAGACACAAAAATACCTATTACTGCAAACTAAGATAAGTATTTTAAAATAAACTCCTCAAACTTATGGTGCTCCCTCCATTTATGCAGGGTAAGAAAGGATTTTTAGTACATGTTAAATGTGTTTTCTTCCCTTTATAGAAGCAGGGCTTGCAATACAACCATCAGACAAACAAAAAGTTACCAAACATTTAAGCAGAATTCCTAGCTCTAACTCCTGATTGCATGTACATCATGGTTTAAAGCTTGCAACCACTGCTCTTAGTGAAGCCAAAAAACAAAGACTTGACAGGTTTGCTGAGGCTGAGCAGACACCATTTCTTACAATAATATTAAAGCCAGTAACAGAACTGGGAAAAGGGACCTGACCCAAAAGTCACCTTCCCATTTGTAATGTGAATGTAAAGGAAGCAGCAGAGCTCTGCTCTCCTCTGGGATCACTGTGTCAGGATTGCCAAATGCACTTCAACTTGGACCCAGCAGGAACAGAAGGATAATTAACTTTGCCTGCTCTTACTGTATTACTCTTTGTAATTATCCAAAGGCCACTGTAGAAAGGCTATCCAAAGGCTGGCAAAAGGGGACTGGAAAGGAAAGCCAGATCAACAGTTGAGAAAGAAGAGTGATTTGCTTCACAAAGCAAACAAATAATAAAAAATGACTTTTTTTTTCTTTATTTAAGTGCTACCTTTGTTTATCATCTTAAATATCTAAAGCTAAAGAACAGGTCTCAGAAAATATTCCCAGATCTTTATCGCTGCACTTTAACTCTTTAGAGTTAAAAGAAATTCCTAGTTTTCTTTAAAAGAGGAATGAAACCCTTCAGTATGGTTTTTATAATGACAACATACCTGATACTTCAGCATTATTTGGATAAAGATGTTCTGAAAGATACAAAAATAGTGTAACAACGATTCTAAGTGTTCATCTCAAGGCAACTAAATAGGGACTCGATATGCAGAGCAAACAGCTTTCCTTACAAATTCAAGTCACTTGAATAAGTAATTTTTGATGTTTGCAACAATATCTAATCTCCTGCCTAACACTCATGTCCAAAAATAGTCTCAAAGATGCATTTTTCAAGTCTACTAAAACTCTGTATATATAAACTTGAAAAATGGGTGTATATATGAATCAGTATGTACATACTATTTAACAAATTATACATATATATTGATATATAAAGCAAAAGGAGGAGCAGAAAAGCTTATATAATCCAAATTCCAACATTTATACAAATAATTTCATCTCCCTACTTCCCTTCCAGGAAGGTATTTTGCAAGCACTCCATGCTCCATAACCTTGAGCAGGTAATCGCAGTGAGCACAGATCTGAGTGATCTGGTAAGGGAGGATCTAAGCACAACAATGTTTCTGAAAAGTTACCCATTGCAACAACTCCTTTACTAAACCCTGTATCTAAATTATAGTGTTTCCTGCTCAAAACAGCCAGCCAATGTAATGGAATCTAACTCCAAGGAAGAGATGCCAAAGGCTTGGCTACATACAAACAAGCAAGGCAAACCCATCAGTTTAGGCAGTTTAAAAATCCAGGAGCTTTAGTAACACCTCTGGTTTGATGACTTTATCTTTAATCTGCTCAACAGGCTCCTGGCAGTGGTCACACCTGCTTTACAATGAAGATCCTGAAGTGGGCTTTGGGTGTCCTGCTGTTCCTGCTGCTGTCTATCGGGCGCTGTGCGGAACAATCCACGCCGAGCAAGACGCCCCAGCAGAGGCAGCCTCGCTCAGCAGACGGACCAGAGGAAGGGAAGAAATGTGGTTACACCTTCCTGGTCCCAGAACAAAAAATCACAGGGCCAATCTGTGTGAACACGAATGACCCGGGCACTGGGAACAGGAAAGATGAAGTCACCAGGATGGACATTGAGAACCTGAAGGATGTGCTGTCCAAGCAGAAGAGGGAGATCGACATTTTGCAGCTGGTGGTGGATGTGGACGGAAACATTGTGAACGAAGTAAAATTACTGAGGAAAGAAAGTCGGAACATGAACTCTCGTGTGACCCAACTGTACATGCAACTCCTGCACGAGATCATTCGCAAGCGCGACAACTCGCTCGAGCTTTCCCAGCTGGAAAACAAAGTCCTTAATGTTACCACAGAAATGCTGAAGATGGCAACAAAATACAAGGAGCTGGAAGTAAAATACGCGGCGCTAACTGACCTGGTGAACAACCAGTCTGTGACTATCTCGCTGCTGGAGGAGCAGTGCCTGAGGATCTTCTCGCGCCAGGACCCCCACGGGTCCCCGCCCCTGGTGCAGGTGGTGCCCCAGCACATCCCCAACAGCCAGCCCTACACTCCTGTCCTGCTGGGGGGCAACGAGATCCAGAGAGACCCCGGCTACCCCCGGGACAGGGACGCACGGCCAGCGCCCGACCCCGCCACTGCTCCCACAAAGAGTCCTTTCAGAGTGCCCCCTCTGGCTCTGATCAACGAGGGTGAGTTACCTGTCACTGTTTGTCTAACCTGAGATCTCTCCACGTCTGGAGGGAAACTGTCCCGACTGCTGAGTCTTTGCCTCTTTTTTGCCAGGGTTGGGATTAAAAGTGTGAGATGGTATTTCTTGTTTGGACTCAGATGTTTATTAGTCCTTGTAGCCGCATTTCTCTTCACAGAGAAAAGCAAGGCACAACTTCCCAAGGATATTTTCTGGGATTCACATTCTCTGAACCTCAGAGAGAGAAAAAACAATTCTTATCTCAATTGCTGCTCTTCTTGTTGTTCACAAGTGGAATGCACTGTGGAAGATTGTTCACCTGAAGGGAATTGGTAATTGGATTCTGGTGGTGGTGTTTTGAATCATTGACCAATTGAATCCACATGTGTGTGTCAGGACTGTTGGCTGACAGCCACGAGATTCTGGGCAGTTGAGAACAGTTGAGTTGAGTGCTTGGCAGATTCAGTGTAATATAGTATAATATAGTATAGAATAATACAGGATAATAAAGTAATTAATTAACCTTCTGATAAGATGGAGTCCTCCTCATCACTCCCCCATTGTCAGGGTTGCCCTGGTTTTACTGTAAGTTCTTGTCTATATTCTATTATTAAGTGTCAGTTCTACATCACTCTAACAAATGAAAAATGGAGCTGTGTTTCTCTCTCTACAAGGCTTTTTAAGGATCAACTGTCCAATTAAGAAATGACACCTAAATTATTTTTACTTTTAACCCAATAACCAACCACCTGTGGCCTGCAATGTGGACTTTTTTATCCAATTACACCCAAATACCACCCAAACCCATGGAGAAGAAGGTGAAGAGGAAGGACCAGCCTCTGCCCTAAATCCTCCATCTTGCTTTATATATATTACTATAGTCTAAAAACTTAAACTTAAACTCTTAAGTTTCCTACCATGATAATACACACTTCTATTCAAACTCCACACCCACAATCCCAGTTCTATCATTCCATTTTGGAAGCCTTCTCCAGGGCCTCAGGTCAAATGCAGCGAGTGTTCTCTTGGGGGTCAGTGCCTGTCAGCACAGAAAGTCTAAAACTCCCAGTAACCAGGGTTCTAGCACCTGACCATAGAAACAGAAGAAAGAATTTAAAGTACTGGTACAGCTTGCTCTTGCTCCTGATTTTCTCTCCCCCTTCTACATCCCAGGGAAAGCTTTAGTTTGCCAATTGGCCTAAACCTCCCTAAGATGAATTTGTTGAAATGGCCAATACTCAGAAATTCAATCTGAACAATACTCACCTTCAAGTCACAATGTGTTGGGGTTTCTCTCTGCAGCAGGATTTGAGTTATGAAAATATGAAAATTCAGTATTAGCATAAACTTTCTAATACCCATTTCTTTGATGATGCCTGCTATCTACATGTTACAGAAGTCAGCAAGAGTGAATAAGAGGAACTAATTAATCATAAACAAATTAAATAATTTCAAGTTTTTGTCTTTTATACTTACATTTGAAGAAAATTCTATTAGAAGAATTTTCATCCTTCTATTCTGACCTGCTTTAAAATGAACATCTAAATCCACCAACACAGTAACGCAATGAGTCTCTAAGTGTTCAGCTGAAATATTCAAGAGTGGTAAGTTCGAAAGGATAATTGAATTGAGGCTGGATCCAATCAGAGGCACTCAGCTTTGAAAATTTAAAATCAGTAACTATACTCACAGTAACGTGCTGTCAGTGGGGGATGGCAAGTTAAACTAAAACCATAAATATTATGAAAACACATTCAGGACACTGTATCCCATCTTCACATGTTACACTCTTTAGGTCATTAGATAAATTCCAGTATCACTAGGAATCAAAATTAGTGACAAGACAATTAACTACCTCTGAGCTGCCCTGAACTCTATCAGGTTTTTCACTTTATTGAAATTTAGACAGAATTGCTATTTTAAAAAAATTCAGGATTCAGAAAAACAAGTTTTTCTCAGACTGCCCTTTGAATGCTTGCTCTTGGTTTCTGCTAGCACAGCAAAAGGGTTTGGTGGGGGGTTTTGGGTTTAGGTGGCTGTTTTGTTTTTGTTTCTTTCAAATTGCCTTTAGTCACAGCTGAAGGTTGAACTTGGTTCCTAAGATGAAGCCAAACATTCATTTGTGACTGCTCTGCAGCATTACACCCAACCAGCTGCTGATGTAAAGAACAACTATTTTTATTCAAGGTCTGCAGAAAATTCAGGCATGAGCCCAAGCAAAATGCCAGATGTCATGTGAATTTCAGTGGCACATCATGACAGAAAGGAAACAGTCCATATCAAAGCATTGGCTGATGTCTGGTCAGACAGCACAAGCAGAATTCTAAAAAAAGCCACGACTTCCTGCTTCCCAGCAAAGCCTCCTTTCCAGGTTCTGCTCTCAACACATCTTTTTCTCAATTCACGCCTGCTGCACATACAAAAAGAGGCAACAGCACTAAGTATTATCCTCTGAATTATCTACCCTGGTGTTCACTGACCCTTCCATCCCTAGGAGTTCAGAGTTTGAATCCGTTTTTGGAAGAGAACACATAGAAATTTTAGGACGCTTGTTGTACCATTATTCACCTTCCTTTAACACTAGATTCTTGAGTTGGAAGTTTAAGTGTTTCTTGCAGTGCTTGGGAAAAGGAAGGCTGAGAATTGCTACAGCTAGAGCATCAGTCATCACAACCAAAACTGGGACATTCCAACACAATGCCCAGTTACTATCCTTGATTTTTAAAATTCAGGTAAACAGATTTCATGTTGCACAGAATCAAAACCACATCATAGAAGAAACATCTTTATGGTTAAAAGATAAAGATTTTTTAGAATGTATAAAGATGTCAAAAAAGACCAATGAAAACCAGACAGTCCCAATTAGAAACAGGCCTGTTGAAGACTGATGTCAGAATAAATACCTGCACCTCCTCACAAATACTTGCATGCAGCAAATGGGTCAGAAAGGTCAATGTTCATCTGAATATTGTGAGTGGAGAGTAAAAGGCAAAATATATGAGGAACAAAAGGATGAAGTTCTGTTTTCTGAGTAGAGTGGTTCTTTTGTACAAAAATTGCTCTAAAAATGGAGGAAGGTCAACGTACCTGTGAATTGTAGTTGTCACAATTACCTTATTTGGAACAATAACCACTCATCCCCAGAATTAGTGCCACTATTTTTGCAAAAAGTAGTTTCAAGTTAGTTAAGTACTTGAAAATTAGACACTGCCACATACAATAATTTCTAATACCTCTTGGTTAACAACATACCTTATTTTTTTAATATATGTCCAATTTTATTTTTGACTTTTCTTCTACTAATGTCCCCAAAATCCTCTCTTATGAAGCTTATACAAGCACAAGTTCTGTATCATCTGCTCAAGATAACATTTGGCATCTCAAAATGGGATTCAGCCATCAAGTTATCAAGCTTTCAACTTTAAATATTTAATCTCTTTCCTTCTCTACTTCATTTAATTTAGCACAGAATATGATCTGCACTAAATCATACATCTAAGCCACAATTTTAGAAGTGAAATATTAACAGATATCTTCTCAGAGTATTTCTGACTTATCACTGTCTCAGTGACTTACATACACAGACTGTTACAAAAGACTAGATGTGCAAGAGATACTTAGTCCTGACATAAACTATAAAACCTGTAAGATTTTAAACAGAAATTCATGCTTTTTTCATCAATCAGACCTCCACCCACACCAGCACTATGGAGAATCTCTCACTTTCACAAACCTCAGTATTTCCTGAACAAGATCAGTTCTTATAACGTGAACATGAAATAATTATACCTAACAAAGAATTTACTTCTGTAAAAAGATTCAAGGCTATACACCAAAAATTATGGGATATGTTGGATTTCCTTACATTCAGAGCAGAAGTCTCTTACCTCTACCACAACATTAATTTATGTTAATACATGCAGACAAAGCTGAGCATCAAAGCACATGAGCTGTATCCTGTGAACTTAAAGCCAGCTGAACTCCAAAAGTGATCCAAGTACTACATAAACAGACTGGTACAATTCTGTCTGCCTTAAAAACTGCTTAAAATGACCCCAAACATCTGCTTGGGTCTCTCATGGGAAAAAACAAATGCTCAAGTCCTCCTCCACCAATAAACATGTGGGATAACACACAGGTAACAGCAGATCGAATTAAACCATTCTTAGTGTTCAATTAACACTACAAAATATGAGCTTTATTTGTTTATACTTTTCCTAAAGCAGTAATTGTTTGACAAAAATACTTCTGGAACAACATGCGTGTTCAGTTATAGAGAATTCGAATTTACTTCAGAGAGATCAAGGAATGAGAATGAGACCCAGCTTAGTGCAGGAAATTACCTATCCCCTGGACAAACTCTGGGAATTTTAATTGTGAACAAGAGGGGCAAAAAGCACATGTATACCAAAGCTGCCGGATTTCTTTCCTGAGGTGCCACAGCTCAGGTGTCACTGGAGACGACAAAGCCATCCCAATGCTGACAGTGCACAATACCTGGAGCAATGGCTCAGTGTCTGTGACATTCCTGTCACAGCCACAAGCTCTGAGTACTCCTCATTAGACACACGAGCTTCATGCACTCTCATTATGCTGTACAGATTTCTTGCTAATTACATAGTTGTCCAACTGACAACTACTACCTGAAAACCTTAAAAAATGCAATTTTCAGCTTGCTTTTGTCACACAAGCTTAATCTGTAGCGAGGTGCCTTTCCCGCAGCCTCTATTTTTGATTAAAGAATAACCTCAACAGATTTTTTCTATGCTGTTTTGCACATGAGCTGTTTCTGTGACTGATGGGTTCTCTCTGAATTTCCGAGAAGATTTGAGAAAATAAACCCTCTGGAAGGAGAGGAAAGCTGTAGCTAATTTATTTTCAGATATGCTGAGTTTTCAAATACATTTAGGGCATCCACCACTAACTAGTCATCAGAACACACTTTGCTTTTCATTAGTAAATTAACAGTTTCTCTAAACCAACTGAAGCAATGACACACAAACAAAATTTTTTCTAAAAAGCAGAAAATAAAAACATTACCAAAAATTGAAAGGCAAACTAGGCAAGGTTTTCAGAGACATGTAAGCTGCATCCTTCTCAGAGAATTACCAGATGGTCTTCCCTAAGTATTATTTGTAAAACCACCATTCACATGGACTAAAACAGAGCTTTCAAGCAGCACTCACAACAGCGATGGGAATTTTGTGCAACCACAGCCTTGAGAACAAATATGTGAATCCTTTTAGCTGCTCAAAAAATCCTTCTCCAGTGTTTGCTTATTCCCTTCATCAGTATCCATCTACACACATCACACCAGGATGACACAGGAAACTTCAGAAGAGTCCTATCCACAGTTAACAGCCTAATCCTCAAACTGCCCAAGTACATAACAACAGAAAATAATGCAGCATAAGAATTCTCTCTAAATTCCATGTCTGTAGTCTCTGGCAGTAGATATTTCTTATAGCAGCTCTCAAACTACGTATATATTCAAAAATAGGTAGGGTTGGTTGGGTATCCTGGGTTTGTTTCGGTTTTTACTTCCACCAGTTTCAAACTGGTGCAGCCAGAAAATGAAGGAAATTGATGTCTGCCTTTTGCACAAGAGAAGAAAAAAATTAATGACAAAAAAAATCATATTGTTTCTCAGTATCAATCTTTGCCACAGCAGACAAAAAAATCAGGTGCTGGTAACCAAAGTCCACTATTTATTTAGCAAAATGAGATTTTTGTTCCAAAACACATGGAGAGAGGATACTGACATGTTTATTTATATATACAATTAATCTCAGAGAGGAACTTTTTGCACTGTTTTCTGTTGTTTATACCTTAACTGAATTCCTGACTTTCCATTACAAAATATTCCTGGACAATGGGCACTGCACAGCCAATCTTGGAGGCTTACAGTATTTCTTTTCCAAAAGGTCCATTCAAAGACTGCCAACAAGCCAGGGAAGCTGGGCATGCCAACAGTGGGATTTACATGATCAAACCCAAAAACAGCAACGAACCAATGCAACTCTGGTGTGAGAACAGCCTGGACCCTGGAGGATGGGCAGTTATCCAGAAGAGGACAGACGGATCTGTGAACTTTTTCAGGAACTGGGACAGTTACAAGGTAAATTCTAGAACGTAGAACATCAGTGGGCAAAGAAAGATAATTGAAAAGAGTGATCATCCCTCAGAGGCAAACACATTTCAGTGAGAATGTCCCATTTCCCTCCATGCACAGTTAACTTTGTATGAACCAACCTGGCTGAGACAGCCTGGGCTTGTAATGCACAACACAACTGGGAGACATGTTATTCTAGACAGTGCCTGGGAAGTCATTAATTACAAAGTTCTAACTGAACACATGATTTTTATTAACACACTGAGAACTACAGTGAGTATTTGTAAAGCTTCATTTGTCTCCCTTATGAATAAGCAAGTCAGCCAGCAAAATTATTCATTTAAACACACTAAGAGATTTGCTGGACTGAGGGCTTAGCTTAAAAATAGTTCTAATAATGAATTAAAGGAAGTAATTTCCACCCATTAATTTAGGTTAGAAACTTAAAGATGTCAGGCTGGTGAAAGGAAGCACATTGCTGTGTGTTGCTGTGATATTGGGCACTAGCAGGCAGAATCTCTAGGATGACAAGAGGATGCTGCCCTGGAGGAATTATATGCTAAATGGGAAATTTGAAAAATCATTTGTTTGGGCTAATAATAATGATAGTAATAATATTAATAATAATAATTACATATAGGACACAAATTAACATGAGGATTTTAGCTTCTTGCATTTTTGGAATTTTGTGATCCAAATATTAATCCCTAAATCAATAATATCTAAAACAATTATTCAATAATCAGTCAAACAAATAATTATGCAAAGCCTTTACTTCTCAGAGCAGTCCATGGTTGATTTTGGAGTTGTTAAGTGTTCTAAAGTGTTTAAAGGCAGTTATGGAGTGCCTTATAAAGCAGTCACAAACATTCTGAACCTAATGCAACACCAAACATTAACAATACTGGTTTACTTGGGGAAAGCAGACAGCAAATAGGAACTATCACTTCACAGCTACTGTGCTGGTAGTGATTTGAAAGAAAATACGTCTTTATATTTAATTTCTAATAAATCCTATAAAGAGACAGAGGAATAGTGTGATTAAATTCACAGTAAGAAACAACACCAGTTGTTGCAATACAGAAGCAACAAGTTAATTGCCTTGAATGCTGAGACTGTGCAATCAAAAATACCTTTTTCAACCTGGAATTGTAACCTAAAATTCCATTATTCATCCATTATTACAAATCCTCTTAGCTTTGTCAAGAAATATTGCTTCAGTTTCCTTATTCTCCCTCCCTTTACCTTAAAAAGAGGAGGACAGCAAGAACAGAGATGTTTTGCCACCATTAATGGTGCTGGCAGCATCTCATGCAGCTTAGCAGTCCCAGTGCAGCAAAATAAAGCACTTAAAAGCATGGGTTGAAGTCAGAAGTTTAGAGGCTTCAGTACCAAGTTCCCCTGGTTTATCACACTCGTGCCGATGAACGTTTTAACAAACATGGAGAACTAAGCTAACAGCACCTTCCCATCTTCTTTTGTACAGAAAGGATTTGGGAACATTGATGGAGAGTACTGGCTGGGACTGGAAAACATCTACATGCTCACCAATCAGGATAATTACAGACTCTTGATTGAGCTGGAGGACTGGAGCAACAAGAAGGTGTACGCAGAGTACAGCAGCTTCCGCCTGGAGCCCGAGAGCGAATTCTACCGCCTGCGCCTGGGCACCTACCAGGGCAACGCTGGGGACTCCATGATATGGCACAATGGGAAGCAATTCACAACACTGGACAGGGACAGGGACATGTATTCAGGTAAGCAAAGTGGTGTGCCTGTGAAAAGTGAGTTAAGTGTGTTCCACCAGTGACACTGCCTCAAAAAATAGAGCATAGGACCATAAAAGTGTGTAAATTCTGGTAAAATAGCCCTATTGGGAGATGCTTCGAATCAATGATGATAAAAGCCACATTGGCAGGGCCCCCTTTGAGCCCCTACACCTGTCAGAAATTCAAAATCTACCACCCTCACTGACAATACTCTGCAGCAATTTTCTGTTTAGCTCATCACTTGCATGTGACTGCAATCAGAGTATCTGTCCAGGTGATGTCTGAGTAGTCCTGCCGCCACAGAACCACCAGGAAGTAAAGCCTCTGAAGAGCATGAAAGGAACTGCAAGTGTGCAGAGGTTAATACTTAAGAAAGGGGCCCATCATTTGGTTTTTGCACTCCTCAAAGCTCCCTTTCTCTCATTTCCGCCAGTTTTTCCCCTTGCAGTAACAAGAAGCTTGGGGAGTGCAATACTTCAACTGCCTTTCCTCAGCTGTCAATAACCATAAAGCTGGACAAATCCTGCAAACTCTTAGACAAGCCTGTAACAGTAAAAACACAAGTTACAAGCAGCTCTTTGTGGAACCCTGGCCCCGCGTGCTGCTCGGGGCTGTATCAACTCACGTTGCTTCCGCTGGAGTATTTCTAAACAGCACATAACCCGAGTTCCTTGGGTGTTAGCTCATGGACAAGCAGTGCTGGCAGGCTGAGAGGAGCTCTCTCCTTCATTTTCAGCTGTCACATTAAAGACCATGTCAACAACCCCCCCCTCCAGCTGCTGTTACACCAGAATTCATAATTTAGCGAGAACAGCAAGCTGCGACCACAACAGGCTATGAAATACTTCCAAGCTGCCTCTGTGAATAAGGCCCAATATGCAAACATTTAGCAAACCTCCATTTGTACTGCTTAAAGCTGAAGCTCACCTATGTCCTTCTGTTCCACAGGAAACTGTGCTCACTTCCACAAGGGTGGCTGGTGGTACAACGCCTGTGCCCACTCCAACCTCAACGGGGTCTGGTACCGAGGGGGCCACTACAGGAGCAAGTACCAGGATGGAATCTTTTGGGCTGAGTACAGGGGAGGTTCCTACTCCTTGAAAGCAGTTCAGATGATGATCAGACCTATAGACTGAGGAGGAAAATCCCACAGTGCTCCCATATAAAATTCTCAGTGCTTGAGCTCCAGAAAAAAATAAAATGTTACTTTTTAATCATTATTTTGCACAATCTGCCCCTGCAAAGAGCAGGCCTACAGTTTTCCTGTCTTCTTTCCCCTGTCATGTTCCCCTCTCCTTTATTAGGACCCTTCTCTACTGTGACAGTGTTTTTTTTAAACACACATTCACAAAAGCAGATGTTTGTGCTTGCAAAGCATATTTATCTTTTTTTTGAAGATCAACATGCTTGATGTAAACAGTCAAAACTGGTAAAAAATTCCAGGTCTTTGACATAATATAAGCTTTTCCAGTTCAAAAAGCTTATGCTTTTTCAGGTTAGCTCAACCCTTAAATGTAAATATGTGAAATGACATTGTCTTGCTTTAATGTGAAAATTGATTAGTTATTTAACAATTTATTTAAAAATGTTGGTATTCCTTTCAATGAAAAATATGACTTCACATTACTGTTTGATATTTACTGCAAGAACCTACATAAAAAATTTTAGCTTTGCCAGCAGAGAAAGATTTTTTGCAACAAATAATTATTTCAAAATGAAGAGGCAAATTTAACACAAACCACAAAATTTCTTAGGGCATTCTCTACACCGCTAAGATGTGCAAGTTCTACCTTCTGTAAAAAATTTAGGCAAAATGTTCCTTGTGTAAGAAAATTAATTGTATGAAATTTTAGATAAACCTGAGACAATCAAATTACTTGGTACTTTTTAAACTTCCATCTCCATATCCAAGCTTTCTAATTAAACTTTGAACTTAAATGGCAAAACCTAAAGTCCTGGTATTAAAATCATGACTTGACACTTCCCTGCTCCAATTAGGAGTGATGAGGGTTGACCAAGCCTTCACACATAGTCATTGAGATGGGAGATATTAATCCCTGAATATCAGAAGTTTTCCTTCAACACAGCTTTTGGCTCCCACAGTAAAACGAAGCTTAGAAATCAGCTCTGAGTGTGTTCTCCCTGACATCCCAAACTTGGGCTGCTCTTATGACACACACATTTCCCTTCCCTTATCCCTATACAAACTTTGATACTGTTTAGACTAAATTTTAGCTTTCAATATCAGATTTATATGGCATTAATATGTAATTTAGGAAATTAAATAGAAAATACTTTCCCTAAATTTAACAAAAACTATACCACACACTGATTCAAAACAAGATATTTCCAAAATCAGATGCAACCAAACATTTGCTTTAGGTACCAAAATCTTTCACCCTGTTATATAAAATGATTTAATAACTACACTTATAGCCATACAGGTTGCTTAATTTAATTTTATATTATGTAAAACTGAATATGCTGTTCTGAACTGTAATCAATGTGTTTGTTTAGCAACCCACAGGTGCCTTCAGGATTGTAAGGAACTTTGTCCCTATGAAAAATAAGGAACCATAATAGCAAAAAGAATAATCTAGTATTATTGTTATGTTAAATTAGTCAATATCAATTACCATGCAAAGCCTCGGATGTAATTCAGAGGAGAAAAACCAGCATTTTGCTTTCAGAACACACCCTCTGGAGCAGAGATAAAGCTTCATTGATAATGTATGGCTGCAAGGCTTGTAGTTAAATCTTTGGGCAGAGATCAAAGCCAACCAGTTCCACCAATATTTAATTGGGGTTGGCAGCGGTGGGGAATCAGTCCCAGCATATTCCATCCCTACATTCCAAGAATTTTAACTGACACAAATGTTTATGATTACAATTCTGAAATTGTTCTTCATATAAGGAATATTTGTTTGTTACAAATATCATACAGACCTCATTGATTGAGTGTCTTGCAAAACATTTTTTAATTGCAAATGCTTAAAATTCTGACTCTCTATAGCCTGTCCTTTTTTCTCTATGGTAGCTGGATAGAAGAGCATTTCAGGTAGACTTAAAAAAGGAAAATGCCATCCAAAACATTCCTTTAATGATCACTTCTGACAGCTTTTAGTTCATTCAACAGGCAGATTTCCTCTCCTTGGCAGAGAGCATATTTTACCCCATGAATCTCTTGCCTGTTACAAAAACAGTGTTTGTTTATTCAGTGCACTCAGTGAAAGGTGTACTTTGCAGAAACCCCAAAGTAAAATTAGCTTGCACTCAGCCTTTTAATTAAATCTTATATATTAGACATCTAAAAAGCAAGCCTTCCCCAATCTAAAGCTGCAGGATGACATAAATTAGACATTATTACAAAATCCACCCAGAAACTTCAGACTGTGCAAATGCTGTGCTCTGAAAGGAAGGAGTTAATTAAGTTGCCAATTTAAGATTATGAGGAAGGAAAGCATAGCATGTCTTCTTCAGGTTGGTTCATACTCTGTACAATAATTCACTTTCAAGTGCTTGTAACTCTAATAGTTTGCAGCTTTTGGGCTGAATTTTCTAAGCAGGCTGAATGACTTTAGAAGTTCAATGGTTTCTCTCACACCTGTTCTTTTGAAAGATTTTCAGAAGAGCCTGTAGCATCCCTCAGGCTTCTTGCCCTGGGCATTCAGAAGCAGTCTGTCTGGGAAGGATAAAGCCTTCACCATTCCACTTCCATCAGTCCAAATTTAACCAGGCAGACCTCAAGAAAGTTCAACTCATACAAAACCTGAAACATGGTTTTCACATCTATTTCCAAAATCTATTGCAAACACTACCAACTGAAGCAGCTGAATATTCCTCAGATGAATACTTAAGAACCTGTTTTCAGCTTTTCTCTTTCTGCATATCACTCCTCAAAGACAGCTATAAGAAAAATATCTCACAAGGTAGTACTGCTTAGTGAAATAAAAATCTTACTTCTCAAGATATGGCTCAGCTGTTTCATTGTGCAATCTCAAATGGATCAGAACTCTGGAATGAGACTCCCTTGGGGAACAGGGTTTTACTCTAAGGTGAAATATAACATCACATACACAGCTCCCATTTGTTCCAGCTGCTTCAGCTGTCTGGGTGATGCAACACTGATGGCATATCCCACACTGCGTATCAAGGGCCTGCTGCTGAACATATTTATTGTATTTATTGGTGTTGCACAGCTTTTCACACTCACATTTAAGTAGGTGAGTGCACACTGATGATGTGCTGCCCCCACCTGCATTTCTAGAATTCTGGAACCACATCACAATCATTGCTGCAAGGAGCTGAGAAACATTTTTATTTCCTCCCCCCAGCTAAATGTGGAAGCACATCATTATCTTATCCACAGAGGGTGAGCTGTGGAAATAACACAACAATCTGTACTTCTGTGGCTCCACTCCTATTGGCAAAACCCACACCAAGAAAGCATTTCAGTTTTTTCTTATAATGCCAAGATGGACATAAAAAAAAAACCTACACCCACATCTGGTATTTGGCTACATAAGGGTGAAACATTCATCCTTGAAATTGCAGCTGAAATTCCTTTATATTCTCACTTTCCCTGTGACCTTACAAACAGAGGTGTCCATGACCAGTGTTTCTCTAGAGGGGATTTGCAATTCCAAATTTTATTTTATGGCAAGTCTGATGCTCTACACTCTTCCAAAGAGCATTTGAAGGAGAGTGGCAGCTGCTGGCTCTCCCCACCAGGAGTGAAGAAGCCCCCACTCCTCCTTTTACCATGAGAGGGAATGGTTCTCCTCAGGAATCCCTGCCCTGCACATGCCATGATCACCATTTCAATCTGCAGGCTTTCCTACATGTTTTACACCAGGAGCAGCACTACTCCCTCACAGAATCTTACAGCAGAAGTATTCCTTTTAGGATTTGTAACCTGGAACTGATAAGCTTAAAACAGTAAGTTAAACAAGCAATTTAAGTCACTTCTGTTCCAAATGACTCTAATATTAGTAAAAATGCCTTGGGAAGAAAATGGAAGAAATAACAAATCTACTCAGGTCTTAGCAGAGATTAAAGCTTTTATCAACTGAGCAAACTTGGACTCAGCTATCAATCCTCCAAAGTGGATCCAGATTTAGTGTGACTGTATGTTCAGGGCAAGGTTTTTCTTTTTGCCGCTTTTTGAAACGGCACAAAATTAATTTTAGAGGATGTGCACCAGTGGGGATTCACCATTCCTTTGGAGAGTTAAAAAAGGCTTGGGGACATTTCTTATGTCACTAAAAAGAACTGGTATCACAGGAAACCAGGTCACAACACATGCTTTAACTACAGCAGGTCACAGTAAAGAGCATTTCTGTCTAAATAAAGAAGAATTATATATTTCACTTCAAACTATCAAGTCAAGCCCAAAGGTTTTTCTAATGCAAAAGTTACACAAGAAGCTGCAACTTATTAGGGTAAACATCTGTAACTGAATAAATCTTAAAAACTGTTTCCCAATATTTGGCTTGGGATTTTTACAACCAGCAACAAAACAATTTGATGCTGGCTTCATGTTTCAAAAATCATGGCATACAGGTAAAAAGCATCAGAATAAGAAGCATTTCAGAACTATATATCGAGTCTCTATATTGTCCATGTACACAAGATGGGAAAGCTCCATGGTTCATCACATTACATAATGCTTGGTTTCCTTTTTGTGCTTTAGTGTTTGTGCCAAACAGTACAAGGCATTAAAATCTGGTCCCCCACAGTGAAGTATTTTTTTCTATTTCTGTAGCAAGCATGTAAAAGTCAACCAATATATCCTGGAAAAGTTAACAGCCCAGCAGAGTAAAGGAAGTATCAAAATTCAGGAACAGAAATTGCAGTTTAATAGGCCTTAATGACCACAAGAGCTCATCTTGAATTCAGGTATAAGAGCAACTTATCATCTGCAAAAATACAAAGAATTGGATACACAGTGCCTTAATTCTGTGTGATTACCAACATCTCATGGAACAAAAGCTACCTTAAAAACAGCACACTTATCATTTTAATGCCTGTTTAGCACTAAATTAGCTTGACAACAAAACCAACACATATTAAATGCATTTATCTAGTTTTTAGATACATAGAATTATAATTTACTAATAATTATTCCAGAAGGCTGACTCAGTCATAACAGCCTAGTTTCTCTTGTCACGTTGGTGTATATTAAATGCAGCAATATCTCCACATTTTACCATGTTCCAAACTCTAAGATCTATATTTATTTCTCTCAGAGGCTTGTGATTTATAGCTTCTCATAAATTAAAAGCCATTGTTACTAGAACAGTCAAGTAGTCAGTATTTAGGAGGGTTACCAGGCATAACAAGGGAAGTACTTCTCCAGAAGCCATTGTATCTCTACAACACGTGGCAAAATAGTTTCCTAGAAAACTGATACTGGATGTAAAACCTGCAGTGTTTGTGAGCTTTAAGAGGAATTTTCTTTTTGAGGTTCTGTCCTGCCACATACAGAGTGCTCAGAATCACTTTGGGTTGTAGACTCTCCCCTGAAGTCCTCAGAGTTTCCTGAATGCTTAAAAGATGGTGTTTAGCTTGTGTAATTACTGGAGAAAGAGGCTGCTTACCTAAGTAGGGAATACAAGGAGTCATCTTCAAGCTGCTGATATAGTCTCTGAGCCTTTTGTAATTATCTTCTTTACTCATCACATATTCCAGCTTGTCAAAGGTGGCTTTATCCTTCCGACTCAGTAACTAGCCAAAGGAAAAAGAAGGAAAACCAGATGAGTTTAAGTTTGATCATTAGGATTTCCTCTTTTACCCTTACAAGCACAGATTTCCATGTCTCCATTGTTGTTGCTGTTATTGTTGGTTTTTTTTTTTAACTCTGCTGCTTCAAAATTACATCATTTACTTCTTAGAGAGGAGCACTTAGAAAGTTTACAAAGAAAAGCAACAATTCTGGGGGTTAAATTTAAAAATACTTCTAAAAACTAGGCAGGTAAAAATGCTGGTGTCCTGAGGATCCTCTGAAACAATGTTAGTTATCAAAAAAACAAATCAAGCTAACCCACATCAAACTTCATGTGCAGTCCACTTCAGCAGTATTCATGCCAGTAACATTTTCACTCTGATTATCCATAAGTGTGCTGGCTTGGAATGGGATGGAGTCAATTCTCTTCACAGTGGCTACTATGGGCTATTATCTTGGATATGAGTAAGGATTTTATCCATGTTTTTTACAGAAAGCTCATGGGGTTGTATTTGTCTGCCACCTGGCAATTTTACTGCCTCTTAATATCACAGAACACAAAACTTAAAAGTCATGGTTCTCCTTCATTATCCATTCCTCCCGCCTCTAATCCCTTCCTTTGACAGAATTAACAGCAACTAGGCTCTCTTTGTAAGATGGGGAAAGTAAGTCAAGATATTTTCCAAACATCTTGCTGAACTGCTGCTGAAAAACTGCATTAAAGTCTTCACTTCAACTCAGAGTCAGAATTTCACAAAGAGTGTAAGATGTTCCCACCAAACATTTTGGCAGGAGATTCAGCATTCTAAGTGCCAGTCACAATTTTTCCCCTGCAATGCAATGACAAGGGCCAGATCACTGAATTTCTACATATATTCCCTTTTCACTTCAGTTAAAGATCAACCTAGGTGAGCCTGACAGAAGTGAAATCTTCCTTCTGTAAATTCACTGTTGGAAGTAAAAATAAATTATTTCATTTCCTACATCCAACTCTTTATGAGGACACACAAACTGAACACTGGATCTCAGGAGAAAGCCACTAGTGGAAAGTGAATTGTCTCCCAAGACATACTCATCATTGACATTGCAGCAATTAATTTGCATCTTTAATTTAGGCTTGGTTCCAATAGTCAAATGAGAACTGCAGACTCTTCCAGGAGAAGGAAGCAGCAGACTGACATGACTCCAACAACCCAAATGTGGTGGTGGACATTTTACTTGTGAAGTTCATCTTAAAGCTGGTTCCAGTTTTATCAGCCTGGACTAGGCTTGCTTCTAATATCCTAAAACATTCTGACATCATTTAATGTCTGAAAGGTTTTTGTAGTTTCGCAGACTGAAAGGTGAGACAAGACTAACGTATAACAATTTTCAAACTGGAATGAAATGAACTGTATTTTCCTCAAACCATGCTGATTTGCACACTCTTATTCAAGTCTGATCTATCTTTTCAGGCCCTTTGGACCATCTCATAACAAGCTGATCCTGCATGACTTCCCCTAGGCCAATCCATGCCATACCTCCACCTCCTGCACTCAGGGAGAAAAGTCCAGAGAAGCCAGGAACATTAGAAGTGTTTCTGTGAGGGCCAAGTAAGGACCTATTTCTTAGTCCTTCAGTTTTGGAGCTGCTTCTTTTTTAAATAATGTTTCTTCTTCTGTCTCTTGGATGAAAAGAACAGTACAGAGCTGTACATATGCAGAGACAATAAAAGCTAAGGCTGACAGTTTATAGCAGCAGGGAAGGATTTGAAGCCTTCTAAATTGCTCTTGGCTTTCTAGCTGTAGTGTGCCAGCACTGAATACAACTTTTGGAAATGCCAGCAAGAAAAGATGAGGTCTCAGGATGCTGGCTCACCCCACTTCACATATTTAATGATTATTTGCTTTATTGCCCAAACCCTCACTGGTCATCGAGAATTCCTTTACATTAAATGGAGAGAAGCTGAATATTCTATTCTGTGAACTTTCTTGGAAAGGCTCACAAATCTTCTCAAGTTTTGAATGGGGCAAATCACACATTAAAAGTAGCACTTATTATTCTCTAGAGTTCAGAGTGTGTGCAGGCAATGAGCGAGACAAATTTCAGACAAATGCAGACATACCGTCAGAAGACATGAATTCCATCTTTTTTAGGAACATTAGATTACCAAGCAAGTATTTAATGGCTCCTTTAAACTCTAGATTCCAACCATTTAAGGTGGCTTTTTTTTTTTAGGGAATGAATATACTTGCAGCTATTTTCCTGACTTTGTAAATCGAGTTGATTGAGGGTTGCTACAAACCATCTCAGAAATGGAGAAGAAATTCTTCCTTGTTGAAGGTTTTGGAGGGTTCCTGTGCAACTTACCCAAATCCCTTTGTGATTCAAATAAAGGCTTGGTGTGCCTTTTCTTGCTTTTAATATACAGAAAGCCAAAGGTTTAGAATCATCTTTAGGAATTTTTAAGCTGAACTTTCAAGAGAAGGACAACTAAATCAGTTTGCAGCGCACATTGCTGGGAGCTATCCTGCAACTTGCATTTGCAAAGGCTCCTGTAAGATGATGAAAAGCACAGACTCACTTGGGATTGTATGAGGAATCAAACACCTGCAGAAATGTGGGAGAAGTTACCTGGAATTTCAGAGCTTGGAAGAGGGATGAGCTTTAATGACTGATACATATGTCAAGAGCACACAAATAAACCTTGCAAGTGAAAACCACTGCATAAGCAAACATCAAAAACAACTGGGGACTCCCAGTTCTGAATGGCATTATCATGGTAGTAATGAATGTGGTTTTTATTAATATATGGAAAGAGTTACATTTAATTTGAGCTGTGCACAAAAAGATTTAAAAATTGACTCAGCCTCACAGTTACATAAAACTGTTGAGGCATCAATTCTAAAACATAAAGTCTGAAAACCAGAAGTTCCCCTTGAGATAATTTTGAAGTGTTAATTTCACTAAGATTTCCTCAGAGAGATTTTTGGTATTTGGAAGCAATGTCAAACTTAATTGTGCATTTGCAAAATACGACCAGAATTCTAGAGGAGTATCTTGGCCAAAGTGAATTATATTCAATTTTGGGAATATTTATCAACTGAATGACATTTTCATGCAGTTATTAGACAAATAAACTTTTGCAACATCCAAGGATGCACTAATGTGTGTTCAGGGAAAGCCTTCAGCTTTGTTTAGTGATATGTATCTTGTGCACAGGAGGATCTCAATCACCTCATTTTTTCTGTCACACTGAATGTCACATTTATCTGAAACAGCTGAAAAACTACACAATAGATGGCTGAATAAAGACTGTTTTCTAAGCTCTGAGGCATCAATGAGCAAAAGTAATTCCTAATATTCTTCTTATCGAGGATACAATGATAAACAATATTACTACTAGCCAAAAAAGAGATGACAAATAAAAATGATTCCAAAGAATACTCTCCTTTCACAGCTGTACAAAGGTAGAATTACAAATGCACTGTGTAAAGGAGTTGTAAGTATGAAATGACAATGAAAAGTGCTAGACTTATCAGTCAGAGAAACAACAAATCTCTTTATGGAAACTGAATCAAGAGTTTCTGAACATCTGCTCTCCATAGCAAAAAAAAGAATTCCAATAGTATAAACCCCTAAATGATTAAAGTATGACCCACTTTGGCATTCAGAATTTTCCAGCAACTAAATACAAAATAGCTTCTGGCCAAATGAGAAGCCTCTGCATTTAGCAGAATCTGCAGGGAACTATTTTTCAGAGGAAAATATTTCTACAGCAGAACGGAAAAAAAAAATTAAGAGGAAACCATAGATTTCAGAGGAACTAGAAGCATTATGTACACAGCAGAACAAAGTTAAAGCTCTCTGTAGTAACTGCTGCATCCTTGAAAAGAAGCTTCAGGATGTTGTGTTTGCCTGAGAAGAAGTGAACCCTCTCCCCTGGGCTGCTGCTCCTCACTTACCGCCCACGTCTTGGTCAGCCTGAAGATGGGAGCGCTCTGGAGGCCTGACACCACTGCCATGAGGGCATGCAGGTTATTCAGCTCATACAGCTTCTGAGGACAAAAAAAAGAGAAAATAAACAATAAACAACATTCCAAGTGCTGCTAATAGTGAACACAGAATAAATAACAATATAAAGATGGAGAAATCGCGCATGGTCTAAAATGAAGTGTTACAGTGAACTGCTGTGCACACAGACCACTTTTATGGCACCTCCTAATTTTTCATTACTGCATCTCTATGCTTTTGGATTAGACTAACTAGCTGTTTCATAGTCCATAGAGAACCCTTAAAAATATCTACACAGACACAGATCTTGGGGAATATATTAGAAGTGCCAGAAATTTTCTGATACTCAAACCCAACAAATTCCTTTCATAGCATTCGACAGTATTTTAAAACAACACACCAGAAAGGACAACCCAGTGGTGAATGATGTAATCATGTCAGTACCTAGAGTTTATGCAATGACCAAGGCTACATCAAAGCACCCAAAAAATATCTTAGCAGGATGAAATCAAGGAGGTAAATTTCAAAAGCCACATCCCTGGAGTACTCTCCTCACTGAAAGGCCATTTCTGGGGTATGACAACTAACTAGTGGAAAGCAACAACCCAATCAAAATTGAACAGCAAAAACATTAGGGTAAAAGAATTCCCTTAAAAACTCTATACAAAACATTGGGTTTAAGTGCATTTTCTCACACATTTGGAATTTCCCTCCCTTTTCTTTTTCCTTTCCCTCTGTCTCCAAAACTATCCACTGCCTTGGCCAAGTAACTACTGGTACTACTGTCATGAAAGCTTGAGAACAGTCTGGAGGAAAATGTTCTTCCTGAAGCTCTTCTGCAACTTCAACTGTTCTGATAGCTGTGAGCTCTCAGGGATCCAAACTACACTCATTTTTGGTGCCCTGCACCCAAATTGAGGTTTTAACCCTAACAGAGAGACTTTGCTAAGGAGAAATGATGCTCAATCACAGTATTGCAAATCTTGTTTAATCCATTTGGAATATTCACCAAGGTAGGTTAGGATTCCAGCAAGGAAAAATAAGAAACCCTTCCTATTCAAAAAATGGTGGAAATTCTTTTTCCTACTTGAAACTCAGCTTACTTCTTGCTTAGGCAATCTTTCATGAGGGAAAAGGACAACAAAACTAGACCAAAGGAATACTGGCTAAATGCTGAACACCAAAGGAGAGCCTCTATTTGGAAGGATGAAAGCCAAAACCAAGGATGGTTTTCTGGCTAACAGTTTTGGAACAGGGCAAATGATTC
This sequence comes from Molothrus ater, assembly GCF_012460135.2. Taxonomy (NCBI): domain Eukaryota; kingdom Metazoa; phylum Chordata; class Aves; order Passeriformes; family Icteridae; genus Molothrus; species Molothrus ater. Next base: position 3,914,296 of record NC_050486.2, read on the forward strand.
TCTCTCCACTTAACACACTGCCAGGAAACTTGCAGCCTTTTATGGAACAAAGTCCTCACAAGTATTAGTCAGAAATGCCACTTTTAATGGCACCCCAGTAGCATTTCCACTCTGTGTGCTCAGACCTCCATGATTCCAGCATGTCCTGCTGACAGTGGAAGTTTGCCCACACCTTTTGATGAAGTGCTTCCCTCTCCTCATCCTCTTTTGGGAGGATTTTTCAGTAACCAGTGTAAAGGGTAATCAGTATTTTGTGGGGTGAGGTGGAAGGGGTTGGATGTTTGTCACACACCACAGTCCTGTTATCCTTCCAAGCAGTCCTGCTGAAGTTTGTCCCTCCACTTACACAAGAACTCTTCTTCCTCCCACACACATCCCAAGCAAGGTAATAAAGTTCACTGTCCCAAAGGACAGTGGAGCTGATGAGAAATGAAAAGAAGGGCTTTCCCAGCTGCTGCCAGCAGTGAAACAGAAGTCATGATCCACCAGGACAGTCTGGGAACTTCAGGGGAACTGTTAGGTCTAATTACCTCATGCATTAAGCAGTGTAGGTGAGATAGCATTTAAGCTATACAGTAGGCTGCCAGCACAAGGAATCACTGTGGAGTGGATTTACAGCTCCTCTAGAGGTAATTAGTGTGACCCCTGGCACCAAGCTGCTTTGATATTAGCTCTGGATAACAGAAACTGCTTCCAAGAGTTTCCACTGAAGTTCCACTGCAGTAACTTCATGTCAGCAGCCATATGTAAGCAAAGCCAAGGTAACAAGCACAGAAATAAACAAACTGATACAAAACCACCCCATACAGAGCTGCTTGCTTTTGTAATTGTGATTTTTACAGGTGACAGGTAAGCAAAGCTCAATGACCTGATTGTTAAGTATTGCTGCCTCCAAGCCAGCAGCATTCCAGCTGCCGCTGCACTGCTGAGGTCAGGCATGCTCAGGGTGCTGTGCCCAAAGCTGAGCCTGCAACACCCAGCACTGCCCAGTCCCATCCCAGTATGAACCAGACCTGAGCCCACCTGGCTTCCCACATCTGTTCTGCACTATGGCCACACAGAGCTGGACCTCCCCCTCCTATGCAGGGACATGGATCTTGGATTCTTTTATGTTTGTATTTCAAACAAAAACACAAGAACTGACTTTTAAAAATACATGAGATGAAGATACATTAACTCACCAGATATCAAAGGATGTCTAAGAGAGATCATTAACACTTTATGACCACAGCATGATTACTGAGCAGAGCCTGTGCTATCCTACAAAATTAGCTCTTGCTTTGCCCAAAGTTGAGAGTCAAACCCCACAGGACTAAAATCTTGCTTCATTAAAAAAGGGCTTGTCAAGACAGGGAATGCACTTGAATACAAAATTAATTAATTAACAAATATTTTACATCTTTTTTTTTTTTTGCAGGTAACCTGGGGTGGTCACAGCAGTCAGTTATAGTAAAAGGCAGCCACCATCTGACAGCAGAAACTTGAAAAACATCCCCTTTTTCTCACTACTGTGAAGAAGTTTCACTCTGTTTGAAGGGCTATATGTTACTCCAGATTTGCTGACCCATTTCTTATGAATGTCAGTCCAAAAGGCTTTAGGAAAGACTGAGAACTCCAAAATGTCTTCTGAATCAAAGTCTATTTTTCAAACCACATTTTTAAAGTTGATATTATTTGAGTAGAGATAAAAGATCCTTTCCTTCAAATGGCAAAAGCAAACAAACCATTTCTCTTCTGACTAAAGCTGTTTAAACTGACTGCACACTTGGTGACAACACAGAAGCCAGTTACAGATGTCAACAGAAACAACCACAGCTAAGTCAGGTATCAGATAGGTATTTCCCAATGTGTATTTCTGAACTGACCAAACTGGGTATAAAACCTCGGATCATGGTGAATTCCACATTCCCTTCACAATACAAATTCTTACCTTCGCAGTTTTGATGTAGTGGCTCAAAACCTCAGCTCGTATTTTTAAAGTCTGTGCATGCAGAATCTCTCTAACAACCCAGAAGCTTACCTAAAATGGAGGAAAAAAAGCCTTTTAAAAATACAGAGTTTCAACACTATGCTTTTAAAAGTTTTATTTATTTTTATGGAAGTATGGTCTATGGAAACAGACTTGAGTTCAATGTAAGACTGAGGGTGAGATCACACACAAAACAAATGGCAAAACACTCAAACTTTGAAGAGTGCTCTCCCAGGAAAATAAAATCATGAAGAAATGTTATGAAAAGCCTAAAAATGAAGGAATGTAAACACCAACACTGAATCATATCCACTGGTTTGCTTTCCCACAACATAAATGCTGCATTACATGAATTGAGCAGCTTCAGCTACAGTTCACTGACACTTCCAACACCTTGAACAAAAATTAACCCTGAACAAAATTAGAATGTAAGGTAGGAAGCTCTGCCATAAGCCAGCTTCTAGTTTATACTCTTATTTCTGGCTGTGCCAATTACCTGCTGATGTACAGCACAGTATCACACCCTTGGTTAAGCTCTCCAGGACTGACTTCACTGCTGTGGAAGAACCCTGCTAAATTCAGTATAAAGAACAGTTGCATGTCATACTTACATGAATGTCTCATAAAGGCTGTACTCTAAAAGTGTTTGGTAATATGTCTAAACTCCACTGTTTTCTCTTCACTGCTCCCTGCCACCCTCTGCCCTCACAAAGAATGATAAAAATTAAACACTTTTGTAGCTGTAATAAAGCAGTAGTAAAGAATTAGCAAAGGTTAACAAATACTGCAGCTTTTATTCATCTCTTCGCTACGAGTTGGGAAAAAAATTATCATCAAGATACAGCATGACTGGTATTTACAAAACTACTGAAAACAGTGTATGAAGAAATTTACTACAAGTTTACTCATACATGGAAACCTTTCAACATGTCATGATGCTTTGATTTTTAAGCGATGCTAAACTCCTTCTTGTAAACAGGTTCCTGGCCAAAATCTCAATTAGAAAAATGAAATAACCTGTTCCACTTTGTTAGTATGATAGCTCCTAACACAGAAGAGCACAAAGATCCACACCTCCAAAATGATTACAGTTGCAGTGAAGCTACAGGGATCTGATGAAAACTGGGATGTTAAATCACAACAGCTCTTTGGAAATGAGAAATGGAAGAATGACAAGAAAACCCACAAAAAATCCCCACAAACATCTTGCATAAGAATCACTTCCCTTTGGTCTATTTGTCTAAGGTTGTATTAGCCAGGAAAGAATTAAGAATGGAGCTCAGGTTTCTATTTCTTTTCATTTTTCTTCATTTTCTTTCCTCTTTTGCTTTTTTGCAAAGCAAAATATCTCTTCACAAACAAAAAGTGGTTCCAATTGATTAAAAAAAAATCTCAATATGTTGCCATGCTCAAAAATAGCAAAGTTTTGAAACCACTGTTAAAGTTAAAAGGAGAAAATATGGAAAATCGTCTCATTTTTAAGGGTACATCATCAAATTGTAATAATCTGAAAGTCACAGTGACAGTAGCTGTATTTAAATGACAGAGATTGCCATTCCCTTTGTTTAGTTAGAGAATAATTTTCCTTTAAGGACAGGGCACCAAGTGCTGAGACAATCTCAGGGGTAGTGAGAGTACAAAAAGAATTGAAGTTCATGCACCTTCTTCATTGTTTAGAAAACAAAAATACATGTTGGATTGTTGCCAGGTCTTCTCCAGTATTTTCTTTAATGAAATATTCTGAAGGTGTCCTTACTGAGTCCTGCCAGGAGCAGGGATTTGCACTCAGTGATCCTTATGGGCCCCTTCCAACTTGAGATATTCTATGACCCTATCAAATACAGAAGTACTGAATACATAAAAGATTTGGCAGTACTTCAAAATTTTGTCATAAAAAGCTTGACCTCAGTTTGGTGCTCTGCTATAGTTACACAGCTTGAGAAAAAGAACTTTTTTCCCTGATTGATCAATGAGTTTTTAAGGAGATGCTTTCCCACTGAAGATCAAGGGAATTTAAATTTTTAACACAGATTTCTGTATCATAAAGAATCAGGCAATACAACACACACAGCACTACACCTTAAGATCCCAAATCTCTTTGATTTGAACTTCAGAGATTGCTGATGTAACAGGAGAAGGCCTGTGATGGGCCAGACTGTGACAGTTGCTCAGAACGCAGAGCAACACTCCAGCATTTTCATCAGGACAAAAATCCCCCGATTTCCTCTGTCTGTCCTGACTTCTGTGGAAGCTCCCTGGCATCACAGAGACACAAACACTCTGGTTTGCCCAAGGAAACTTGGTTTCTGTCCCAGCCCCAGCCAGACCTCAGCTCAACACTCCCGGCTCTTGCAGGAAAAGAAGAAAACCCAAACAAACCAGAACAAATTTCCTTTGAAGCTTGGAGCCCTCCAGTCCCTTGAGTGACAGAGCAGGCAGGTGATACAGAACCAAACACACTTAATCACTTCCACCTCAACCACTTCCAGTCCTCTCTGATGTGTTTTTACTGACACAAACACTGGGTTTTGGCTGGTCATGTCTATTAACTAGTATCTTTAGACAGCACCATAACCTAATGCATTGCACATATTGAAAAAGCAATAATTTAAACAAATACTTTTTCTTTACACAAATAATGCATATTTGTTCCATACAGTCCTCTCTTGCTGCATTTAAATGTTATTATACCAACATCAATCAGCAACATGACTCCCAGCCTTTGGGTGTCAATAGCTCTGATACCAGTTCAAGGCAGCATTTAAAGCCTTGACATATAATTGTATATTTATATTCTTCCCTATTAAGGTCAACTGAGAATAACAGGCTTAACTTTGAACATATCTGTTCTTGAATCATATCTTAAGATTTTTAAATTATCCCATGTTTGCCATATCTAAAATACCAATTCTGTTCTACTGGTGCTATTAAGTTCACAGTCATTGCTTCAAAAACTAATCTTTGCTTTCTGTGCTAATCAAATTAGGAAATTCAAGGATAGGGAAATTCAAGAATATTCCTTTAAAAGTTTCTGGCTTTTCCTTTCAGCTATCTCCCATGCATACTAACCATTCCACTCAATTTCCAACAATCCCAGTTAAATCCACTGCAATTCAGCAACACTACAATATTCAAGAAGTTCTTCATACTATGTTTGCATTTGGGTTAAAAAAGGATGCAAAAAAACGTGAAAAACACCTATCAATACAGTCAGTAAAACATAAAATTTTCCTTTGGCAAGTGGGATCTCTTCCTTTAAAATTCAGTTCCAATATACTGAATCTAGATGACAAGTTTCTCTAATATTCTAAGATCTCTGGCAGCACAGTTCCAACCCCATTTAAACAAAAATCTCAAGAAAGAGGTTTTCAGTTGAGGGACTCATAACCAAGAGACCAATAGTGACCTTTACACTGTTACCTTCAAAAAATTTTTATTTGAAATAAATGATAAAAGTTTAGTTTCAAAATGTAAGACAATGATTTAGTAAGTGGACTTGGCAATTGTGCACTCTGACAGATTTACCAGTAACAGCAAGTCTACAGCTCACTTTCAGAAGAAAGCTGAAAATGAGAGATCAGAGTTTAGGAAAAAAAAAAAGATTCTTCCCTCCTCACTAAATATAAAATAATGCAAAACTAGCACATAAAGTTACATATTTAAGAATATATGATATCAGATATGTAGATCTATATGGGGTACCACTCAACAATGAATTCAACAGGAGAGTCCTGGCATGGAAGGATTCCACTGATTTCTGTTGCCTGAACTCAATGTGTTTTCACAGGCACACCCAATGATCCCATAACTAATGCTGCAACTGCCTGACTTCATCCTCAGTGGAATGTAATCAACTGCACAGAATCATCACAGCTTCCAAAATGCTACCTGCACATCACTTTGCTGGGAAGCAGCTGTTAGTAATTTCATATTCTCTTTATTTAAGAAGTGAGAGCTGTTCATGATTTTCCTTTGGCAAGCTGGGGGCAAAAAGAGAAGAGACAGATGCATAATGCTTAATTCAACCCCAGTGAAATTTCAAAGGTTAACAAAATTTTGCTGACATGTATTCCTGCCTGACAAGGCCACAAGTCCCTGAGACTTTGCTGATTATTTATTTTAGGAGCACTAGAACACCCCAGGTAAGTGGAGCAGAAACAATATCTGTCCTTTCCCCTCTCTCCTCCTGTACTGAGGGCTTCCTTGCTGCCAGAACAAAGGCTGAGATAAACTTTATGGAAGTCCTTATTTCCCATGATAAGGTTTCTCCCTCTTCCTTCTGGCTACTGAGCATCTTTTACCATTCTTTAGTATGTCTGAAGCTGTTCCTGCAGTTCTTCAGTAGAGCACATAACAACAACTGAGAAGTGAAGTCCTTGATGAGTTAGTTACTCTGCCTCACATGGTTTTTACCACAAAATTCAGCAAAACAAAAATTCCATTGAAGAGTCAACTTCCATGAATAAGCAAGGCAGGAAATGTTGGAATCAGTGAGATTAGTGTCAAAGTCATGAATGTTTTTATAGCAGTCTATACATTCTAACTGGAGCAACTTCAAAAGCTAGATCAGGAAAATTTCAACTAAATGCAGAACAGCAGCAACAACAACAACAAAACAAAAAAAACCCACCAAAACAAACAAACAAAACTCCACAAAGACAAAACAAAAACAAACAAACAAAAACAAAACCAAAAAAAACCACGAAAAAATCCCAAATTCTTGACCAAACCCCCCAGGATCTCAATCAATGGTACAGTCATGGAAAGTTTCAGTGTAACATTCTCTTTTCAGTCCAGTGCAGAATCAGGTAAGTGTCCAAAACCCAATGCCAGACAAGCATTTCAGTCAGTAGGTTAAGAAATATTCTAAGTGTTATCAGTGAAATGTAACAGGATTTGATCATATCCTCAATGAGAGCAACCAGGAGAAGTGAGAAAGTACACAAGAACTGATAGGGAAAAAACCCTGAAGAGTTGACAGGTTTGGTCTGAGTTTCAGATGATTAACAAAGATCTCTGTAAGTCTGAGACTGGGTACAGAGGTTAATTCTGCAAGACAGCTTGTAAGTTTGAGACATTATTAAACATTTACAAGATGAGAGAGGACAGTAATAGAATTACTTCATCTGAAAGAGAAAATATAGCATTACTTAAAAAGAGCATCACAGTTTTGAGACATGATTGGGTAACTCCACAGCTGGACTCCTCCAGCTTTATTTGTGGAGAAAGGGAGAATTCTGTTCTTCTTTTAATAGTTGATTTTATACAGAGAAATTGTTGAGTTAAAAAACCCATAAATCTCAAATATACTACCTAAAAATTATGTGAAATAGAGAGTTAAAGAACAAATCTTTTACAGAAAAATTGCTTGGAATTTTCAAAAGTTTGCCTAGAATCACCTTAAAAAGGTACCTATGCTGACAAGAGGCTTCTATTTCTAGGGACAAAAATATCTATGTGAAGCATAAGACACTCAACTAACACAGAAGGAAATTACATCTAATTACAAGTCCAGAAATCCTGTATGGCAAGCCTTTAACCTGTAATTATGATTCTATCTTCATATAAAAGACAGCCAGCAGTTCTGGGGAAAATGTGCACTTTGCATCGATTGCTGCTATTTAAAACAGAATATTTCTTCAACACTGGTTTGGTCTTTCTGCATATCCTATAGATAAAGTATTTGCTAAAAGGAGTTCCTTAAGTTGTCAAGCAATCAGCTGTGATCCAAAATAAAAGTGATGTGCCAGAACACTTAATCCCACAGACTTTCTCAAATGTGTACATTTAATAATGCTGGCAAAAAATAACTCACATGATTGAATCTTCTGGTGAAAGCAACAGCATTTGGTGCAGAACTGTATTTCTCTTTTTTATTCCAGCCACAGCTTGCCAGCTCCTGGGAGAACAAGGATGAAAATTCACTTCTTTAATTTAGTGCATAACACATGTTCAGAGACAAAGGCATATAGAGACACAAATCTTGTAAGTTTTAAAATAACAGAGCAACAACACATTGAAGTGATACAGTTACACTTGTTCTGATTCCTTCTGAAAACTGAGATTCCACAAGTGTCATTTCTGTATTGTGTTGAGTTATTGATTATTGCCATTCATCTTTTGCTGAATTAGAGCTTTCCTAATTTTGTTACCAGAGAGGATCCTGCTTCAAACGTGAATTTGAGCTAGAGAGCCAAATGTCCTTTTGTTTTTAATCACTTTCTGAAGATATTTATAGAGATGATACACCTAGTTAACTCAGTATAAGACATGTTTTTAACTTGGCACATTGCATTAAAGAAATACCAAAAAAGTCATAATTTGCAATAACAATAAAAGAAACACTATTTTCAATTTTCCCTTCCAAAGGAGTCTATTTTGGGAAAATGCATCATCTTGTTTTTTACTAGCACTTAATTTCAACAAAGAAGTTTTCATTAAAATCATAAATAACTCCATGTACCAAAATGAGCTCTTCCAGTTGTATACATCAGCACATGAATAGATGCAAAGACATTCAGCACACAACCTGTTCCACAGTGCTACCAAGAAAAATAAAACAGACACAGCTTAATTATTCAAATGGCATAATAGCAAAGTACAGCCCTTCCTTTTTACTTATTCAGGTCTTCCTTCCAGATCATCCACTCTGAAGTGATCTCAGTTTTATTACCATGCTGAAAACTCCTCACTGAAGCCAGATTCACACTACACATCCAGCTACCACATAACTTAGATAAGATGACTCAACGTGTAACCAATAATTGTGCCATTTAAGACACAGTTTAAAAGAATTTGGTATCTAGTTAGTCTAAGCTCTCATTTTTTTGACTTTTTAAAGTCAGAAACTTCTTAGCATCTTTCTAACCAATGACTCAAAACTACTAAAGAATCTCATGCCAGTTAAGAGCACCCTGAATTCTTCTACTTGAAGTTTGTGTGCTGTTGTTTGTTAGAGAAGACGCAGAGATTCTTGGCCAGGCACGGGAAAGAATGCAGAATTTCTGGCTTTGTACTTAGGGCTATTCCTTCAACTTTCACTAGAAAGTTGTGCCACCTAAATCTGCCCTGGAAGATCTGGCATGTTCAGCACAGGAAAGCACATGCCCCTGTCCTTACACCTCCACTTCAATGAGCATGCATGAGACAACCACACAGGCCTGAATTACTCCTGCTCCAAAGGAGAGCAGGCTCCTGGAGAAGGGAGTCATTCAAGAAACTCTTGATTAAATTCTCTATCCCTCAGCATCTCTGGTTTCCACTGGAATCACAGCTCTGCACTCAGAGGAACACAAGGGAATTCATTCACAGGCATCTGATAACCCTTCCTTAATAGCAGGAAAAAATTAGTTGTCACCTCAGGTTTAGGGAAAATATGTGAATTTCTTACAAATTCAGGCCATGTCCCTCAATTGCAATTCTCACCAGAGTGAAAAACTCCTAATGATTCAGGCAGAAGCTCCCCATTGCCCTGGCCCTGCACATCTAAGGGCCCACAGGGTACAGACATCAATGGCAACAGATCTGAGAATACTGCAGAATAAAAGATCCTGCTCCTGCCTGGGAAGACACACATCCAAAGCTTTTTCCAGAGGTGTTGAGGCACAGTCACACAGGCACTCAGGACCTGTGCCATCCTTCTGGTTCTTCAACAGCCTAGGGTGACATCCACACCACTGTTCAGGGATAGACACAGGAGAAGCAAAGTTTTGGGAATTCCCAAAGCATTCCCCCCTCCCTTTAGAAGTGTAGGAAATATTTCATCTCACTTGCAAGACCCCTCTCTCTCCCTTGGGCAGCCAACTTCCTTTTCTCTCATTTTCAAACTAAGAGTGGTTTCCCTTTGCCTGTCAGGTTTCCCAGATGAGCACCTGACCTTTCTGCCTCAGGGGACCCCTGCTCAGAGCACTCCTGCCCCTTGTGTGACCTCACTGCCCTTGGCACTGCCCTTGGCACCTGCAGAAGAGCAGCCACCAAGGTGTTTGCCCTCCCTGGATCTGGCCTGGAGCAGTCCCCAACAAGGACACATCTGACTGCACTCACAATGGCAATGAAACACTCACACCACACTGCAACTGAGAAACCACTATTATCCTTCTATAAAAATCCTTCTCTGCTAAATAGGCTGTGCTGCCTATTTCTTACTTACTCTATTTCTTGATCTTCCTCTAGGATTCTACTTTTTCCACCAGAATTTTCAAACCTGAAGTATTCCCCAGGATTATTTCCTTAGTCTGCCAGTCAGCTCAGGAACAGGAGCTACATCACTACAACCACCAGTCTCTTACTTAATTTACATTTAAACTGGATCAAGAATACAAAAACTGAACTTTCTCTGTAACTCATTCTGGTTTTTTATTCCCTTTTGAATACATAGCATTTTAATTTCCTTAACAAAATACTGTGGGAACATTTAAATTATAACCTGTACCACACAGCAGAGAGCAAGATCGTGTTTCTCACAAAAACCTTTATTTAGGTCAAAGGGAAAGTTTCAAAAAGAGGAGAGAAGAAGCAAGGATTAATAGCAGAACCATTCTATAACTTCAGAGTAAGCAGAGATTAAGAATACTCAGTAAGTGAAATTTTTTTCACTGCCTAGTCTGGTGAAGCAGAGGGGACGAAGAGGTTAAAGACAATAAGCCAGCAGAGATTTTCAATATGAACACCTGGGCAAATAATTTTGGATGACATACTAAAACATGTAAAGCAAGTGATCAGATTTTCCAAAAAAAAGCAAGCTGATGTGTTCTGCAAGGGGTCATGTGGCTGTTATTTAATGTTAACACAACTACCAGCAGCACAGCCAAGCAAGTCTAAGATTCCCTTCTTTTACAGTAAAACAGAGCTTTACAGTCTCTGCTCTCTAGAAAGCCACAGCCACTACAAGAGAGAAAGAACAAAAACCAACACACCACTCACCATTCCCAGGGAAGAGAAGGAAATCTTGTGGCTGACTGGGGGAACTCCGTAATTTTTTTTCCCCCTTAAAATTAAAATGCAAATTGGCTGCATTCATACAGATGTTTATGTCAGAGAGGTGTGTTCTTTATAATCCTTATTTCTTCTACTGCAGCCCATTAACTATTAATTAACAAACAACTAGGAATTCCTTCTCCTTTCTCAGAAGCAACTTGCAGGTGTTTTTAATGAAGAAGGAAGGTGGTTTCCAGAGTCCAGGAGTGACACAGCCTGCACACAGCTCAGGCAGAGGATCACGTCACTAAAGATGATCTAACCATGTTCAAGTCCCTGCTTCTGGCTCACCCCCAATGTAAAGGGATCCACCACTTCCTTTAATCCCAGATTCTGAGGGCAACACTGAGCTTCCAGTCTGTTTTTCCACAAGCATGAAACTGTGAGTTGTAGTGGGCAGTGTGCAGAAACTTGAGCCTATGTGTGAAACCACAATATTGCTAAGAAATTTGAATGTAAACAGAAATAATTCTATTTACTTGCTACAGATAGAGGCAAAAGGCTGCTGAAGTATTTAAGTGTGCTGTGAGCATGTTCATTGATTTGGATACTAAAACAAAAACTACTACATATTGCTTTGGAAAGTGTTATTAGGCTCTGTTTTTTGTTAAGAAAATCAAGATGAAATTCTGGTATTGCTTTTTATTAAAAAAAAAACCTACCTGTAATAATTTAATAAATATTTTAACACAATGAGGAAGGTGCAACACAATAATTTAAAAGATGTTAAAAGAATACTGCTCACACAGCCTAAAAATGAAAAGTATCATCTCCAGCAATTAAAAAAATAAAGCATCTCTGAGTACATCTTTCAGAAACCTTACTTGAGAAAATAAATGAACACACATTAAAGGCTAAAAAATTTCATTCAGATACCATTCTGCACTTGGGAAGCAAAGGGAGATTCACCACCCATGTGACAAAGATTTGCTGGGGAATTACAAATTTCAATAAACACGCTGTTTTTAAAACACAGCACACTGGGGAAAAACATTGCACATCATCTCCCACCATGCACACAGATGAGAGCTGTGAAATTCAGTATCAGTATTCAGAATAAAAAAACCCAAGTCAGACTCAGTTTAGGAGCCCTTTCATACAGGTGAAATCAGCTCAATGGTGTTTTGTTTTCTAATTACAAACTCCACAATGCTTGAGTGCACATGCCAAGGGATGGATACAGATCTACAAGTTAAATCAAGACATGGATATTGCACAGGCTGGTAGAAACTTGAAGGAAGCTCAGAAATCTACACCACTTCATTAACCTACTGTCAAGATGCCTTGAGGTAAACTAAGCCTTCCACATCTGATATTCCCTTCTGCAAATCAAGAGAAAAGCAATTTAAGTGTATTTAGCCTTTTCTGATGTGAGAGCTGATCTTTACAACCCTTCTCCTAAGAGGATGAACACTGTTTAGAGACACATCAGCCACCCTTCCTCAAGGGTATTTTCCAGTGAAGGCATCACACCAATTTTTCTTATTAATTTTTTCTTATTCTTATAGAGATTTTTAATAAATAATTACTGTGCAGATATATCTGCCTACACTCCCATATTTTTTCTGAGTGCCTTGGAGTGCCTTTAACTGGCAGAATATGTTTATCCTGATCTTCCAACGGGATCTCTCTTTTTTTAAAGCTCTTCTCCCAAAGCTTTAAAGCATTTGCCCTTTTATCTGAGTCTTTTAAATGTTTTTCTCATATGTATGTCTGTGTACTACTTTTGTTCATGTTAAGTACTGCTGTGATGTAGGTTCAAAACAGATCAAATGGAAAACTCTCTGAAGGTCTAAACCAACAAAAAACTCCAAAAACCCAAACCAACAAACTAGAATGAACCAAAAATCACACACAGATGCACAAGTGCTGGGAAATATCTTGTGGAAATACTATGAAAGCTGAATCATCTTCAAGTACAGACCAAACAGCAGCCTTCAAAAAAATTCCCAGGGAACACAAATGATGAAATCAATAATCACAGCCAAGAGATTGAGCTGGTTTGTCCACTTGAAGCAAAATATTCTTCAGCAGTCACAAGAGTGACATAACAAACCTGCTGCCAGTGAAATAGCTGGTGATGGACTGAAGTGACTGATGACCTGAGAAAGACTTCCACAGCACTGATAAAATGCACAACAAACTGGAAAATAATCCCTCAAAGTGCAAAACAATGCCCACAGGAAAATGCTGATGGTACAGAAATGAGGAAAAACAAATTCATCATTTGTTATAGTCACTGTGAAGATGCTGAAATGAGCTCAAGTCAGCTAAAATCTGAAAGGAATATGGCATTACATAAAAACAAATGAGAGAACACAAATCATCAATGTATTATCCCAACAGATCACACACATCTTGAAAGCCACTACAACCATTTCCATTTTGCCAAAGGAGAAGTGAAGCAGTTATGGAAACAAGGGACAGGATGAAGCATTAAAACACGCATCAGTAGCTGAAACCTAAAACATTATAATCAGAATTATCAAATCAGGATGTTTGTCATTCAGAAACACTAAATCCCACATGCTTCATCTCCAGCACAAGCTGAATTAAATACCACTATCAGTCCCCAAACAGGCTACTAGTTCCAGATATTTTTCTGTTAAAAACCATCTGCTTCAGAATGTATGAATTGGGACAAAAATTAAGATTTATAGACATACACTTGGCAATTCCAGAATTTATACTCTGGCATCACTTTTCTTATTTGAACTGAAAAACAAAGCTAAGGAAATACTCACCTCTGGCTGAATTGCTTTAAATACAGGCACATCCATTAGAGTTATTTGACCCTGGAATAAAAATTTGAAAGAAAATATAAGTTAAGATCAAAATTAACCTTGCATTCCACTTAGGTGCTGTGCTGCTTAAGAGCTGCATTTGTTCTGCTTCCTTTTCTTACTTGGCTTTCATTTGCTATCTAATTTCAGAGGTTTCAGCTTCTACCACAGGGTCATCCTGCAAAACCAAAGAAAAGGGTGCTCCCAGCTTTACATGCACAAATAGTAAACAAACTATGAGAAATTATCCTCAGGAGCATAGTCCTGCAGTTACATGGGCAAGTAAGAGCTTAAACTCAGAAACAGAATATAAGAGCCTCCCCAAAAAGACAAGGAACTGACTGCAGTTGCTCAAGGGTAGCTTCTATCCCAGCTGCACAGCTCTACTGAAACATCCCTACAACTTTTCAATCAATACTTGAACCATATTTGAGTAACAAAGCAAAGCAATTGTTCAGTTGCTCGGCAACAGTTAAAATTCAACACAGTCATCTCTTTTCCAGCAAGGCAAAGTCAATAAGTGCATTTTCATTCTGGGATGTTTGCTCAGCTTTGAAAAGAGTCAAGTCAAAGACCAGGTTCTGCATTTTGAAATATATTCACAGAGCCTTATTTTAAGTTTATTAATCCTGCACCTTTTAGGACTGCTGACAGCCTATACATCTAGAAAAGAAAAGACCATTTCTTTCAAAGGTAGCCCAGAAAGACCAGTGCCATCTGAGTTAGATATCACAAATTTTCTTTAAATAATGAATCCAGGGACCTTGTTCTGTCCCCTCAGCTGTCAGCTGCACGGCTTTATTCCCAATTCCTTGAAAACAGCAGTGCCCCAGATATACACTCCAAGGTTCACACTGACAGCTTTGTGACTCTCCCAAATTGCAGCTGCCACTGGATGCCACTGTGGATGGGGGAACAGCTCCTCAGAGAAAGCCAACCTTGCAGGAAAATTTTAACTGGGATGCTCTAGGTGAAAGTCAGCAACTACAGAGATGTACCTGCTCTAATGAGGCAAGATTTTGTGTTTTGCAAAGACAACCCAATTTATATTTGGTAGCACATCTTGACCTCTAAATGCCTTTTTAGATAGGAATTCTGACAATCAACGATAAGCATAATAAAATTACATATATAATTTGTCTGTGACCAACACCCTGACACAATCACCTGGTGCTTTGCAGTACAACAGCAGAGAAGTAACAAGTATTGTCTCACTTTTACACACTCTCTTTCCTGGTCTCTGCTCTAGTGCTCTTTCCCCCAGACACCCCCTGGTGGGGCTGCAATGTCAATGTGCTGGAGGGCAGGAAATCTCTGCAGAGGGATCTGGACAGGCTGGATCAATGGCCAACATCCCTCTCTGCAGAGGTTGGATCAATGAGGGTCAATTAAGCCAAGGGCTGGGTCCTGCCCTTGGATCACAACCACCCCAAGCACAGCTACAGCCTGTGAGGAGAGTGGCTGGAAAGTGAGGAACCCAGTCCTGGAACAGCAGCCACAGCACTCCATCTCCAGCCCTCCATTTGTGTGTTCAGTTTATCAAGCTTCCTCAGAAATGTGTTATTTTTGGTCAATATGTGGCTGAGTGGGTGCAGCATTATGCTTCTCAGTAAAGCAGATTAATAGCAAAATCGGTTGGGTTTGGGAAGATGAAATGAAAAGAATGGGCAGTTCAATAAAATTCAAACAGAAGGCACATTAAAAGATCCTTACAAAAGACACAGGCATTTCAATAGTTTTTGACATTTCACTGCAAATCCTCCTCACTGAAACAAGATTGCAATAACAGCACAATAAAAAAAAGCCAGGAAACTGATTATTTGTTCACACTGAAGAGAGAAGACTTAAAAATAAATGTTGTCTTTCTTGCTAGCCCTCCAGAATCCTCTTCATCAGCCTGAACTGCCTTAGCTAAAATGACTTGCTTCACTAGTGACTCCTAAACAAATTACTACATTAAGACAGGATCAATACAAAATACTTATGAATTCTGCTGTGAAGTTCTAATAATACTTTTTATTTCATATATAAAAATAAATGCATACATTTTAAACAGGAAAATAAAAAAGGACATTTTAACACGAAAAAAAATACACAAGTGTCAGGGTTCAGGATTAGTGGTCAATATTAAAAATATTTGAAATTGCTATTAAGTACATTACAATATTTTTAAAAGCCTGACAATTATAGAAACCTCTGGAAGATTTAACAGAGAAACCTCTTTCTTCTAGGACCATGTTGACATTAGGCTGATGGGTTTTTTTCCTTGCTTGGTTGACACATTTTTGCTTTTATTAAAACCTTAAGTAACACTGTATCACAGAAGCACTAGTTCAAGAAACACCCCTTATTGCAGTTCCTTTCTTAGAGAGCTTGAAATTTCCATTATGAGTTCCCAGGGCTTAGTAAATTGCTCATAATTCAAAGGAACCAAGCCACTGAGAGCTGAATATCTAAGCTGATTGCTAAAAAGCCATTTGAGTTTGTAGATATGACAGTAACTCACATTAGAGTCTAAAACTACATTTAACAAAACAGATTTTTTGAAACATTAACTTGCTCATATCTATATCTAGAAGTCTAATGATTGAATTTTTATTCTTTTAAAACATGCTCACTCACTGCTAAGTAAGAAATAAAGCAGACTGAAAGGCTGGCAGTCTAATTAACAGCACTTGAAATTACGAAGCTTCAAAAATAATTTCTGAGTTTTATGTTATGTACCATTGCTCAACTCTAACAGCAACAAAAAACTTCTGCCTTGACCCTCTCAAGGAGGATTTGAACCCCAATAAACAAAGCCCCTAGTTTGGTTTCTGCAAGTGAGAGGGATACAATGCACTAACTTTTCTCACTCCAGCTCCTTAACCCAGCCAATACAAATTCTTGGAGAGCTTCCCTCTCCCAAATGTGGTTTAATGCTTTAATATTCAAACCAAAAATTATAAGTGTTCAAATCAACTTGTTACATGAAGCACGCCAACCATAACTTCTCTGGTTTTAGAGCTGCCAGCTGCAGATTTAAAAGAAAGAAAAATAATTACATGTGCAATACAAAATTGTGAACTTGTCCTTACTTATTTAAATAAGCATTCTGATTATGTAGAGATAGGGAAACTTGTTATTTTCTCTCTTTTCAGAAGTGGTATTTCTACCAAGTTCATTTAGATAATAAAGTATTTCATCATTGCACAGGGTGAGCTGAATGGAGGTTTTGTTTCTGTTTGCCCTAGATCCTAGATAACAGCTCTAGAATATAAGTAGAAAAGGTATGCTTTTAATATATCACAATTATATTTCCCAATTCTCAACCACATGAACAGCTGTACAAGGCAAAACCATCTTTTAAAAGTGGTGCATGATCATTTTCCAATTAACACAGTGAAATGGCTGCTGGAAGACACCTCCCCACCCCTTCACAGCCACAGGAGTTCTGCATGTATAGAAAAGACCTTGCCTGGGGAGTCTCCAACAGCCAAGTGTAAAAATATTTTAGCTCTCATGGGTGCTGAGAAGTTGGACTTGTGAACAATTAAGTACTTCAAAATACTAAAATTATTACCACACAGCTTCATATAAAGAGGTTTTACCCCTCTCTCGTGGAGGTCTGCTGGGTCAGAAATTTTATATTCAAACAGCTCAGAACTACATTTCTGTGTGCTGCTTCTTTGAAGAATATGAAGAAGCCCAATGAAATAAAATTCAAAAAGATTTCCTGGTTCTTTTTCTTTACTATGAGGATACACGGATTACCCTCCTTTCACAAAAACCTCTAAATTCAGAACTTCTAGTTCCAGTTAAGACCTCTGCATTAAGCTCTTCTCCACACTTCTATATGGAAGTTCTCATTGGACCCGGGCTATATTCCCACTTCTTTAGTCCTTCTCAAGCATGAACTCTTTCTATCAGGCCACTTGCTGTATGTACTGTAAGTTTTCCTGCCATGTACCTACCCTAAGGACAGGGCACTTCCCCCACTGCTCCCTCCCAGACAGAAAACCCTCAGTCTAAAAAGAAATTTCTGTTTGAAATTTAGAAAGTCAAACGTCTGCATTCTGGTCATTGAAGAATGCTGCCATCACCTGATTTTACTTGAAGCCATGTTGGTTGAAGCAGCACTTCATAAATTGTTCCTTAATCTGAATTTCTAGAAGGAATTATATTTAAGCCTTCCAACTTGGCTTAGTGTTGTCTCTCTAGGCTGCCAGGATATTTTCTTCACTGAAAAAATAGCTAAGCCTCTGTTAAGCACAGCATCAGTAGGAGAATAATTCTGCTGTCCAGAATGAACACCAGGGGATTCCAGTTCCTGTGCTGAAGCTCTACTTGTTTTCTCACAAAGTCCACTCCAAAACTTTTATCATTAATAGTTCCTCCACGTGCTGTAATTAAGTTGCTGCTTCTTGCTCTCATTGGGAACATATTTACTCTAATATTCTTCTGCAAAGTAAAGCTAGCAGGAAGTAGATAACCTGATATTTCACTGTCATAAGAGCTCCTCCTTGTTTCATTGAAACCATTTTAAAATAAACTCTATTTTCACATTGTTTCCAAAATAAGCAGTATTTTCTTCCAACAATCATCTGACAAAGCTTCACAGGAATTAAAAAGAAAGAAATACACATACATTTTAACATGAGCTTACTCCATAGCACTTCCAGGGACTGGGGCAAAGAATAAAGAATCCTTCTTAGATAACTAGGTGGAAAAAAAAGCAATGGATTTATACAGCTGCGCTTCCCTTAATTCTACCTCAAATATTTACACCACCGTGGCTAAGTCAAAGTATAAAATGGAAAAGTGAGTCAAAAAGTAATAAACAGTCTAATAATTAAACAGTAGCTGTCTAAGGAATAAGAATTTACTGTAAAGCAAAAAATAAATATTTCCTCAACCTGAGGTTGGCCAGCACCTTAATTTGGAGCTCATGTCCCCAAGCATTCTCCTTCTTTCCTTCAGCCTCACCAGCCTCCCCTTCCCACTGCCACTGCACCACTAACAGATCCCTCCCCCACAAATTGTGCCCTGTGTGCTCAAAACCACACTTCTCCCTGGGATGAAAATGGGGAGCATTCACTGCGACCACGCCGACCCCGGGCACACCACGGCCCCCCCAGCAGGGCCAGACACCACGGGGCAAGGCTGGCACCAGCCTGGCTGTGGCTTCCAGCCCAGCAATAAAGAACTGAGCAGTGACCAGCCTAACAGCAGGGCTTTAAATCAGAGATGGTCTCCTTCCTAGTTCCATCTACAAAGCTGGCCATTGAATCCTTAAATGTGTCCTACTTTGTCAGGACCCAGGACATCCCTCTGGCTGTCCTGAGCAGCCAAGACCCCTGCCAGGGGGCTCAGAGACCCTGGCACAGAGCCCAGAAATGCCTGTGGGTTTGATCATGACCCGTGGAGCAAGTTACCAACCTTAGATGAAGATCTGCAAGCCATGACAAATAGAATGATAATGAATTTATCACAAGGTGAAAAAGTAGATTTTGGGGTTTCTAGAATGGAGGTTCAGGGGGGCAAGATGGAGGATCTGGGCATGTCCAGCCTTTCTCCTTCTTCTTCTTGGCCTCCATCTTCTGCTGCGATGTTGGCACTCACAGATTGGTTTAGAGTAGAAGCTCACTGTCTAACATAGGTGATGGGTATTGAAAAGTAATTGTAAACATTGTACATATAGTTTTATTATAAAGACATAACACCACCCCTAGGGCACACAGTGTGCCTGGAACTGTCTTGCTGAGTGGACCTCGGCAGGGCAGGAGAAAATTTTTCATAGATAAGATACAATAAACAACCTTGAGACTGAGAAATGAGGAGCCCTGACTCCTTCTTCGAGTGCTGGGCTGGGAAAAGAGACTTTCTAATGCATCTTGGGGTCACTCTGACAAGCTAAAGAGCCCGACACTACTTCATACTTATTGAATGGGATTCTTCTTCCCCAAAATCCATGCAACACTCAGGTATTCAGTACATCCCCTGGAAGCTCTCTGTAAGCTGCAAGGTGATAAAGCAAACTATAAATTTGCAACAGCAGCAGCAGGGCCTGAAGATCTCACCCATTTCTGTAACTCAGCCCGTTCTAAAGCAGCCTTCAACCTTAGGAAGAATTAAAACCACCCAGCTGCTAACAAGGTTATAACTGACTCTTACACCTCTATTACAACAAGAATTTCCATTACTGTTCCAACTGGCCCCCTTGAAGGGCTGGAAGACTTTTGCTCATGACACAAAGGACCATTACATGAAACAGCACTCCTCCTGTGTACTCAGGACAGTGTTAGACGACTGCCAAAGGTGAGAATATGGAAATAAAATCACCAAAAATATCTGCACTCAGGTTTCTCTTTGGCTTGGTAGCGGCTACTTGAAAATACAGGATTATAATCTTTTGTTGTCCAACTCATCTCTTACCCACTAAATGACTAAACAGAGAGAGTTTTGAAATGATAATGATGTCTTTGAGACAGTGGGAACTGGAAATACACCTGTGTCTCTCATTGGTACTGAAATCACTAGCATGGATCTTATTTCCAGTGTATCTCAAACTTCATTATCTTTCAGATTTTTGTTCTTCTTGATAATTGTACATCTCCCATGTGTGCACAGGGACCTGTTCTAATCAAAACAGATCACACAAGGTACAGGATGGGACCTCATAATGTCTGTGTTGACTTGATCCTGATCAGTGAACTCTCACCTTTACACCACCTCTGTTCAGGAACTCTCTTCATTGGAGCCAAGGCTTCCTGACCACTATTTAGACAGCTGCCTAACTACCTCTTGTGCAGCAACTTACTTTTATTGCTGTTTTACTGGCTTTTTCATGTTATCTTTCCTCTCAATCAAAAGCTACTTAGGCAGCCCATGAATTATTTCATCAGTTTACCACTTCAAAATAAATTACATTATTTTAAACAGTATTCACTCTGCTGTCACAGAGACATGCCTGCAGCCTGCACTGCATCCATTTTATAAGAGCTATCAATAAATGAGAAGCTTTCTCATACTTTGAAAAAGCAACTGGCAGCATATCCATGTCCAACCCAAGAGGTACTACCCACCACCAGGAAACCTCACACACTTTTGCATCTTCACATCCACACTGAAACTCAGATGAAGATTTTACACCTCTGTGTTATAGCAGAACTAAACCCAGGAAGAATAAGGAAGTGGCTGAGAAAATAAAAACAAGGGTCAAAGATACTTTTCCTCCACAGTACCTAAGTTTTTGGCAAATTTACTTATTTCTACAACCTTCAGCAAGAATGATCAGAAAAAGACAGTATTCAAAGCAAAAAGGTGCTACTGGAAAAGTAGATACAGTGCCTGGGGAAACAAACATTAACAAAGAAGTGCAGCTGTGTAAAGAAACACTCAAAAAGAAATAAAATCAATTATTTCCTTGCCAAAGGACTGAATACTGATGATTTTGTTCAATTGTTCAGAATTCTTCATGCAAGATGTTTCATATCAATTTATAGTAAATCAAACCTGCTACAAAGAACCAGATACTTTAAAAGGAAAAAGGTTAAAAGCAAAAATGTTTCTTTTGAGGGACTGAGAAAACAGCAAAATTATACTTAGTAATAGAAACCAAAAATACAAGCACAGCTTCATAACTGTAATGTGAAATGCTTAATTAAAAGATTCCTGTTGGTGAGTAGAACTCTACCCACTTTGAGGCATAACATGGAAACAGGAAAAACACTGGATTTGGATACAGATTTTTTCCTAACCAAGATTTCTTAAGTGGGTAACATTTAGAACACACGGAGTCAAAGGTTGCTGCATTTGAGAGAAGGAGGATTAGATGGTGGAGCACAAGAATTATGAAATGTGATTCTATGACAAGGCACCTCTGTATATTCTGCTGTCCAAGGGAGTGACAGCAGCTCCACAGAGACTGACTGATCTATTCTGCTGCCCAACAGCATCTACCACTGGTAAATAGTAGAGCCATTCAACAAACTCATTCTGGCCTGAATGCACATTCCACTGGAATTCATGTCCCTAGCCCCAGATTCCCCAAGTTACATTTACTTTATGTACAGGAATCATAAGATAAAACTGGAAGGACAGCCAGCCCCAAAAAAAATCTTCCCATGGAAAGTGGGTGATGCATTGCCCAGCTGTTCCTGACAACAGAGCAAGGAAGAGGCCCAAACCACATGACTTGAGCCTCAGTCAGGAATAAATCCCATCATTAATTATGATCCTCAGCCAAGAAGAATTTAATGTTTAAGTACCACTTCATAATCCAGCTGCTTTAAATTTTCAGTGTTCTCATTAAAATCAATTGTGCCATTAATAATTAACTGAAATAGTTATTAACAATTACAAACCAGAACAAACTAAATGGGAATATTTTGTGACATGTATTACTCCATATCAATAATCTCCCCAGGACAATTCCTCATCAATCTCATCACTTGAATTGGAAATATATTAAGAGCTTAGCAATCTTTCTAGCAACATACTTGAATTACTTAGAGGGACCATCTGTTGTCCTCACCTCCACAGGGAGTAAAAACAAAACTAAACAATCACCCAACATCTTAACCAATGAGATGTTTAACCAATTAACATTGGTTAAACATCTCATTATTCTGTGCAGCCAAAAGAAGAAAACTAGAAAAGCTTCCTAGAGCAAGAGCTAGCAGAGCTAAGAATTAAAATAGCTCCAGAAAAAAACCCAAGTACAGATCAAATATTGCCTTGCAACTAAAATATGCACGACAGAATTAAACTGTGTCACATAGAATAAAGAATCTTTGGTCTATGCTACGTGTAAGAGTATGAAAAATACCTGGACAGCAGAGCCCAAAAAGATAAATTAATTTCAATTCAAATTTCTAACAGAATAGAGACAATGAAGAAGAAGAACAGGATCTGTTTTTAAAATCCATGGATGACAGAAATTAGGCGAGAAAAGTGCAGCAATAGAGAAGCAGAGAAAAGCTGCAAAGCAGAGTGACACACAAAGAAGTTGGAATTCCTGGACTTGCTTACCGCATATTCCTCTGGTGTGACCTTTAGAACATCAAATACCACTGCATCAAAGCTCTTCTTCAGTTCAGATGAACCCTTGTCACTCAAGGACTCGGAGCTGCTACTCTTCTGCAGAAACAAAAAACCACAGATGATGTTTTGGACCTGTCCTTCTTGTCTTCTCTTTTTTACACTCTGTCCAAGCGTCATTGTTCACATAATTTTTCAATTCAAATTCAGTCACAGAACAGACTTTTTCCTGATGTGGACTGCAAAAAATCAGACCCTCAAAGTGAGAACTGGATTTCCATGGATTTCCTTTTAGCTGAAGGAGGGCAGGGTTAGATTAGATGTTAGGAAGAAATTCTTTGCTGTGAGGGTGGGCAGGCCCTGGCACAGGGTGCCCAGAGAAGCTGTGGCTGCTCCTGGATCCCTGAAGTGTCCAAGGCCAGGCTGGACAGGGCTTGGAGTAACCTGGGACAGTGGAAGGTGTCCACTGCATGGGCTTTACCATCCCTTCCAATCCCAGTAATTCCATGGTTCCAAAGGAATTCCTCAACACACAACAGCTGTATTTCAATGAATAATTAAATTCCAATTTTATTGACAGGAAAGGTAATAACAGCAACTGTATCAACAAAAGCAATACAGTCACAGTGAAATTCAAGCAGAAAAAATATCACAAAGATAAGGAAAATGGGCCTGTCCCAAGGGAATAGTTATCAATTCTCTTCCTCTTTCTCTTTAAAACAAGGAAGCTTACAAAAATTACACTGAGCTACATGTGTTCCTGTTGAAGACATTTAGCAGAAGGAATTTTAGTGTTGTTTTTAAATTGCAGTAATTCACATTTGCAAAAAATACCAGATACTAGGATGTCATTCTATGAGCATTTATCTACAAAATAAAGATTTTGCTTCCTTGAAAAATACAAATGTGGCTCAAAAAATAAACACTTCATACTGGCTTCATATGTTTCATAGACAGTTTTCACATTAAAGCAATACATCTGTGTTATGAGCAGTCACTTCCTCTAGCACAGAGATGCAGACCTACATTCTATTCACTCATTGCTGAAGTTGTGTCAGGGCAAGTTAGGCTTGGGTATCAGGGAAAGGCTCTTCCCCAGAGGGTGCTGGCACTGCCCAGGCTGCTCAGGGCATGGGCACAGCCCCAAGGCTGCCAGAGCTCCAGGAGGGGTTGGACACCACTCCCAGGGATGCACAGGCTGGGATTGTTGGGGTGGCCAACACAATCAAGGCCCTTTGTGACAGTCTGTGCCATTTCACTGCTAATGTTGAAAGCTTTCAAGGCTGTGGACATGGGTCCTTGAGAATTCAGCCAGTTAAAATAAACTCATATCCATTTTCAAGCACATTTGATATAAGGACACATTATTAAGAAAATGCTTATTTAATAATGATGTCCACTTTTAATCAGATTCTGATATTACAATCTCTCTGAAAAATATGCCTTTGAAAACACCAACAAAAAGCTCCACACCAGACATGCATTTTCAGTAACCAGTATGCTTACAGAAACATTTCAGTTACAAGTCCTCTTTCCTACTTCTTAGTCAAGATAGGGAAAAAATACCACTTGCTTAAAGTAAATTTATGTAATTTTGCCAAAATATATTTTACTCAATTTTATCAGACATCACATAAACATTCAAGACTATTTTGCTGAGTAAAAAGGTTGCTTTCCTCCAAGAAAATTTTTCAGGTGCATGCCAAAAAACAGTCAATGATTCATGAAGCAATTATAACAGGAGTACAAGAACCTATATAAAAACAAACAACAGTCTTGGAGACCGATGCCAGCTCTCTTGACAATAGTTGTGAAATTGTGGTGGAGATTATTTGGTTCCTTTTGGTAGCACAAAACTCCCAATTTTCCTTTGGCCTTGTTTGTGGTACTCCCCATTTCCATATGCAAGTGCACACCATACAGAGCTGCTATCAAAACTCATCTGTAAATATGTAAATAAATAAACAAAACATCTTTGCTACATTGTAGAGATTCGTGGAGGAAGCAACTTCAGTCAGGACTTTGTGGTGTTCTAATTTCAGCCCAAGCCTCTTCCTTAACATGCAGATGACAAATGGAAAACTACATTCACTTCAAACTAAGAGGCACCAGCAGATGAGGCCAATCTCCATTGCTTGGCTGATGCACACACTCAGCTCACAAGCTGCTCATTTCTAGAGGGCAGAAGCTTTGATGGGCAGGAGAGATCCCCACCTATGCCAGAAGAGAGTCCAAGAGACAAAGGGAACAACTTTATTCACTGCTGCTGTGTCAGACTGCCCCTCAGTAACACACACAAGTACCTGTCAAAGAAAAGAACATTTCCCACCGGCCTTGCCAAGCCAGCTTAATGTGCTAAGAGTGTCTATTCTTGTTAAAACTTGAAAAGAAAAGCTTCCTTGTCTAGATGTGATGGAAGAGAACATGGAAAAAGTCAGCTTTGGCTATGGTATATGCAAGTTCATGCTCTATTTTGGTATGCCAAGTTCAGGACTTTACATTTTATTCACACTGAACTGGAGTGTATGAAACCAACACATAGAACAAGAATCTGTTGGATGACAGCTGTTAAAAGAAAAACTCACATTTTAGTGCACTTTAAAGTAAAAATGGAGTACACAGTTAGCCAGTAAGGGAGGTTTGCAGTCCTTACCTCTGAAGCAGTAGCTGCAATGTTGACACCACTGGACTGTCCGTTCATTAGCTCCATACTGCCCACACCATTAATCTTCAGCCCTACATTTACAGCAGCAGGATCATCTCCAAGGCAACCCAATAACCATTCCTACAAAGAGCAAAAAGGTGTCAGAAACCACTTGCTGCAGGGGTTTTCATCAAGATGCAGTGCCTAAAATCCTTAACAAAAATAAATGACTTCCAAAATGGCTACACCACTCTGAGGTCCAGACTTTGGATTCTAACCTGTATTTTAAGATTACCAACATACTTGAAACCAACATAAACTGAAGGTTCCATTAAGATCCATCAGTCACTGGCAGTATTGACTTACCATATTGTTCCCCCTATTGTTTTCTCTATGCCAGGAATCAATGTGCAAATACATGCAGTATCCCTAACAAATTGAGGTCTGCAACATCAGTTCATATACTCTGCTTTTCCTTTTCTTACCAGCTTTAAAAGATATATTCCAGTATATATGTTAACTCTATTAGGTAACTTTAAGGTATTATCTTATCACTTCCTGTCTTATAGGACTCTTCATTAGCTTTAAGCAAAAATTATTACATTGAAAGCAATAAAAAGTAAAAGTGGAATTTATACATTTCTCCACAAATGATCCAAACTATTGTTTAGTAAAAAAAAAAACAACCAAAAAACAACAGAAAAACACACAAAGAAAGGAAAACTCCACACACTGACTTTTAATGCATCCTTGCATGAACACTATGACTTTCATTTCTGCAGAGAAAAGGCTGCAAAGAAATGGAAGCCTTTGGCATCCACTATAAAAACAGTGAGACTACCCAACCACAGTGTTACAGAGTAAAAATTGGTTTGTGCTTAAATTAATGAGCTGTTAGTGCCCTCTAGTGTGAACACTCTTATAAATCAGCTTCCATGGATCTATGTCTAAAGCACAGGTGACTGCTTCCACAGTTGCTGCTGTTTATTAAGTTCACTTTTGGTTTGTAGTTTAATTCAGAGCTATTGCATGGTCTGAAAACAAATAGAGAGTGACAGGTAACTGGGTAATTCCACATGACAAAACAGTTTTACAGCAGCTCATACTTAATGCCTCTAAGGAATGCAATAAAATAATCTGAAAAGCTTTATCTCCAAGTGACCCAAACCAAGTATGTCAGACAGACAAGCTTGGAAGGCAAGAAACTGCAACATTTGAATAAGAAAACATCCCCAAAAAAAAGAGCAATATTTAAGCAGTAAAATATCCTCAAATTTTCAAGTGTCACCATAAGAATGCAATGCAGAAAGGAAAGCAATGAAAGAGAGCAATGTGGCAGATGTCAGTCAAACACAACAGCTTCCAGGTATTTCTGAGTATGCCAGTCCCATCTGAGCTGTTCAGGACAGCCACCCACATTCCACCCTTGGCTGTTTTGGGAAAACTGACAGAACTCTCTCATTCCCAGGAGAGAGGATGCTACATTGCACTTGAATGTTACACTCCCAGTCCTCGTGCTTTAATTAACACTGATTCCTCCACTGAAAATGCATTCAACTGCACTTAAGCTTTAAATTACAGACCACATAAAAGAAAAAAATCTCATCTCTGGCTTCTGAGTGTCACTGCTGTCCTGTCCTTCCCCATCTCCATTACCCTTCAGATTGTCTTGTGGAATATTGCCAAATGCACAGCTCCCCAATGCCTCTCTCCTGCAGCTTTTTCATTTACAGAAGGGAAAAGCACAGAAATAAAACTCTGATGTGTTACAAGTTTCATTTTTGTAGTGACAGTAGAGGACAGAGGTATCACATCTTCAACACCACTGTCAGGTCCCCCCACATGCTCAAAATGGTACATTTATCCCAAAGTAATCTCCTCTGTTTAAAAAAGCCCTACCCTTTAAAAATTTGGGGTTTTTTAACCACTACATTTTTAAGAAAAGTTGGCACATTGGCTTTGTATGATACAGTTATGTAGAGTATGACAAAATTGTGTATTCTTAAATAAAGGTTATATATTTGACCCTTGCCTCACATCAGCTTCAATTGTTCCCCTTCTCCATATCAATGGGAGGTGAAAAGGGAAAGAATTAGGGACGTCCTTCTGTGCAAGGAAAATAAAAACCTGAGCTCTGAGGCTTTTTTTCTGGCCATATTTGGATGGTGTTAATTAAAAGAAATTACAGCTATCATAGAAGGCTACGGAGTTGGCAGCTCAGCCTCACATCAACAAGAGCAAATGAATTCTTCTATCAGCAAATGCTCAAGCCCAGTTTCCTCAATGACTCCTCTCACATAATCTACAGGCACTCACAGGAACTTCCTCCCCATATTCCCTGACAGATTTTCCACCTCACAGGATCTGCCTGGAAGGGACAGCAGTGCTGCACACTGATCCAGGTTCTCCTTTTCTACCTGGTTACTGTGATGGGAGTTGAGAGAACTCTGTCTCAGTTAGGTGTGGGCCACCATGCTGAGAAGTGGCACACAAACATTGGTTTTTTTCAATTTATTTTTTTAATAAGCAGAAAATCACTTGGGAAAAAACCCTCCATGCAAAGGAAATGGAGTTGACAAAATATAACATCTGCCATCAAGCTGTATCCTAAAAAAGCTGTCCACACAATGATAATTTTGTGCCCACTGCTACATTACAAGAGTATGTCTGAATATATTTATGCTTTTTCATATTGTGTGAAGATACAGTAAGGAGCTGAATTAGTACTGAGCTGCTGTAAATATATATTTATCAACTTTAAAGTTGCAGAATTGGCAACCTTCACAATGTTCTCATGTCTAGCAGCTTTCAGAAGTACATCACCACTCCCCTAACAGGAACAGTCACAGCAACAGTTTTGGTCAATGCGCTGCCTGAGACAAATATTGAAAAAAACCTCACACTGGAATAACTAAATCATTTGCTTCCTATACTATCCATCTGCTCAACACCCAAATAATCTGTGAACAGCAATATCAGAAAGCGATCAAGAGCAGAGAAGGTCAGAGCAGCACAGCTGGGTCTGTGCAATGACTGTCACCACACTGCAATAGGTCACAGTGTTCACTGCCTACCTTGCATATCCAATTACCAAAACTGAGCTACACTGAGTCATTTCAACTTCCACTCAGTTTCTCCTCTCCACTTCAATAAATGCCTTTGTGCTCAGAAATGAATTACATGTGGAACTGAGAGTGTTTCCTATGATGCACAAACACCTAAGCATTTATGCCAGCCTGAAGCCTTGACACACTGTGTGGCATCTTCCTACCATGCCATTCAGACTGTACAGTAGAAAGCAAACTAAAAGTACTGATACAAATATTCATCACACCCAAACAATGAAAATATCTAGACTGTTGTTGTGGTTTAGCCCCAGCCAGCAATTCAGCCCCATGCAGCCACTGGCTCACTCCCCCACAGTGATGGGGGAGAGAATCAGCAGAACAGAAGTGAAAAATCTCATGGGTTGAGATGGAGACACCTCAGTAGGGAAAGTAAAACGTGTGTGCTTGAGCAAAGCAAGGAATTAATTCACTGCTTCCCATGAGCAGGCAGGTGTTCAGCCAGCCCCAGGAAAGCAGGGCTCCACCCTGTGTAACAGTGACTTGGAAAAGTCACTCCAAATGTCAGCCCTTCCACCTTCTTCCTCCAGATTTATATTATTATATATCTATATGTGACCTAGAATTACCCTGTTGGGGTCAGCTGTCCTGGCTATACCCCATCCCAATTTGTTGTGCACCCCAGCCTCTTTGCTGGTGGGATGAGGAGCAGAAAAGGCCTTGACTCTGTGTAAGCCCTGCTCAGAGTAACCAAAATATTGCTGTGGTATCAACACTGCTCTCACAAATCCAAAACACAGCCCCACACCAGATACTGTGGAGAAAATGAACTTGATCCCAGCCAAAGCCAGCACAGCTAAGCAGGGTCTGCTGCCTTCAGTGAGTTTTTCTGCCAATTCACCCAAGGCTGTGCTGCTGACCATTCCCACGCAGGCACTGCCCTGCAGATCCCCCCAAGGGAAGGCAGCTCCGAGCAAGGGCAGCAGCAGGGTGTGCCCGAGCCCAGCTGCTGCAGAGCCCCCCTGATCTCAGCACAGAGGGGAGCAGAGAGTGCCCTTTGTTCGGACAAACAGCTCTGCCAGACCCACTGACTGCATCCCAGCTGAGTGTGAGTCAGTCAGCTGGTGCTGGAAACGCTTCTCCCCGAGTTCTTTGTCACAAGTGACTGTCTCCTGGGGTTAGCTGCAGCACCACGGGGCAGCCGACACTGCCTCTACAAAACCACAGAAGCAAGGAATTTCAGAGAACCTCAGCTGGCTCCAACCCACGTACTCCTTCCTTCCTGGTGTCACCAGCATCGTGACAGTGAGCACACTCCAGATCACACACAGGGATTGTGTTGAAAATTGTATGCTGCAATTGCTGGAGTTTGCTAGGTTGAACTCGCATTTGTATCACACGGCATAATCAGAAATCCTTTGTAACGTCAGCTACATTCAAATGGTTACTCTAGCATTAAGCATTACACCCTCCGTGTGTGGAATATCTGAAAGAACCTGAGCAGAGAGGACTGGACTCTCACAGACATCTAACAGAGCATTGATGCCTGACTCCCTTCCACAGCAGATGTTCTTGGCTCAGTTCGGGTCAAACACTGTTCCCAAAATACTGTATAAACAGCATTTTAAAAGACAACCCTAAAATTAAAGGCAACCCTAAAATTACATTTGAAACTCCCTGGCCAGAACAGTACAAAAGCTTTGAGGAAACAGTGAAATTTTAGGAAGAGCTCAAGAGTCAAGATGACCAATATCCTCTTTATTCTTATGCATAATGTGAGTACAAAGTGTCATTTGTTTTGATCCCCATGAAGAAAACAAAAGTGCCTTGCATGGATCATCATTAACTATAAATGCAGAGTCACTACCCAAGACTGTAGGGACCAAAAAAATCTGTTCCAGACACAATGAACCTGAGCTCCTGATCTTGTGGAAACTAGAGAGTGCAGAAAAACTTCTCTCTAAAAGGTAAAAGCTGAGACAGCTGCTAAGAACCTACACAACCCACAACAAAAAAAGGGAAGAAACCAGACATACTAAAAAAAAAACAAAGCACACACTCCACATCTAAAGAAGAGCCAATGAACATAAAAGCCCCACAATGAAGCAGAGAGTCGCCAAGGAAGAGGCAAAGAACAACAAAGAGAAAAGAAACTGCATCTTCCAAACGATATCCTTCAGTTCCACATTCCAGCCACCAAAGCAGAAACCCACCCAAGTTACTGCACTGTACAAGTAAAGACAGCATGGAAATACCCTTAAAGAAGAGAAATGAAAATCACCTAAAGCCACACTTTAATTCAGTTTTCAGTAGGCATGATGATATTAAAATAGTAAAACTGATAAAAATAGTAACTTCCACAAAAGACATAAAAGCTCAAGCAAGTTAATACTACTGCACTCTCCTGAAGGAAATTTATCACTGAAAATAATAAAATCCCAGACCTAAAATCTCACACACTATGAAATCTCCAGATGTGAGTATCTTGGCAAAGCACTGCCTAATTTACCACTAGTGAAGACTGAGATAAAAGAGAGAAGACACACGTTGGGTAGAGGCATGACAAAAGCAGATAGTAATCTGTTTTTTTAATATTATGCTCCCCTAAGAGTTATTAAATGTGCAATACCACTACAAATATTGTAACAAAAACCATTTAGAAATACAGGAAAACAATGTAATACAGGAGAAATAAAACTATCTGATGGACAGAAGAATGAAAAGAAAAAAAGTCAATCATTAAAGGACTCTTGTAGCTGACTCCTGTAAAATTTCTGCTGTGAATTTCAGCTGGAAATGATGCCACTAAAGCTGTAAGCATGAAGTAGCCACGTGAGACCCAGATATTTACATGAGTTATGAACCAACACTACCTGCAAAACATTGCAAAAGGGACACTGATGCTGTACTCTATGCAATTCTGGTCACCTTGTTCCCAAAACGTTTTTCCATGAAATGCATGCACAGAAGGGCTTGCAGGTATTCTGAAGGCAGTGAAACTTCTTTCCTAAGCAGAACCCATGAGACCTCAGCTTGCTTATGGTAGGAAACTGAGATCTGCATGAGGACACAACTGCCATATTTAACTATCAGGAAGATAAACCAGAAGTATATAATGCAGATAAACCAGAAGTGTATAATGCAGATAAACCAGAAGTATGTAATGCAGATAAACCAGAAGAATAAAATGCAAATTTATGCTCAAAACATGAGTACCAGCAATTGGGTTCTTGAACAGTTTTCAGACACCACCACTAACAGCAAATATCTCTCAGCTGCTTAAGTTGATGCTGGATTCCTTCCTGACAGAGACTGTCACAGCTGACCCAGTGACACAGACTCCTGCTGCAAACTCAAAGCACTTCTGTGCTCACACAGCTCACTTCTGTCACACACACATTCTTTCCCCAAGCATCTGTTGCACAACAGTCACAGCAGTATCAGCTGGTTAAGCTCCAAGACAGATGAAATTAGAATCCACGGAATAGCAAGAAAGGGAACAAAAAGTTCTTTCATTAGGTTTGACACTGAAGTCTTAAATAAAAATGAAGTTTCATTTAAATTTAGATTCTCTTTTTCTACCTTAGAAAAAGGCTTTAGCTGTCAATTAGGCAAAATTATTATTCTTTAAGACACTATTCACAGAGCACTTTGACTATAATTTGTTCTGAATCAATCCTATTGCTGCTTTTATGCACCTCATTCCCCAACTTAGGGAATGGAAGGAGGCTGGGGGAGAAATAAAGAAAGAGAGAGAGATAACAGCAAGGTAACAGCAAGGCTCTGTCTCATTCATATCTTGGTTTCCAGCTATCTAGGCCTCTTCTCTGTGGTTCTCCAGTACCCATGCCCCGCTTTTTAATCTCAAAAACTGGTACAACTTGTAGCTCCCATGTCCTAGGATGAGATAAAGAAAGAAGAACCAAAACTGAAAGCCAGAATATCTTTCTCCAAGGCACAAGTTACTCATTTACCAAATCCTATTACAAAAATCAAACCATTATCTCAGTCTGTCATCAACTTGCAACAACAATCAAGAGGTTCAGCTCAAAATGGAAATTTTTCCAGGTTAGTTACACACAAATAGGAAGGAGATCCTTACCACTCTGACTTCCACCACTCCAAAGCAGCTTTCCTCAGTGGACTGACTCAGGGCCAAGACTTAAATGGGAGATATTCTAGCAGAAGGCAACAAATTGGAGTATGAGAACTGGTACACAGCTGCAAGCAGTGGCAGATCTGGGCCCTCACAAAGGCACGAATCACGCAGAAGGAAAAGGATCATTGCAGGCAACAAATGGAGTAAGCCAAAAATGTGAACACGTGTATGTGCTATTTAGGCCTAGCATGAGGTCCTAAGAGGTTGGCATTCTGCTACCTAAAGGCCTCTCCAGCAGTGTCTGAGTGTTAAAAGACAAAGTGTGGGCACACTGAGACAATACTGCACAAAACCTGAAGTACTTTCTGCTCTCAAACTGCTTACAAATCATCAGGTCCCTGGTGCTTCTTCTTCAGAGATCACCAAGAAGCCTCTGATTGTAGTTCTTGAGACAAGTGCAGAGAACAAAGCTTTATTTCTTTGGATCTGCAATTTTTTAACTTTGCAATTGTTATCAGAAGAGCGAAACTCTTGAATTTATGAGACATACTTTGGTTTCCCTCCCATATTGCAAAAGAGTAAGCAGTAGGGAATTCTTTTAGCACAGAAAGTGTAAGGTTCTTCCTTCCTGATCTCCCTCCCACAACTAAAACAAACCCAAAGTTTAACCTCTTGGAGCAAAATCTGTTTTCATCCTGAAGAAGAAATCCAGGTTTGCTCAGTAAGGAACCAGAGCAGAATCCCTCCTTGTCCCAAAGACACAACAGGAGAAAACATAACCTAGAGACATTGCTGAAGGAAATACTTATTTTCAAGAATAAGAAGTAAAAAGATTGCAAAGAAAATAAATAGGATTTAAACTAGAGGCAAATAATTTTAATTAATTAGGCAGTTCTATAAGATGATAATCTTTCCCCAATTGGATTTTCAAGACCTCCACCACTTAGCCATACAGTTGTCATTTTTGTTTGCAAACAAGAAGAGAAGTAATTGATTAATGTCCCCTTGATTAAGTGATGCTCAGTTTGCAAAGTGTTATTCTGGCTAAGAAGTGCAGGCACGAAATCACTGGAATTAATAAACAACACATCTGTGGACACCATTCTGAACAGGGATATCATCCTTCAGAGCATGCACCAGTGGAGCACTGAATGCTGCTAACATGGACTTCAGCATCCAAAAACTCTTTTCAGAGGTAGTTAGATCCAGTTTTGCTTTGTCTGAGGATAACACAAGTAACACACAAATGGGGAAGAATTATTAAAACTCTGCATCAGCAAAAATAACACATCTCACAGTGAACAGTCTCTAGAACTGCCTTCTGTATTCCTAGCTTCTTTATTATTATTTTCAATAAAGCAGCACAACAAATTTCAGCAGAAGGCAGACTTGAAGAAAATCATTGTAATGATCTGCAAATGGATCCATGCAGGTGCCATGCCTTCTCTCAGAAGGAAAAAAATGGGGAAAAATACTTGAATATAATTGTATGTAAGTGGCACACTTGTAAGTTCTGAGACAGGAATGACAACTGACAGCCTGAGTTTTGTTACTGCAAACAGACTCCAGGAACTCTGACACCAGCAAATCACCAGCCTCACATGCCAAAAACACATGAAGAAAAAACCTGACAAAAACTAAGCCTGAGGATCCACTCTGAATTTCCTGTGTAAACCTACACATCACACAGGGTAAAGAAAATGTAAAGAAAAATGTAAAGAAAATGCCTCCAGGAGTAGGCATGGAAATTTGAGTTAAGTCCTAGAGTCAAAATTGCAAACAGCCAAACGAAAATTAAGATGATCAAACCATCCTGGGACAGTTTTTAACAAGAGAGAAAATCCCAAGTGTTGCTCAATAACAGCCTCCAAATCCACAGAATTAAGGACTTGGTTCATCCACCAGCCTTGGCTGCCCCCTTGGTTTGTACAGTAAGGCATAAAAGGAAAAGAAGTCAAAACTCCTCCCCTGTTGAACACCTGAGTTTTTTACTCAGAAGAAAATACTGCTGAGAGAACATTTTAATGTATTTGTTTATTAAGCCACTAATAAACACTAAGGACCTTTCTCAAAGAGGACACACAATATCTTAGTCTGGTTTGAAATTCAGCTTTCAGAGAGATGAGTACAGCCTTTATCAGTAAAACCTGGGACAGCAACATTTCAGCCATGTTCTCTATAATTATTCTGTCCTGAACATCATGCATTGATATGCACTGTTGCTATAGAAATGGTGCTAACAGGGAAAAATCTATCAGCCTATGAATTGCCTGTTTGCTATGATGACTGCTATGGGAAACTACAACAGACATTTGGGGGAGAGAGGGGATCTTCTGTGCCACCTGTGTCACCATCCCTGCATTCATTTATGGAAGTGTGTCAAGCCCAGGGCACACAACTTCAACAAGCAAACAACACACAAACCAGTTATTTATGAATCTGAGCATCCCATTCACCTCTTTTCCATATTTCTGTCTCACTTTGGAAGGGCCTCAGTAAATCAGCCAGCTCAGGAGAGAACAGATAAAGATTCAAATAGCCATCACTTAAATACCTTTCTCCACCCAAGATCAGTCAGCAACCAGTGACCACCAAAGCACCAGCCTAATAAAACACCTGGAAACCAAGTCACAGAAACCTGGAAAGCAAGTTAACTCAAGTACAGGACTCCAACAGTCAGATGGCCTGACCATTTATCAGTGACCCACTCAAAGTGCTTGAAACTGTTGACCAAAAATATGTTTGCTTCAACTGAAACAACTCAGAGTGTGTATTTTCATGAAGGAGGAAAATGTATTTCTAAGATGGCATCAGACTTTTTTTCTTGTTATCAAAAGAGAAACTTATGGTAGATCACAGGGCAGGGTGTCTCTGTAGACACTCAGGGTAGACAGGAATTTATTTGAAGGCCTGAAATTCTGGTAAACCCATTCATTGCTTGTTCACAAACAATAACAGTCCAGTCACCAGAAAAATCTCAATGTGATTTCAGGTAAATGGGCATTACAAACAAGAGCCCTGCTGGAGCCATTTCTAAGCCATCTATCTGCATTATTGATGAAAGGATGTGCCCTAAAGAGGGAATGACATCATAAATATCTACAGAACTTGTGTAACTGCTGGAGAACACAATGCTTTCCAGAAGACATCAAAAAGACACTGAGATGTAGCAGCACAAGCATTAATTTGAAGAGCACAGCTGGCAAGGAGTAAGAACCAGCTATACAAAATCATTTGTATACCTCTAAGGGCAGTAAAGGCAAGCCTTAAATTCTTGTTACAAAACCAAGAGAAAGACACTGCAGGGGTAAGATTAATGACATGCCTTCGATACAGACTGTCAAGAAGGATTTTTAAGATTATTCCAGCACTGTGAATTCAGCACAGTATGTTCACAAGTGATATCCTAGCCAGCTACTTGGATATTTGAGCTATTCAGTGGATGACTGGGTAATTATCACTCAAACATATCCTTAAGCTTATGAAACACAGCTGTGTCCATTTCTGCCAAATCAATGAAAGCAGACATTAAAGATTGATTTAAGTGCAGACATGTGCAAGCTGGAAACTTGGGTCCAAGAGTAATGACAGAGGTACTCTGTACACAATAGAGCTGTCATGGATTTGAAGGAAAATGGTGTTTTGAATGTAAACTACTGATTTACAGCAGTTAACACTTTCCTTTTAAGGAAACCATGCCATTTAACATTTCATTGAACTAAAAAGAGAATTATATTCAACTTTTTGTTAATCTTTTAACTGATGAAAAGTCAAACTAGAATGCTATAATGCAAGAAAGTGCATGACAGGGCAAGCTATCACAAGTAGGGATATAAAACCCATTGTCATGGGACCACAAGGTGATGGTAACTTTATCTTTAAAAAGCTCACAGATTAGAACCTTCCAAAAGAATCCCCTATCTGCTACTTCACTAATACTAATAGCCAAAATCTCTGATCTTAGCAAAATGATTGGAAATTGCTTTGCTTCCTTTCCAGGTTCACCAAAACCATCACAGCAACAAAGCAGCACAAAGCTCAAGGAAAAAAACACAATTAGAAGAATTAAAGCAAAGACCCTCAGATCCTAAGACATCTACCAGGTAAGGATTCCCTGGCAACTTCTGGCAGGAATCCTGCAGGAATTCTGTCCTAAATTTTGCACAAACATGTTTTTTCCCCCTTCTGCAGAGAGGACATCTTCTGGCTCAGAATAACCAACAACACTGGCTTTTTCTAAAGATTGGTCATTGTGGACAAACCAATGGAAGCTAATTGTTCACCTCATCTAAATGAAAATACAGCACTTCTTTGAGCCCTGCCATGCCCTGGATTGCTGCCTTAAAACAAAAATCCAGTCACACAAATATGTAGCTTAGCCAAGACAAGCATTTTTGCTCTCATGCAAGATTCACCTTGAAAAGGAGGAAAAAACATGAAAGAAATGCCCCTAACACAGAGAACTGAAAGGGTCTGAGCAATTGTTTCTAAGTATTGGGAATGAGTAGCCCAAGTTACAGTTTGGACAAGGATTTGATACTGCCTCGTCATTACTATCATTAAACTGTCCTTGTTCTGGAGGTACAAGGAAATCTGTCAACATTAGAAGGATGACTGGATGCTGCACACCAAAGCAGGAGCAGCCTTGCCTGAGCAACAAAAAAGCTGCAGTGAAGAGAAAGTGTGCTGGGAAACAAACTCAGCTGGGAGAGCTCAACAGGGAGCCCAATTAAATACATACGTGTGTGCATGTGTGTGTATATATATAAACTAAACTAATTAAGAGCTTTCAGTATTATCTCAAAGTCAAGATCATCCATATCATCAAACTAAAAAACCAAAGCAAAACACAAATTAGTAATGCATTTCCCCATGCTAAACTAGCAAGAAGCAAGTTGCCTCTTACCTGCTGAAAGAATGGCTGCAAAAGTCAATACCTTGGCTGCCCTTTGAAAACACTTTAATCTTTTAGTTTCACGTTCAGCTTGCCGAGTAGGGGAGGTTCATGCTGGTCCTGCTGTTATTTAAACATAAAAGAGAACCAGCCACATCATAAATAGGGTATTAGTACCTTACTGTTGAAATACCCTGAAGTCACCAGCCACAACATGGTTAGTGTGTTTTGGCAGGTGATACTTCTGAAACAGCTTTATCACTTAAAAGCAAAGCTATTTTAATGATCTATACAAATTTATCTTTCACTACCTCCAAGTCAGCCAACAAAAACTACCTAAGCAAAAACAGGCAACCCAACTACTAATTTAAATGCAATATTCATATAAGGATTTACAGGGTCTTTCTGACAGAAGAATCTAGTTTGTTCACAAACAACAGAGCAGGGCTTTCCAGGAGAGCTGTGTGTGGCTAATAAACACCATCAATCTGACAGAGGTGGCAAACATCAGACAGCAGGGCTGCTCTACCAGAGACTGCTGCATAAAGCAGCCCCCTCACTGACAAATGGAGCCAATTCAACATCAGCTCACCCTGGGACCCAAGCAAATGCTCAACCCGGCCCCAAAAGCCCCACACCCAAAAGAGAACACAATTCCTAAGTGGCATCTCCAGCCTAGGCAAGACTCCTGTACCTCTTCCATGACATGTTCTCTGATTTAAAGTATTGTTACATTAAAAATATCAGCCTCCTCATCTTCAGAGAAGATGCTGACTATGAATTCCAAAAGACAGCAATTTTTTTTCCTGTAAGCATTTCTACCAACTTCAGGAGAATCAGAAATACAGAAAAAGCAACAAAGAAACAGTGATCAGCAAGTCTAATGATAAGATCATAGAAACACACCCTACTGCCCTGGGGAAAAAAAGATATCCAATTCCATTAACAGGCTGGAACATAATAGGGAAAGATGACACCAGAGAAAGAGACAAACAACAAAACCTTCAGTTGCTGAAGTCCATCACTTCTCCTCATCTTCCCTCCCTCACTTCAAGTAGAATCAAGAAGAGATCCACGACATTCAGTACCAGACACAGAAATCTGACACCTGAAAGCAGCACAGAACTCAGGCAAATCCCAAGGCAGCAAGGGAAGCCTGTCTTTTCCTGGTCCCTGCAGAGATCTCACCTCTGTCCACGTCCTTTAACTCCACTACTGCCTGATTCTGTTTTCCATTTAAGATTATTACCTCATAAAAAGAGATGAAGAAAAAGTAAGTAAAAAAATTTCTTAAGTCAGGAAAGTAAGAGCTACCTTTAAAAAAACCTCCCAGGTACAGCTGAAATAAAGGTCTAAATTCTTCTACAATATATCTTTGTTTGCAAATGAGGGATTTAACAGAAGTTTTGTGGGTGCAATAGCTTAGTAAGACATCTCTTACGTTTGTCTGATAAATAATGCAAGGAGCTATCTTCTCTTTTTAGCAGTATCACTTAACAGATGCCAGCTGGATTTCTGTGTGTGTCTAACAGTGCAGCACAAATACAGCACACCTCTGAATTGTATCAACACACAGATCTGCACAACAGATTTCACATCTCCCAAACCTACTCTTCATAAAAGACTTTGGCCTCAACAATGCCCTTTCAATTAATGTCTTTACTGGCTTATAAGTGATACAATTCAGATCAAGAATTATTCTTCAACAAAACCACATCAGCCTCAAATCAATAGTGCATATTGTCAACTCCTTTTAGTCTAAACATGCTTAAAAGTTCATACCTGTTTTACACACTTGCTAAGTTTTGCTATAAGCCCTGACATAATGTCACCTTAAATACTTTCAAACTTTCTATTGTACATACAAAAAAAAAATAATATAGCAAAGTGCAACAACAACACATACATGGATATTTCTTTCCCCTCTCCCTCCCAGTCATATGGCATTGATGACCAAAACCAGAAGAAATTAAAAGAGCTCCAACTGCTGGTCTTGAACAGTTTTAGACCTCTCTTCTTAACAAACCTGTGTCCCTGAATACCAGCTTACACACAGCTATAGAAATACCTCTTTGAAGATAAATTAAATTGCTTTATCTGAAACATGAACTAGCTCCTCATTGAAGAAGCCTCCCCACCAAGAGAGCTTCAGAAAAGAGTCAAGACTGACTTTACAGAAGTATTAAAGGCAA
Organism: Molothrus ater; assembly: GCF_012460135.2. NCBI lineage: Eukaryota > Metazoa > Chordata > Aves > Passeriformes > Icteridae > Molothrus > Molothrus ater. The sequence continues at coordinate 3,953,939 of NC_050486.2, forward strand.
GTCACAGCATGAAATACAGTTCAAGTTCTGTCATCACATAGACCCTATCCACATTAAAAAAAAAGCCAGTGAGTTAATTAGGTCCAAGGGCAAGTCATTACATGCAGGCACTGAGGAAGCTGCTCTCAAGCAGGTCCTAGAGCACTCCATCTGCTTACCTGCCATTCCTCAAAGGTAAAGAAATACTTTAGTACCTCAAAAATAGCTTTTTTTGCTTCATATTGCTTTAATGTGCCTTCAGCTTTATAAAACACTGTACCTCTGGCACACATCAATAGGGAAAACTTACCAAGCTTGCTTTTTTGTTTCATCTCCTGACTACAATTTGGTTAACATCATTTTCCTCTCTAAATTCCTTTAGAATTATTCCAGGTGGACACTCAGCCACTTTAACAGATATTGGCAGTAGAGCTGAACAACCTCCACAAATAAAATCATCTTTTGCCAGCATACCTACAGCTACCTAAGGGTACAAAAGATAATCAAAGAATCACAGTTTCACACTGTGATTAGATTTGGCACTGCCACCTTCCTTTGTCCAATGTAACACAATATGTGCTTGTTTAAAGCACCATTAAAAACTTAGCAAGGCACATCACTATGAATACCAAACTCTGTTATCAAAGACCTACCTGGCAAAATCTCTTCAAAATAAATGCAAAATAGGCCCAGCCTAGGAGGGAAAAAAAATCCCCAAAGGAGGATTGTAAGAAATTATGTATGATCAACAGAGCAAACAACCAGCAATGAGTGGAGAGCAAAGCCTTTTTCAAACACAAAGTAGCAAAAACATTTCTACCACAGAGGGACATTTGCTCTGATATAAAGAACACAGGAAACAGTTTCCTAAGAAACCACACACCTGACACCATCAGTGAATGACATATTAAAAGGTAATAATAATAAAGCCTCAGAGCTAGGTAATGTTTAACTTCATCTTATCTTGAGGCAGACCTGCAAGGGCCAGATTTTACCCACCCCAACAAATGCCCCGAGTTTCAGGCTGCTCACTGTGCACCACACTCATGTCTCTCAGGAGCAGAGGGTTCACGTGTAGCTAAGCAGAAATCTTGCTAATACTTCAGTAATTTTGCACTTTGAGCTCCAGAAAATACTTGCAAATCACTTCAACTGCATGGAAGGACTGAACTCAATGGATTCTACTCTCACACATTATTCTTTTCCAAAATGCCTGTGGGCATAGTTCTGTAAAAGTCTGATCAATAATTGTATCAAAATTATTTAGAGGCACTTACCAGACAAGCCTGATGACTAATGCCTAAACAAACTGGTCAGTCTAAAAGTACATGACTAATATTCTAAAAATACACGAGATAGCTGCCCCTTCTCAGGTAGGCTTACCAATAAAGCACATGGGAAAAGTGGCTGTTGGCAGAGCGCTCTGGACCTGCCAGCAACAGCAGCACTGTGCAGGTGCCCTTGAACCACCCAGGGAAAGTTAATGACACGACACTGGGAGAGGAAGTACAACAATTGAGAGTCATCCACGTAAACGTGTGCTTTATCAATACACTTCATAACATGAAGTTACCAATTAGTGACAGCACAAACCAGTGATGCAGTAATGGGAAAGTGAGCAGCTGGAAACTTTGGACCTTTTTATCTTTTAGTGGTCTGGCACTTAGAATTTGTGCATTTTGAAATCCACAATGAGCACACAGGAAACTATGCAATGCTACCAGCATTCTAACACCTCACATCTGCTAACTGCACATGCTCTTGGAATCCCCAAAATACTTTACAGACTTCTGGACATGATCAGCTGTATGAACAAGTTTCCACCAACATCATCATCACTGCCAACTCACTTCACCAGCCTACTGTAAAAGATGCAACAATGGCAGAGTTTAGCTCTATGCAAAATGGATTTTCAGAAGTGCCACAAGGATCCTAAAATGCCTTAAATTTTCCTGCATAAAATCTGAAACAAAATTTCAACTTTATTTCAAGCTCCCAGACTTGCACACCCAGCTAGGGATTCAAGATAGCCACTCCACAAGCTCAGCTAATAAACAACTGACATTTGATCCACTTTTGATTTCAGTTGGTTTATGGGAACTTGATTTTATACTCACCATTCATCTCCATCACTAATGCTTTTTCATGTTCCTTTCTGGGCCATGAGCTTAGCCCAGGAGTTTGTATAGCTGAAGTGAACATCTTGGGGGAAAACTATCAAACTGAACCACAAGGCAAGGACCAGGGGGGAAGCTTAATTTCTTAGCTGGGTAAGTTTCCTGCAGCTCTCTCTGCTGCATTATCTCTCTGCCAATACAGGGAGAGGAGTGAGCAGTCAATAAATAAGCTGCACATGGGGTCACAATCTAACTCAATTACAAACCAACTCAGATTAGTTACAGCTGTGGAGGACCCCAAAGTTATCAAGCAAGCAACAGAAATTCAGAGCAATTAGAAGATTACACAAACCTGGCAATAAAACAAGTGGACTAGAAACAACCATTTACAGAGTTTATAGATTTGAGTTTTACACAGAACTCACAAGTCTATCTGTGCTTATGCACCTCCTCAGAAAGATTCATATATGAAGCTAATAAAGAAAAACAGTAGAGATGAGACCTTCAGCTTTTCACTGGAGGCTTCTGCCTGCTTACACATTAATCTGAAAATGATGTATCGCAGCAGAAAATGTGTTTTGTACTAGTCCTGTTTATTCACTTATTAGTCTCAGTCTGAGTCCAGTCACTCTGTGACACTATACCACTAATTCTAGATCTAAATGAAAATATAATACTAGAGTCTAGACAATTACCCCCAACCCTGGGCACATAAATAATGTGATAACAGCAATCCAATTTACAAACTGCATTAAGATCACTCTTTTCGGGATCTCTGCCAGTTTTATCTAGCCACTATTATCTAAGAAATACACCTTCAACTTCTGAAAAAGATCAATATCCTTCTTCCCCAGCACAATCAATCTGAGCCCATTTCAATGAGAGCTGATTAGAGTCTCCAAGCTGCCCCTTAATGAATAATGAGGGAGGCACAAATCAAACAACTTTTAATGCCACACTACTACAGCAATGGTCAGAGCATGGACAGCCAGACCTAGGTCACTTCAGACTGAATTGATTGCTGCCAATAGCACAGCTCCATTAAAGAGGAAAAGAGGTGACACATACATATCCCAAAGCCCAAGTGCCACTGAGGCAGCTCCAAAGCCAGCAAAGCCTTCTGCATCCAAATCACTTTAAAATGGAATTACAGCCTGAGAGCCAGGGTACCTCAAGCTTCTCCTCCGCAAACCCTGTTACCCATTTCTTCTCTGAGCACTTCAGCCCTCAGACAGCTGATGGACACACAGGACAAGCACTGTAAGTCAAGAGATTCATGAGCTTCAAGAAATTAATAAATTGGGCCAACCACTTTTTGGCAGAGGAGCTCATAGCAAGCTCCACAATCAAATTCCCTCGCTGGCAGCTCTGCTTATGCCTTGGCCATGCTAGTTTCAACTCCTTAACTGACCCAGGCTTGTTACAGTTCCTTACTTGCACTAGGAACTACACTACTATCTAAAACCCACGGGAGGAAGGGCAAAGACAATTTCCAGTCAAAACTTTCCAGGTCTAATCAGCTGGTGGGGGGGGGGGGGGGGGTCTCAGTTTCCAGTCAAAGGCTTAAAACAGCCTGATTTTACTGCTTCAGTATGATTGCTAAGAACAAGTAATAAACGTGAGTCACCAGGGGGCACTAACACTTCTACCAAATAGCAAATGCAGCCCTTCAATTAGGGAGGCTGATAATTACATCCACATCATCATGTATATTTTATCTGGATTGAACTTCAGCCAGCTTGTTCTAATCCATGTTCAAATCTCAACTACATACTGATGAGGCACTGAGCTACACTAACTGTTGTGGTCACACTTGGAATACATGGGACAGACTCACAGTCTCCTCAGACAGAGCAGGGAAAATAGGCCAGGCACACGTTCACACGCCAGCTCAGGCTTCCCGTGCCTACAGAATGTATGTGCACATTTAAATACAAATGGAATTCTGAAACAGGCATGGAGAACAGGCCACAAGTCCTGCATCTCAAAGAAACAGAATAAATAACTATTCTTAGGAGTTTGAATCAAGATCTGTCCTATCCTAGGGGACTGCAAGGAGCATCAGCCTGGAGAAAAGGGAAAGGCTTCCCCTTGACCATCACACAGCAGTGGATGTGGTGTTCTCTTAAGTCTGGCATCAAATCAACTGCCATGTTACAGCCTTAATCTTTAACACAGGAGGCTGCTCTTTACACTGAGAAATAGGCAGGTTTTTAAACCACAAATATGATGCTCAGGAGGGGCTGATGAGAGAGTTTCTTGATATTCTGACCTAGTAGCTCGAGAGCTTCTCAGTGCCAGCCACAGCTGTGCCTGCAGCACAGCCAGGGAGTTTCTGGGGAAGGAAACCCTGACTTGTTGATGCAGTTGATACAAAGAGCCAAAACACACCTAAACAGTGCAGACCCTTAGAAATAACAGCAAAGCCTCTAGGTCCTGCAAGGTACACAGCTGCTTCTTTTCCCAGTTTTACCTGAACTGTCATTCTTGTAAGTCAGGACTGTAGGACAACAAAGCCATGGGAAGAGAAAGGGAACCCTATCCTTATGGAAAAGTACACCTCACCACCTAGCTGTGGTTTGTCTGTGCTGAAGTTACTGACATGTAAAAAGTTACAGGGACAATAAGGCTGGGGTAGGAAGCACTCAGTGAGCAAACTCAGGGGATCTGCCAGGGTTCAAGGCAGACACCACTTGTGCCACATGACAGTCCACAACGCATCTGGAAGCCCGTGGGGAGCTCTGAGAACACCAGCTGAGAGTGCACTAAAGCAGCACACCTCAGAGCAGTGAGTCCAGGAGAGTAAAGATCAACCTTAAACGCAGGTCAGGAACACTGCATTTTCAAACTCTTTGTGATGACTCACTAGACTTCCCAGTGTTTTATTTGCCATACTGTAAGATTCACCAAACAGGTCCCTTTCGAGACAAACTCTCCTATAAACTGAAACCCAGACTGGGAACAGCCTCCCTTGGCCACAAGCCACTCCAATGCCCATCACTTATTTATATAATTTATTTCATTTATTTTTATCATTTATATAATTTATTTTATATCATTTGTGCCATTCTAACTCCTGAGTCAAAGCCAACAGCTCCAGTGTTCACAACACACCACGATGCAGGATACAGCCTCCCTGTTTAGGGCTTTGGGCAGCCTCTCCCTACTCCCCACCTTCTCCTGACAGCTCCTCCTGACTGCAGAGCCAGCGCTGGGAGCCCTCCCACCCCTCACCCCCTGCCTTGCTCCAGCTCCCATCTTGGATGGCCCCATCGTGCTGGGCAGAAGCCCCGGTGGGACCAGCTTGCCCAGAGCCAGGACTCCAATGCCATTCTCCCTAGAATCCTACCAGGCTTTTATGGATCTTTGTAAAACAAAAGGAGTTGCAGTCACACAGCCACACATTCCAGGGGACTGAGCATACAGAGAACCTACTTAAAACGCCCAACTGCAGCATGAAGACACCCTCACTTCAGCAGTCCTTTAAGGTGATTAATTCATAAACAGACCAAACATGAAGCCCACAAAGCTTCTGTTCATGCACTAACTATGACACATACACTTATATTAAAAGATGATTCCTACTGCAGCAGTTCCAGGTATTTAAATGCAAAGATTTTTAACAGAAATCTTTCATTATTTTGAAAATACATTTCTAAGTCTGTTTTCTAACAAGAGCTGTAAACCAATACTTAGAAGAGAAATATATTATGCCTTTGGTGGCTTATTCTTTGAAAAAAGGCAACCAATTACACTCCCCACCCCTAAAGGATATTTTCAACTCAGCTTTAGTTATTGAATGAAAGGAGGAGCTCAAATGACTCAGCTTCAAGCAAATATAAAGGCAAAGATTAACCCCAAATCTCAATGTAAAAAAAAAAAAATGAGGAACCAACTGATTAAGATGGAGGTGTGGCTTGTCAATTCAAATCTTTTAATATTCAAAGACATCAAGCAGAACATTAGCACACTACGACTGCATTACTTTTCTGTAAAAAAGTAATTTTGTCAATTTCAGTCAATTTCAAAAACCCCAGTCATCCAAAAATCACAGTTGATTTCAAAAATCAAAGTTTACACAAGTGGTTGTAGTTAAAGTTAGCCTTGTATCTTCATCCTTGTTCCTTAGTGCCGAGCAGCATAAAGATCAATAAAACATCTAAACACTGGCATTTTTAATCTACAGTCACAAGGCAAGATAGAAGTGTAAAAAGGAAAAGACAGCTCCAAAATTCTGCAGGAAAACCCCTACATTTCTACAGGAAAAAACCCCAAAAAATCAAACGAAACCCAATGGTAAGTAAAGAGGATAACCACATGAAGGGTTTTTTTTTCTTGGGGGGGGAAGCATTGTCTCCACTGGACTAAGTTAAACATTTCATATTAAAATGCAGCAAAATAAATTACAAGGTAGAATATTTCACAAGGGCGCTCCCAGACACCAAGGGACTGCTGTACATCCTCCACATGAATTCCCAAGCGCTTGTCCCTCATCTGAGCCAAGCCAGCCCAGCATCTCCGTGCCGAACACACCCGCAGCTGTGCTGGGAGCAATGTTTCATTCCAGACTCGCTGGAGCGCTCCTTTCCATGCAGCCCAAACGCCACACACAGATGTCACCAGAGGGCACCCTCTCAGTTCCAGTGACCCAGCTTCGGCCAACTTCTGAGCAGGACTGCAGACAGCCCACGAGCAGGGATGTGCAGAGCCTGTGGAAAGCAGGAATAACTCTGCTTCTGCGAGGAATTTCCTTTAAAAAAAAGGAATTCAATCCTCCATCGAAATTAAAAAAAAAAAAGGAATTTACTTATGTAGCCCAGAAACATAAAATAATTTCCAGAGTAATCAGAGACATTGCTAGAAAAAAAAATCACTATTATCAACTTCTGTACAACATTATGCTGTGGCACTTGATGGTGCCAACTCAGTCAGCTGTTTTGGCACCCATGTGGATCATATCAGCTCCCAAAAGCAGGGTCCGAGGCAGTACAGCTCATGCAGAGGTGCCTATGGAAATCCTTTGGCTCTGCTATCAGATACTACACCTTACAATAATACACAAAAAAACTGCATGAGTCGTTCTCAAGCTTTGATCCATGTATTATTTCTAATGCCCTGTTGAGAGTTAATAATGTTTTGAAACAAACACCTCACAAGTTGAAATTCATTAAATAAAATTATGCACAACCAGTAACACATGCAATAGGTCTATATACCAAAAAGGGTCTCAAACCACCATTTGACATGAAGAGAATGTTATACCCATTTTGTTTACAAATAAACACCACCATAATACAACTAAAACAAAGTCAGCTGCAGAAGCAAGGAGTTATACGAGAAAAATAGGAAATAATCATTGTGCATCCCATATTTTCCAATCCTGAGAAAACCTAAAAAGCTGTAGGCCTATCAAACATTTGATTGCCTGATTATCTTCTGATCCCATTTGAAAAGAAATAGTCTCCACCTCTTCTAGCTATCTGTCATTGCAAAGCTCTTTAATTCAGCAAAGGCACAGAAGGAGGGGTGCAGAAATAAGACCTGTGCAAAAGCACCTTTTTCAGTAGAGGGATCTCTCCAACAGTGTCAGTATAGGAAACCTGCAAATAGAGATACACATCCACAGAATTTCACCAGGCCTGTAACTCCTATTAAACTCACAGGGCAAGTTACTCAATATTACCTGTCAGCACCACTCATCGTGGTTTGAAATATATCTACAGAACTGCCTTTCCATCATCTGCTGCCAGGAAAGAAATAATGCTAAACACACCTCATGTCTAATAAACAGCATCTATTTGTCCATCCTCTAGAGCAGATTCCCATCTACTGGAAGGTAACACGCTCTGAAATGACCCTGGTTTACATCAAAGTGGTGCGATGTGGTGTTCACCCCCTTCTTACAGCCACTGTCCATGTTGTCCCTCGTATCCCCATCCCTGTGCATTGCCCTGTCCCTCGTGTCCTCATCCCTGGGCGCTGCCCTGTCCCTCGTGTCCCCATCCCTGTGCATTGCCCTGTCCCTCGTGTTCTCATCCCTGTGCACTGCCCTGTCCCTCGTGTCCCCATCCCTGTGCACTGCCCTGTCCCTCGTATCCCCATCCCTGTGCACTGCCCTGTCCCTCGTATCCCCATCCCTGTGCATTGCCCTGTCCCTCGTGTCCCCATCCCTGTGCATTGCCCTGTCCCTCGTGTTCTCATCCCTGGGCATTGCCCTGTCACTCGTGTCCCCATCCCTGTGCATTGCCCTGTCCCTCGTGTCCCCATCCCTGGGCACTGCCCTGTCCCTCGTGTCCCCATCCCTGTGCATTGCCCTGTCTCTCGTGTCCCCATCCCTGGGCATTGCCCTGTCACTCGTGTCCCCATCCCTGTGCACTGCCCTGTCCCTCGTGTCCCCATCCCTGTGCATTGCCCTGTCCCTCGTGTTCTCATCCCTGGGCACTGCCGTGTCCCTCGTGTCCCCATCCCTGGACATTGCCCTGTCACTCGTGTCCCCATCCCTGGGCACTGCCCTGTCCCTCGTGTCCCCATCCCTGTGCATTGCCCTGTCACTCGTGTCCCCATCCCAGGGCACTGCCCTGTCTCTCGTGTCCCCATCCCTGGGCATTGCCCTGTCACTCGTGTCCCCATCCCTGGGCATTGCCCTGTCACTCGTGTCCCCATCCCAGGGCACTGCCCTGTCCCTGTCCTGGTGTCCCGGTGGCGGGGCCCATCCCCGGGGCAGCACCGATGGATAGCGGTATCTCTCCGCCACAGCCTGCGCTCCGCCCCGGCCGCCCTCCGGCCCCGCGGTGCCCCACACGCGGACGCGGCTCTGCCCGTCCCCACGCACCAACCCCCCGGTCCCTGAGGGTTCCACAGACAGCAAGGGTGGGGTGTCCGCGTTATAAACCACACTTCAGCCCCGCAAGCAGGCACCGGGGGGACGAACATCTCTCCCGAAGCCCCGTAACCCTCCGTCCCGCAGCCAGGCTGGAGCCCCGCCGCGTACACACCGGCGAGAGGGGGCTCCGCTCCTCGCCACCCCCGTGTGAGGAGGAGGAGGAGGAAGGGGAGGACGAGAGGGCGGCAGGTGGGCGGCGGAGCCCCGGGGGGGCCGGGACCCTCCCCGGATCTGGGAGGGGACGGAGCGCCTCCAATCCCCGGCCAGCAACAGCCCTGCAAGGCCCGGCGTGCGAGCCGGGGCGAAGCCTCCTTTCTTCTCTCCTCCTCCTCCTCCTCTGAGGAGCCGGACAATGAGCCCCACGGAGGCGGGCGCCGGCTCCCTCCTCCTCCTCCTTCTTCTCCCCGCCGCGACAGCGCAGCTCACCTGCGAGAGGGGGGATGGATGACGGCGGGGCGGCCGCTCGGAGGTGCTGCCGGAGGGGCTGCGGTGTCTGCGCGGGTCGCCGCGCGCCACCGGCTCCGCAGGCGCGGGGCGGCCGCGGCCACAGTGCCCCTCACACACTCACTCACTCACACACACACACTCACACACACACACACGGCGTGGGGGGGGCGCCCGCCCCGCCCGCGCATGCGCGCACAGACCCCCCCCCCCGGCCCGCCTCCTCCCGGCGCCGCGCGCGGGCTGCGCACGCGCCGCCTCAGCGCCGCCCGTGCCGCCCCCAGCCGGCGCTGAGGGCGCGGAGATGGGGGGAGATGCGCGGTCGCTCCCTCACGGCAACACTGGGGTTGGGACAGAGCAGCGGGGCCAAGCTGTGACCGGCACCGCGGTGTCAAACAGAGCAGGGTACCCATGCCACGTCCCGAAACACCCGCAGGGATGGTGGCTCCGCCGCCTCCCGTTCCACTGTCTGATTACAGAATCCTAGTATTGTTGGGGTTGGAAGGGACCTCTGGACATTATCCAGTCCGGCGGAGCAGGTGACACAGGAACGCGTCCAGGCGGGTTTGGAATGTCTCCTAGAAGCGAGGCTCCACGCCCTCCCTGGGCAGCTGTTCAGCGGTCTGCCACCCTCACTGCAAAGTTCATTTACATTTACATCGTCGTCCTTTCTGTGAGGGGAGTCCTGCTGCTGTCCAACCCAAACCTCCCCTGGCGCAGCTCAGCACCATTCGCCCTCGACCTGTCCCTTGTGCCCTGGGAGCAGAGCCCGACCCCACCCTCCTGTCAGGGCCTTTGGAGAGCGAGAAGGTCCCTCCTGAAGCTCCTGTAATCCAGGTTGAGCTCTCCATGAGGCGTTGCTCCCTAACGAGTCAAAAGACAACGGGGGCAAGGAAAGGAGCTGGCCCCAAAATAAAAGCTATTACATTGCTAAGAGCTCTGTTCTGAAGGGATGCAATGCAATGAATTTTTATGATTTGGAGGGTGAGAAGGTCCCTCCTGAAATTCCTGTAATCCAGGCTGAGCTCTCCATGAGGCGTTGCTCCTCAAAAGGAGAAAGAGAAAGAAAAGAAAAGGAACTGGCCCCAAAATAAAAACTATTACATTGCTAAGAGCTCTGTTCTGAAGGGATGCAGTGCAATGACTTTTACGATTTCCTTGTCAGCTCTCACAGTTGTTAGGGAATAAACAGGTTATGAGGGGAAAGCAAGGCCTTCAAGGTGTTGGCACCATTTCTGGAGTGAAAGCCCTCAGAAAACCACAAGGTTTTGTAAGAGCTGCTCTACAGTCACCAGAGCTGGCAGTGCTACCGTCGTGGGGACAGGAGCTGGCATCACCACCTTCCCATCCACAGCCCCAGCCAGACAGTCTGCAGCCCCAGTGAGTTATTGCAATGATTAATAGCTACCATTTATACATATTCTGAATGCTTTGAAAGCAATGCCTAATCTCATTAAATTGTGAATTGACTTGTTTTCATCCTGTCGTGGAGTTAAGACAGTCACTACTTCCTTCACATCCATGGGAGATGGAGTTGGTAATTTGTTCCTATACTGGAACTGCTGCCATTGGATCTATGGCCACCTGCTATGGGTTTTAATGAAACATAGAGCCACCTGCTATGCAGAATGCCTGATTTTTATTAGACTTGCACACTGGTGAGAATACAGGTACTGTGATCCAGATTGAGCAAGTCCATCAGGCTGGAAAGAGGGCACCAGCTTTTAAATCTGACAGGGAAATAAGGCAGGCAGGATTTGTGAAACTACAGGCACAAATTTGACTACAAGCAAAGAACAGCATTACTTTTAGGTACAGTGCCATTTCCCCAATTTTAATGAAGCTTTGTGCCTAGAAAGAGAACACTGTCTCCTCTTGTTTTAGGGTTTTTTTTCCTTTTCTTTTTTTTTTTTTTTGCCTTGATAATCTAGCACAGTATCCAATTCATTCTGAACCAGAATAAATGAAAGGAAAACAAAATGCCAAACGCCATCCTGCTGCTGCAAGGTTTTCAACAGGTGAGTCAGTGGATGGAAAGAATGTTTCACCATATTTGGAAGCACAACAATTTGTAATATAAAAATAAGAAAATAATAGAAAAATAGAAAAAATATAGAATCATTAAGGTTAAAAAAGAACTCCAAAATTATTGAGGAATAAGAGAAAAGAAAAAGTAGTAAAAACACCTCAGAAGGAGGAAGCAATGGGATATTTTTTTTTTGTAAGCTATTCTCCTTCACTAAAGCGGGAGACAAACTATTTTACCTTGTAGAACAAGTTTAGGGGTGTGTTTATGGATTAGGTGACAAATTTTCAACGATATTTTACAATCTTCTCACTAAAATGCTTCCAGGAAAACTGCCTAATGCGTTGTGAGGAAAAAAGCAATGTCATAGACCCAAAACTAACAGAGATTGAACATGTAGTCATTCATAATCATGGTGAAAATCCAAAAGAGGAAGGTGTTTTTAATTTTGTTGTAAATACCCTTAAAATAATCTAGAAAAAAAATGGTACAGAAGGAGACAATATTTGTAGGAGATGTAACATTACTCCTAATTTTGGAGCAGGTGGTGGAGATACTTGGGAGTGACCCAGCTGTGTAGGAAAAAAATATGGTGACATTCAATATTAATAAATAATCATCAGTACAATGCAGAGGATACTGGAGGAAAGAATTCTGAATAGGCATCACAGAGGGGTCCAAACCAAAGGAAATAGTTTAAAAAATGCTCAGGCATCCTGGGCAGTGTTTCAGTAGAAATCTCTCCTCAGTTTATGAACACAGTCATGGACACAACACATCAAGAGATAAAATGAGAAAACAAGAAAATGTTGTCTGTCTTGCCTTCATTTCATATAAAAAAGTTTTACAGAATGACCAGGGAGGAGAATGTACATTAGACTGTGAAACTGAAATGTCCAATTCCACTCAAGTTTTACACCAGAGCCCCACATTTAGCTGCTTTTCACCTACAATTCCAGAATCTTTTCCAAGAAACACCTTCCAATACTCACTTGCCAACTCTATACACACAGCTGATGTTCCTTATTATTTTACAGGAACAGATCTTCCCCATTTCCCTAAATAATCCATTTAAAATACATTATTAGTTAAATATATTAGTTAAGTATTCCATTTAGAATACATTATTAGTGGAATGTTGCAGCTGTGCTGTTAGATATTCAAATCACAAGAAGGAGTGAAAAGAGGAAACGACTAGATGAAAATATGTGGCAAAATAGTCAGTTAAAATGAAGAAAGCTGCTGTCAAAAATAACAGGAAACCACTGTCCCTTGTGACTGGCAGCTTGTGATGAGGGGATGGGTGCAGAGGCCAAAGCTGAGCCAACACAGCCACGGGAATTGCTGTGAACACAGCTGGAAATCTTACAGCCCACGGGACACCACACTTGCCATGATCAGCTTTCACCCAAAAGAGCCAATTGAGGGATGGTATTTGTCTGGCCAGCTTGCAGTATTCTTCTAGTAGTAAATAATTATTTACTATGGATCTCATAGGTTCTTTTTTGGACATGTGTATCTTAGATTTTATTAGGAATGATTATTTTTATAATTCACCGCCCAACGAGCTGCATCTCCCTGCAAGACTGTAACCAGCTTCACTGTACCTAACCCTCCCAAATTATAGAGGATATAACATTTCCTTTTGAAAGCAGTATCTTGCATCTTCAACATAATCTTCCAATTGAGAGGAGAAAATTTATCTGTCTATTTTTAATTTCACACATGAAAACCATTTTTCCATTAGGCAGCACTGAAGGTGCATGCTTCCATACACAAGCTGCAATGTGCCTGCAGGAGTGGCTGTAATGAAATGTTGACATTGCAATCCAGGGCACTTGTTGATGTAAATTTGAAGTCTATAAAAATGCCAGCAGAGTACAGTTTATTATACTTTTTCATTACCAGAAGGTAGCATAAGCAATTTAGAATAGAACATTCCTAATGTAAGTTACTTTAATGCAATCGGCTTTAGTTGTGTGGATTATAATGCAGATTATTCTACACCATTTAAGAAAAAAGGAGAAATAGTACTGTATTATGGGTGCACATACCATGCTCTGGGATTAAAACTATATATTCATATAAAATCAAATTATTTTTGCTGCCTTTCCTCCAAGCTTCCTCAGTACTGCAGAAAAGTACTCAGGAAATACCTTTTTAATTATGTAACAAATGATTTGAAATAGTATATCTTATATTTTGGTTAATTAATTTCTAATTGCTTGGCACTAAGTAAAGTTCTTCTATCATTGCCTGAATCTAGAAACAGTTACTATCATAAAAAAATCATCAGTTAATTTGATATAAGATGTCCCAATGGATGTCTGCATAGGCATTTAGTTCCCTAAGGAATGGGAATATAGTAGAAAATATCTTATTTATATAACTGGTAAATGTTATTTTCTATTCTTACTCTTTGACTAAGTTATTCCGTGAGTCTGACTGCACTTAATTCACACAAGTACATCAGGGTGAGAAACACTAAAGAAATGCAAAATATTGCTAAATTTACTTGTCAACTTATGAAAAGAAAATGGTATAATTTTTTGTTGAAACTGCATAATCGTTTCTAACAATTGCAGCACAGTTCTGGTATCTGCCACCTTAATTCTGTTATTTCCTGATTTTAGAGTGCTTACCTATACAGGTCTTTTATAAAAGCAGTGCCACTAATATTAATTGTGCAATTAATATTCAGGTTCTAGTAAGGTGCACAATCTGTGCCATTTACACCTACATACTCCTACTTTTGGATCTGTGATCCTGTGTGATGTCCTTGCCTTCATGACAGGGAAAATAGGAGTCAGAACTGGATAAATATAACATTGCTGTAACTATCACCTTCTTCCTCTTTCCTTTTGGAGGATGTTTTTGCTTAGTACATAATACAAATATATTAGCTTCTAGCCCTGAATAAGGAGGATGAGCTTCCTGCTTCAATCATAACTAAATGAAATTTTCAGTCCATTCAGTTAAATTTGAAACCAAGCATTAAGAAAATATTTTAATTGATAAAAATGTCTGTACCAGAGAACTCTGGTTCAAATAGACACTAGACAGCCTATGTGTTTAGAGTTTAGAACTAAGGAGAGCATTCCTTCCTAGGAATGCTGTGCTGGAGAGTAGATGGATGTTTCACAGCTCCTCTCACTCACTGTGTTCAGCTGATGTGCTAATATTTGCTCCCCAAGGTGTTGGGATTAACGCTAGAACACCTCCTTAGGCTCACACCTCTGCTTGTTTCTCATTTCCCACAACCATGAAGTGAGGAGCTGGAATTAGAACAACACAAGAGCACTCTGAACCAGCTTGGGATTTTTCTTAATATTTTAAAAATCACAACTTTTAAAGAGTGTATCCAGGGAGCAGCTTCTGAACTCGCCCAAGCATACACGTAAATATTTATATTTACATGTAAAGTGAGTATATACACGCACAGCCGCTTTAAGAGGACTTCCTCTACATCTGCAAAACATTGTTTTCCCAAGGTCAGCAAAGGCTCTTCCACCCGCCTCAGCAGCGAGGAAGCTGCCCCCGGATAACACGGATACCGCGTTATTTCCTCGCTGTCTCTCCCACAACCTATGGATTTTTCCACAGAAGGAGGAGGCTGTTCTTTCTGTGCTGCCTTCCCACGCTGCAGATGCAGGAACTCAAACCGCGCTTTCTGTTGGAGCCGTTTGCGGCAGGGCCGCTGCTGGCAGCGCCGGGGAGGGAGCCAGAGGCAAAGCCCGGATTGGCAGCACAGAGGCTGAATGCAGATGTCTTTCTTTTTCTGCTTCCCTGGTCCATCACCAGAGACAGCACAGCACTGCTGCTAAACTGCTTAAAAGGAAGCAAGCACCATTTTTATGTGGTATCAATATCTATCTACACATTTTCCAAAAAGGATGGAGATGCTGGGATGCCTATATGATTTATGCACAGTATGGAAGTAGCACAAACACGATGATTTACAACAGATTTTAATGACCCTCTGAAAGGGGAAAGATACCAAATATGGTCAACAGCAACTGTTAATTGAAACAAGTCATATTTCATCTATGTAAACAAAGTAATGATCACGTCTGCCACAAGATTTCAAGAGATTTATCTTCCAGGCTCCCTAATATGGTTACATCTGTCCCCTCCTTAAATCCTATGTTCTTGCCATCTGCTCCTATGCACTTCTTTTCACCCTAAAGCAGTGATTAAACAACTATCTGGAAAAGAAAAAAAAAGTACTTTTCAATTTTTGAGCAAAATGTTTAACAACTGGAAAAAAACTAGAAAACCAAACCCACAGCCCCTTTGGGTCTCAATGGTTTTCTGTGGTTGGGAATGTTACTAGTGAGATGCTCAGGTGAAGTTTCCAGGAATCTTTACATCTCACTGTACAAAAGGAAACACTGCACCCATAGACTAAGATAGTTTTGTTATGGAGTGTAATACATTTGGAGCAGATTAAACTACCACTCAGTCAAATTGTCACTGAGAGGTAATGTTATATGGGGAGATCAGGAAGCATTTTGCTTTAAAAGGAAGGAAACTTCCTAGAATTCTTTATTTGCGCTGTGGGAAGCCTTGCTAGTTGTGTTCCTTTGAGATGTGCTTTGTACTTACCTCTCCTTGTCCAGACATGGAGCAGCAGGAAGGACAGAGCTGCAGCTCACTCTCCTTTCTGTGTGAGGAGGACCAAAGAGCAATTCCACAGGTGCTGTGCTCCTGCCTTCTGGGCAAGCCTGCAGCCTGCTGGTCCTCATGTGGGTCACATTAATTAGGGGAGCACTCTGCTCTGCATCCCTCACCCTCTGTGGCCACAGAATGGGCAGTCATAATCCATCCCTTGGTGTTTATTTGAAATCCTGAAAGGTATTAGAGATGCACTGAGCATCTTTTTACCAGAGAGACTTGATGCAATGACAATACTGTCATGATAAAAAATTGCCTCATCTCTTAAGAGTTTTGTTAAACTTTCTTTTATTTGCTTGGGCTGCTGCTTTCTCCTGTATAGAAGAAATTATGGATATCACCTAATCATTCCCTTGAGCTTCATAGGAAGTACCTGGACTTGGTAGCTCTGCTTTTCAGTCTTTGCTGCTTTGCTGGTTTACTCTGCTGCTTCTACCCCCTACCATTGTAATTGTTACTGCTTGCAAAGATGGGAAACCAGAATTTTTTTGTACTGTTTGTAAAACATTGTGAAGTATTTTCAGAAATAATGCATAAGAAGGCAAATTTACCATGGCTTTTTTATCCACAGGTAGTAATCCTTGTCTGAAAATCTAGGCCTATAATTTTAATTTCTACTGGTATAAATAGGTGCAGCTCCATTAAAGGCCTTGCCATGCACTACTGGAGGGCTTTGCTATGAAGGATGTGGAGAGTTAGGCAGTTCAGTTTTAGATTCAATAAATACCATTGCTTAAATTACTAAGATACACAAACCACATTGTTTTACAGGCAGCATTTTTAAAGCAACTTACACAATTTTCTTGGGAATAACTTTGGGATGAGCAGAGCCCCCAGCCATCATCTGCTGCAGTCTGTGCATCTTGTCTAGAAGTCTGAGCTGCTGGTAATCCCTTTGGTACTGTGCTGCTGTGTGCCCCAGGGCTTTGCTGGCTGCTGGAATTAGCTGAATGTTGTTTTTTTAGGTGGATGGATGACGTTTTGCTCCATACCTGCCTCAGTGAAAGTCAGAAAGCCAAGTTACAGTATACTCACTCATTTTCAAATGAACAAAAAAGGTAATGCCTCAGCTAATCCAAATGCTGTGTTTTTTCCTGTGTATCTCAGGTATTGTCAGGATAATTGGGTTCAGTTAAAGCGTCAGGACATGGAGAAAATGTCAAATGTTTGGATTTTGCAAACACTGTTCTAGACAATTTACATTAAAAGGAAAAGAAAACATTTAGGAAAACACCTGCATAAGGTTTCAGTATTCTCTACCCAAACTAAGAAATCCATGTATAAAATTAATCCAGGTTTCTAGATCAAAATTCTGTCTTAAGGCATGAAAGACTTTTCTTACCAATACAAATACTACAGGAAAAGTAGAGAGTTTTTAAAATTTCATTTTAAATAGGATGATAGGATAACAATGAAAGGATAATAATGACATTTTCACATTCTTCTAATGTGAAAGGATTATAATGACATTTTCACATTCTTCTAATACCCAAGCTGAACAGTCACTTTAACATTCATCAGAATAGCTTCTGATAGAAGAAAAAACCACACCAATAAATATATTTTTAAAGTAAGTAAGTCAGTGTGTACGGAAACAAGGCTGTTTCTTGAGAAAAATCTGACCTGGAGCACTTGGACTAAGCAGTCCAGTGTTTATAAATGTGACTCAGCTGGAGATGGTTTCTGAACTTCTGAAATTTTCAAGAGATTTTTCCTGTATACTCTGGAAAGGCTTCAAAGTCCACTCAGCCAGCAAATTTCAAAAATACAACAGCTGTACTTTAGCTGGTTTTCACCTTAAGTTTTAGTGCAGTCTGATGGAGTCTGTGGCCAAACCTGACATGTATAGGCTAATTATCATTTGCATATCATCCTTTCCCATTGCAGTCCTTGGAAAGAGGAAAAGATTTATTCAAATACTGAAATCTGAGTCTTACAAACCTAAACAAGACACATGCTGACTCTGAGAGGATGAAATCTCTGTTTCCAGAGTTTTCTTTTACTTTTCAACAGGAACCCATCCATCATGAGGACAAGGAACCTAATCCAATACTGATTTGAAAAGAGAGTTTCTGACAGTTTGTGGTTAATGCTTTCTACAAATACATTAGAAGTAAACATTCAACACTGCTGCAATCTAAGTTCATCACTTTAAAATGTCCTCTCCAGCTACTTCTGTGTGTCATGTCATGTTAGGAAAAAAACATACCTGAGACTCCAAGGAGCATTGTTACACCCTGAAACACTAGACATTCATTATAAATTATTCTTTGAGAGCTGCAGGAGAAAACACTTTCCCACCAATTATCCTGACATAATGTGGGACTGGAGTAGTTTATTCTGTACCACAGTTTATGACATTGCTTTTGCCAACACATGAGGTGAACACTTTTCAGCCCATCATGAACAGCAACTAAAACTGGACCAATTTATTATCTTGTTCTCCCTGGAGGAGAAGGGTAAATAAGCTCCATTGTTTTGCAGTGCTTTGTGTTTTAGATGTTCCTCAACATACTCTTAGTTTTCAGTAGAGAAGATAAGATTGAAGAGGCACATCCTGGACTTGAGTCAGAAATTAGAGTTTTCCAATGGTCCTTCACTAGGACTATTCTTCTGGACACTGTTCAAACAAACTGAATTTGGGAACCTCTGTCTCAATCAACAGCAGCTCAGGTGGGGTTTATGGAGTTACAGGAGTATGATATAATGTAGATCTGGTGTTGGGAGCAGATTTTAGAAGATGAACTTAAAATCAAGCAGTTTGCTTAATTATGGGCATATGACAATAAAAATTGAATAGGACTCAAGTATTATATAATTAAACAGAGCAAAGGGAAAACATGAAAAATATTATCATATTTTTAGCAATAGATCCTTAGCTTAAACACTATTTTGCATTTTGCCTTCTGGCTTAAAATCCATATCAAAAAATAAAAGAGGATTATGAAGAAGAATTTAAAAGAGCTACAAGAGAAGATTGTAAAACAAGAGAAACTAGAAACAGTGTGTTTAAGTGCTTTGTTCTGTTCATGTTACTGAGAATGAGAGACAAATTTCTTCCCTCCATTACCATCATCATCATCCAGTGACATGAGGAGGCCATGCACTTGTAGGTACACACATCTGCAGGTACTGACAGTTTCTCCTCTCTTTAGTTGCATATTAATGCAACATACTTTGGCTCTGGGACTGTGTGCCAGAGAACAAATAGCTCAGCCAAGGAAACAGAGCTTGGAAGATTTTTATAATGGCTTGACACATGCATGTATAATAACAATGTGCTGACAGTGCCAGCCTTACTGTTGGTGATGCTTCACAGCATAAACTGATCCCTCACTAGAGAAATTTCTCTCCTTTATTTTACATAAAGTTTGGGTTCATTATGCCTTGGTTCTACTACTTGGAGTTTTTATCACCAGTTATTTATAATAGATTATTAAAAAGTCAGACTGCATCAATTTTGCTTGGAGGCAGAGGGAATAAGCATGTGCATATGTGAAATTTATGTCACTGCATATTTGGAAAAAGAACATTAAGATAGGATCTTAGAAAAAAGGTCATCTGTTTCTCCACTGAATCCTCTAATCCCATTTGAGTTAACTGCTTATTTGGATCCCTCAGGTAGGAAACATCTTTCAAGACTTTTCCCTTTCAATTCAATAAATCTCTTCTGCTGGTTTCTTTCTATTAAGTAACTGGAGACAGGTACTTAAAGCAATTGCTGCACAATGAGCCATGAGGAAAGGCAGCAGGTTGGATGGATGCTTACAGAAGTACACTGAAGATATTACCCAGTTCCCAGCTCTTATCTTTGTGAGCAGAACAGAATGAGGGCAACTTGACTTCCTAGCTGGTCTACTGACCCTTGAGAATAAAGGGAATAAAAATGTCACTGGGTGATAAAACAGGCAAGACTTGCAAAGCAATAACAGAATATGCATAATAGCTCAGAAAACATCCTTAGGAAAATAATTTAGTAATTTTATGCTTCTCTTTGTATTAGGAAAAATATAAAGGGAGAGAACCACTAGCAACTGTGTGGAACAGAGCTAGCTTTTCAGGAAAATACACAGGGCCAGATCTTCCCTCCTACTTCTTTATATGTTTTCTGCTCTTCAGGCCCATGGAAACATGCCAGGAAAAATTAATTGGCAGAGGACCATATTATCTCTTCTGGACAGTTCCCATGTAGTGTCTCAGAGAAAGACCATGCAGCTAGGGAGCTGGCTGGAAAAGCTGCCTGCCTGGGGAAAACTGTCCTTGACTCCCACAGATCCCAGAGGATATGTCAGAGTCCAGCAGGACCTCTCTCTCTTGTTGTTCTGAGACAATCTGAGGAATTCTCTGAGATTTCCTTCTATAGATGAAAAGCTGGGGCTCATTTGAGCATTGGGGTTTTCCCATGAGGAGGTTTTGGCTAGAAGGATGAATGCTGATTTAAGGGCAGCTCTCTTAAAGCAAGCACTACTGATGGGTCACTGATTGAATGCAAGGTCAGTAAGTCTGCAGCTGCCTCAGAAAAGTGGAAGAGGATTTGATCCTGGATAAATGAAACAAGGAGAGTATAAAGTCCTGCTGTGGCTTGCTCCCACACAACCCACCCCCTCCCCAACCCTTCATATTTGGAGTTTCCAGGTTCTTGGTACCCAGGAAGGAGGATGGATGTTGTTAAAAGTAGCTGATTCCCCACTTTAATATATTATGAACATAAAGCTTGATCCAGCCTACTGATTTACACAGGAACTATCAACCACCAACCTTCATTTCAGTTTCCTATTAAGTAATACACATCCTTCTCCTTGATGTCCAGTGGAAAACCCCATGAAGTAGAAAAAAAGGAGTCCACATTGATAAATTACTTAGGCTGCCTCTCCAGTTGGGGTCTGTGAGGCACATGGAAGGATCAGAGCCTCCATGTCCTCAGCCCCTCATCTCCTCAGGGGATTTCTGCATCCCTTCCATTAAGTGCCATTGGAGCCCTGTTCCCTCCTCCATCATTTCCTGCTCCCTTTGCTCTCCAGGGCTCCTGCAGCAGGGCTCAGTTAGGAACTGTTCTGCATGAGCTCCCTCCCATATGGCCATGCACTAATCCCCCCTCCCACACACAGCCAGGCAAACAGGGAGGAAACTATGGATGTGCAAGAGATGCTTCCTGAGCAGCAGTGTCTGCTAGCCAGGCAATTAAAAGGTGCAAAAGATTCCTGCTGAACAGTACTGCTGTTTTCTTCACCATTCTTTGCAACATCTGCAGAGCTTCCAAGTATCCTGAATTTGCAAATAAAGATTCTTTATTTTTTTTAGGGGGAGTCTTAGAATTGGGAGATAGCTTGCAATCATCTTTCCCATCCACTTACAATGTCAAGGTACTTTCCACAGGTTTTTTAATTATTAATTTTGCTCCCTTGTCTCTTCTGATTGATCAAAAGAAAAATCAACCCTGGAACTTACTGAAGAGTGAGAGAAGATTGAAAAGAAGTAAATCACTGACATCAAAATTTGTGAGAGTTTTTGAAAAAGCTCTGCTCTTGCCTATTCCCATTGAAGCTTTTTTTGCGTATGCATAGAAAGGCTGTCAGGAAACAGACCATTTGTCAGGTCGGGCTGTCAGCCCAGTGCCCAGCAGCTCCCCGTGCCTGCACAGGGATATCCTGGCATTACAGCCACTGTCACATCTCATTGCCTAATGCTCGCCCTGACGCCGCCTCCTGCCCGAGAGCGTGCTCCATCAGGCTCTCACTTGGGAAACACCGAGCGAGCGCCACTCGGTGTCACCCGCCCCGCTGAGCTCACCTAATGACACCAACAGGAACAGCATCAGCATGGTTTCTCCAGGTGGCAGATTTACCTCACTACACAAGTCACACGGTATTAACACACAGTTTTATGTTAAGCAGAAACTCAGCATATACATCCTCAAAATGTCAACAGGCATTTTGAAACTTATTTCTCAAAACCCCTTAGTGATTCCTGGGAAAGAAAGCCACAGTCTTCAAACTAGGAAAAAACAACCCTCCAAGCACATAAATAAACTCCTTTTGCTTTACCCACATCAGCAGCATGGCAGTGGGATTTGGGGATTAAAAGAGGTGAGCAACATTTTGACTCGAGAGGTCCTGGGTAGGAAATCTGAGGCTGGAGCCTTAGCAATGACAGCAACCAGGGCCTCAACTGGCTGTCAGGTGCCATTGACTGTCATCTTGCAGG
Organism: Molothrus ater; assembly: GCF_012460135.2. Lineage (NCBI taxonomy): Eukaryota > Metazoa > Chordata > Aves > Passeriformes > Icteridae > Molothrus > Molothrus ater. Next base: position 3,976,266 of record NC_050486.2, read on the forward strand.
TCACAGCCTCCCCCTCCCAGGGCATCCTGTTCTTCAGAGCCTCTCTTGTTATACAGTGCAAAAGGAGAACAGAACTGAGGATCAGAACCCTGTATTACTCAAACCCTTCAAGAACACATAAGAAACCTTGAATTGAACTCAGCAAATAGCAGCCAGATCTCAGAGGTCATGAGAGCACTAATTTTGCAGGTGAAGCCCTTTGAAAAAGCCACTCTGCTGTTTTCAACACAGCTGTGTTCAGGCCTTTTATTCCCAGATCTCAAGCATTTCAGTGAGATTGGTAACTGTGGCAAACAGCTAATGCTTTTTTACTTAGGTCAAGAGTTTGGAAATACAGGCTTTAATATGATACTGAAGAGAGAAATGACTTCAGTAAAAAGCATTCTAAGCCAAACAGAGGTGTGTAACTGCCTCTTTCACTGAACATCAAATAAATATACTCTAAGCTTGTGGATTTTATGCATACATACAACTCAGTGCATGTACATTTTTAATTGACTACTCACTTCTATATAACACTATGGGAAAGAAAAATACAGAACTTTTCAAACATTCATTGAGAACAGTATCAGGAGTGATCAGGACATGAAGCATCTCTAACCAAGAGACAAAATCTGCACCTTAGAACAGATTCTGAACAGATGTCTGAAATAAGTTCCTCCAGATGGGACAGGGAAAATAACATCATTCTTAGGAAGTCAAAATCTATGGAATCTTAATTCAAAGATATCTTCCTTCCCATTAACTCTTTTGGAAATTACCGAAATAATTTTCTCAGTCAGTTGTCTTTAATACAATTTTTCTGATGAATACCCCTTACACAAAAGGATTTCCCATAAGAAAACTGCTAGTGATAATTGTAACTTTTGTATTATTCAATACAGTAAAATAAGATAGTCAGTGAAGGTGGTTTTAATCTAATCAACTTCATTTAGGTTTGGAATAAGGCCCTTGGCTGGTTATACATTATATGTACCTTCACATAAGTAGCAGTTGATGATCTATATTGTGGCACTCCTGGAATACAAGTAGGCATACTCAGCTCCATTTGCAGGTCACTCTCTAAGCCACCACTATTATTTTCAATAATTTTCATTTTCAAAACTAGGGATTTTGTGGTACAAATAAGAGAGGAAGGCACACTTGAAACACTCAAATGGAAGAATTATCCATGGCAATGTATAATGTTTGCCAGAAAAAAAATGCAAATAGTACTTGGACTCCAAACAAGAAAACTGTCTCACGGATCATGCATCATTGTGTTAACCCAATAATTTCCCAATTCCATAAATGTTGATAGTTTTCAGCTTGTTAAAGAGACCATCAGATTTAGCGTGTCTCCAAGGTGATGCAACTGCATTTCACTGGGCAACCCATCGAGCTGTCCCTTCAGTGTCACTCTGCTCTCTGCTCAGAGGAGCAGGCTGGACATCAAGGATGAATTTTCCACCTCTGAACCCCTTGGCACTGCAGAGCCTCCCTGCTGAGCAAAATCTGAGCATACCAAGTGCAGCTCAGTGTGCTTGTCTAGACACTCATGACCCAGCCCTGCCTCATTGTCCCATCTATCCCCACACAACAGACAGGCCTCTCTCAATGATTATTTCATTCCTCATGTCTCAGACAGCAGATGGGACCCAAGGAACAAATTAAAATTGTTTTAGCTGCAGTGTCTGCAGGGCATCTGCAGAATGCAGCAGTGCTCCAGCCATGCCCTTTCCTGTGTCAGAGAAATGAGGGTAATTCCCAGCTGTCTACACAGCTGTACCCTTTCCAGAGCTCCCCTGACACCTGGGAAATCTTTCTGCAGCCAAAAAGAACAACTACTGACAACTGCTTGGCTTTCTCCTGTGCTATTCAAGGGTCTTGGGCGGGATCACTGCTGCCAAACACCACTTTCCACCTGGCACCTCTGCAGTGGAAGTGAAAACACCCCCACTGGAAAGGAACTGGAGCTGGGATGTCTGCCATGGTCTGGGCAGCAGCTGCCCAAGGAACAGCCCAGGCCTGCACTGCAGTGCTCTGCGGCTGTGCCAGAGCTCCAGCACAGCTTCATTCCCAAGGAGTCAACACCCAGTGCAGGCCTGCACTGCAATGCTCTGCCAGAGCTCCAGCACAGCTTCATTCCCAAGGAGTCAACACCCAGCCCAGGCCTGCACTGCAATGCTCTGCAGCTGTGCCAGAGCTCCAGCACAGCTTCATTCCCAAGGAGTCAACACCCAGTGCAGGCCTGCACTGCAATGCTCTGCGGCTGTGCCAGAGCTCCAGCACAGCTTCATTCCCAAGGAGTCAACACCCAGTGCGTGCCTGCACTGCAATGCTCTGCTGCTGTGCCAGAGCTCCAGCACAGCTTCATTCCCAAGGAGTCAACACCCAGTGCAGGCCTGCACTGCAATGCTCTGCGGCTGTGCCAGAGCTCCAGCACAGCTTCATTCCCAAGGAGTCAACACCCAGTGCAGGCCTGCACTGCAATGCTCTGCGGCTGTGCCAGAGCTCCAGCACAGCTTCATTCCCAAGGAGTCAACACCCAGTGCAGGCCTGCACTGCAATGCTCTGCCAGAGCTCCAGCACAGCTTCATTCCCAAGGAGTCAACACCCAGTGCAGGCCTGCACTGCAATGCTCTGCCAAAGCTCCAGCACAGCTTCATTCCCAAGGAGTCAACACCCAGCTCTGGAGGCGCAGCTGGGCTCCCGGGCAGGCCCAGACCTGTCCTGGGCTGAGCACACACCCTGCTGCAGCAGGGATGTGGCCATTACACTGCCAGAACTCTGCAAAAACACCTGGCAACTCCTGCCTTCTTATTCTAGTGTTACCAGAAAGACACGAGACAGCACATGGCTTTTGCAGCTTTTTGGTTGGTGAAGTTATAAAATTTTCCAACATTTTCACAAAATGGTCAGGAAAGAGGAATATAAATATTCTCAAGTCATACAACAGTAAAGACTGGCACTCCTTGCAGTTTTGCCACAGAAGCTCACAACCACTGTCTTTTGCCCTTGCCTACTCCGACTGCTAACACAGCCAACAGTTCAAATTTGGAAGGAATCTGCTGCTGGTTTTCTCTTCCAGACCCTGAGCCCTCATGTGGGTTACTATGCTTCTTCTGGCTCAGGTTTCACAGACACCTGACTCCTAAGGATTTCCAAGGATCCACTCAGTTCTTGAAGAATCCATACAACTGAGACTACGCCATGTTGAACTTAGAAGGGAGGGCAGAGTAGATTTTATATTATGTGGATGACTCCTGTGAGTTTTCCAGTTTGGTTTAATCCAGATTTTAATGCTTATTATATAGAGAAAAGTACAATCATGAATAATGGGAAGAAGTTTCTTTATCTCATTTCTCCTGCATTTTTAAATCCAAATAAAAGCTTCACAAAGTTCTGATTCACATACCTGGAATCTATAAAAACAGAAAAACATCAAAGCACCTCTAAACCTGATCCAAAAGTGGTGTTCTCTGGAGTTTTGCCCATGACAGCTTGGCCCAAAATCATGATAGGTATTGGGTCTTCTGACAGCAACAATCTCTCTTAGAAACACAAGGATTTCTTAATTGCACAGCTCTTTTTAAAAAATAAAATATGTTTTAAACAAAAGATAGATGAAAACCAGGAACAAAAAAGAACCAGAACACGGTATCACAACACAGTTAAGATTAGGCCTTCAGATGACCTTAAACCTGCATGGTAATACAAAGGCTTTGACCCAGCTGTATGGTATTAGCCCTTTTCTACATCTGCTATGCAGCTGCAATTACAAATAGCCTTAGAGGATGTGCTGATGCTCAAGGAAAAAAAATGGGAATTCTGAGTTGCAGAAAAGGATATTTGCTCAGCTAGTTCTGTATTTGCCATGAACACTAATCTGGACCCCTTGCTTACAGGAGATAAAAATAATTACAGATAAAACCTTCATAACCCAAAAAAGTCTCTGTTTCTACAAAGAAATTATCAGCTTACTAATGTGAAGTCAACAATTTGTCTTAATTGTTTGCTGGATTTTTTAGATTTTAAAACACATAAACAGAGCATGTTTGTTTATCTAACCTGAGGTACTGCCAGCAGTCATCACCTCAATACAAGTTGTGTAAAGTGCCAGCTGCGTGCCCTTTGTGTGACAGAGAGAAGTCTGACACCTCAAAAATATCACAGGACAGAGAATTTGATAAAATGGGTTATCTGAAAGTAATGAGACTTTAAAATGGATAATTTTCTCATCCATTTTTCTCATTTATATATTGTGCAAATTTAAACACATATATTCATGTTCCTTACACATTCCTATCTTACAGCTTTCTCAGTGAGCAGGTTAAAGTCTCCAGGAATGTTCAAAGTACCATGTACAATGTCACATTTTCCTGTTGGCTCTGATCCTGCCACAGACTTCAAGAGAAACTGCTGCTGGGGTGGCAAGCTGGACAATCAAAAATACCTAATGAGAACCAAGACAAAGACAGTGTACCTGGCTAAAAACACATACCAGTGCATGCAGGCAGAATGTAAGGGAAGCTAAACAGAGGGAAAAGATCTTCTTTGCAGTGGAAGTCATAAAAATTTGGTCACACATGGAAAAGGAGCAGTACCAGGGGTTCAGTGTCAAGCCTGCCAACAGCCAGCAATGTGTAATAATGCACTGCACTCACTACAAATTGGAAAGGAATTTAAGACCAAAACAAATACATTCAGAATTAGTTCTATTTATAATAAAAAGCATTTTTCCTGAAGTGTTTACAAATTAAAAGAGTAAAAAAAAAAAAAGAAATTTTATAACTATGTAAAGAAATAAACAGGAATGAACTGAAATCTGAAATGCAGTTACTGCAATGCAATGCAGAGTAATTGTATCAAGAGTATAAAATTTCACTGGGGGGTCTACTTTAAAACAAAAGAAACCCTAATAGTCTTTGAAATGTAAGCATGTGGCAAGCCACATTCCCAAGAGCAAATGTAACTCCCCAGGATTTGTAAGAGCAGAACAAACAGTCCCACATGTGCTCAGGTTAAAAGCACCCCCCAGATAAAGATGATCAAATTGGTACACAAACCTGCCTGCAGAAGAGGATGCACAAGATAATCCAAAGGAATTTGATTAAGTGCTTAAGAGCCTATAATGAATTCAGGAAGTAAAACACAACATTATTACAGGTACAAGTGCATTTATGTGTTATGTAAACACTGCTGGCACTGAAAGTTAACCTAAGGAGTGAGGCTGACCAAATCCTAAAATGAGGCTTTATTAAGAAAATATCACTATTGCCCAGATGAATTAATGATTTACTTCCTATAATAACACATATCAATAATGTTCCTAGTTTCACTGCAATAAAACCAGCCAATACTTGGTGTTATTTCACAGGGCCAGCTGGGAATACTGATATTTCTGGGTAATTCCAGTACATCCTTCTCAACAGAGAAGCTGTAAAATTGCACTCACAACTCACTTTCTAGAAGCTTAAAAAAGGCATCTCAGAATCATAAATTTTATACAAAAGCACTGAAATAAGAGTATGGTTTTAAAAAAAGAAAGCAACCCTAAGATTTCTATCATTGTAAACACTCATGTGCTGGGACCCATCCAGCAGGAATCCTGCCCACCAGCTTTATGTAAAACTGAGGTTTCTATAATGTAGAACACTTCCTGCTGCTCAGAACTGAGGCTGGAAAAGAATGTACCAGCTGTGGAAATACAGCAGCTTCTAACACCTTATAATCCCCCATTAAGAACCCAAAGCTGTAGGAAAAAATGGGGGGTTTTAGAAATACGACTTAGAATATATCTTTCTGAAACACAAGGTGATACCATGAGCTCAAATGTGACATATAAAGTGACCCAAGCTTATCAGTGCTTGCAAGCTCCTCCTGGTGCAGGTATGGATTGTACTGCTTTAGGTGATGGGATACAGGGCAAAATCCTCTGTGATGTGCTCTTCTACCCCAGGAAAACTGTCCCCTGGCCTAGAAAGGAAAGATGATAGGACTTGGCCTACCTTCTAAGCCTGCTCTGTCTCCACACTTATTTGCATTTGAGCTCTCTAGTTACAGTCACTGTGCCACCTTTTTTACTTAAAGAGTAAAAACTTACTACATCAATACTCCTCCCAACACCAGCTATGTCTGGAGAAATATTCACCCCACAAGCACTTAAATGCATACAAGCTTCACACTGCTGAGGTGTTGTGGGATTGAGGAAAGAAAAATGACTTGTCAATACCTGAGGTGCATGAAAACAAATCCAACTGAGCAGAAGATGAGTCTGCTGTGTCCTGTGAGGTGCTCCCAACTACTTCTCCAGAGATGGACGTGCTGCTCGTGGAGAGATGAATGGACAGTGTGGAAGTTTTGGTAATAAGTGGTTTGGTAATACATGGTTTGACCACAACAGCCCCACTGGCACAAAGCACTAAAGGAACAGTTGCAGAGGTCCTCAAGCTATCCAGGAAAAAAAAAATAGCACATAAGGCAGAGCAATTAATTTGCTGCTATATCCATATTGTATTGCTGTATACTGGGAAATAATTGAGTGGTGTGATTTAAACATTTAATTTGAAAAGTGGTCTTTCCTTCACTAGAATTGTAATATATTTTTACGAATGGAAGTTTTCCTTTTTAACATGATCACTCTTGAGAGATGCTGAACGTGCACAGCCAAGGTCACAACTCAGTTTTGCATTTTTAATAGTACTCTTAAATATAAACAATATAAATGCTCTGTTGAAAGCAACTTTGAATACCCACGATTCACACTGCCAGCCTGAAGGGCAATTAAAAACCAAAAGAGAGAACTATTTCAGAGCTAATAAAGGCTGCAGCAGAATGGACAGCATGGAGCACAGCACTCCAACCCTTTTCAGAGCTGTATCTCTCCCAGCCCTTACAACTGTGTATCAGCCCAAACTCTCCCTGGCACTACTACACCCTTGTCTCACAGAGAGGAGTACGTGAGCATTGCTCACATATTTTCTTTTCAGAGAAATAAATGATAAGAAATAGTGTTTTAAGATGCTGGCTTGGGAAAATAACTCAGAAATGACATCAATCCATGGCAGACAGCCTTGTGGAACTACAAACCCTCTGAGCCAAAATGTGAAAATGAAGATGGCTCTTGAAATCCTCACAGAGAGACTGCCAGCACAGGAACACACAGACCAACTCCTGTGAGTGCTTGGGGAGATCATCAGCGACTTGTCAGGCCTGGAGCAATCCTGTGTGAGAAACCTCATCAGTTACAGGCACCTACTTGTGCTGCAGAGCAGGAGAGAAAGCATTTTCTTCTTGCTAAAAATATTTCCTTCCCCTCTTCAAAATGACACAAGTATAACTGCACCTGACCTATTTTTCATCCTTATTCATTTGGTGGAAATCCTGCAAAATTGACACCTAATTTCCAGGTGCTGTTGCTTAGCTTCTTAAATTATTAATGAGTGTAATAATGATGCCTTTGCATCATCACCTGGGTCAGGGAAGAGATGCAAAGATTACAATCACATCAGCACCCTCACATCAGAGCATTTTTATGGTATTGGAAGATCTCTCTGCCAGTTTCAATCCATAAGCTTGCATTTGATACCATGGCCTGATGATACATTATGTTATATACAGGGGAAATAGGGACCAAAACCACGGATGTCTCACCAATTTGGTGTGTTCAAGAGTGGTGCCAGCTGGAGCCAGAAGCCACCAGGAGTGGGGGAGCACTGGGTGTGCTGATTCTGACACGGGTTTACACAGAAGTGAGGAGGAGAGGAGAGATGGGACTGGTGATGGGGTCTGACAGGGAGCTACTGACTTACAGGAAAATTTCAGATGTCTTGAAAATGTCAGAAGTATTTCAGAAGTGAAAAGCAGGGATATTTCCACAGCTGTACCCTTTCCTGCAGAGCTGTGTCAGCTCCTATTAGGATGTGGCCAACAGGGAGAGCTTTTCTGCTGGATTAGCTGTCCATTCTCCCGAGGCCAATGACAGACTTCTTCTCAGCACTTCTGGCTGAGCTGGCTCAAGATGTTCTGCTTCACAGGTGCCCATCAGCACCTGCCAGCTGGGAGCTACCCACAGAAACCTGTGAGCCCTCTCACACTTCGGAAAAGGCTGGATGAGCGAGCTGTAACCCCTTTGATCAGCACTTGAAATCTCACCTGGGGTGGGGCAGGGCACAGTCTCTGCTGCTGGCACATAAAGGTGACTGCAGCCTCCAGCAGAGCCCTAACAGGTACAAGAGGAGAATAAGGTCTTCCATAGTCACAGCTGCCGTCAGTGTGTCTTTTCATGGCCTGAACAAAATCCACGTAACAAAAGCACAGCTGCTCACCAGTGGTAGATCCACACCTACACCTTCTCCTGGCACAGCTGACCCTCACAGGACTTGGAGCCACAGGCCCAGCTGGATTCTGGAGCTGCTTTTGCTCTCAAAGCTGTAGGCATGGAGACATTCAGCCACCGTAGCTAAACTCAACAGGGATAATGAAATGGAGCTCCTGACCAGCAGGACACACGCTTCGGGAAGCTGCTCCTCAAGGAGAGGCAAGAAACAGCCACAGTGCCACCTCGGCTGGCACCGGGCACCCTCCAGGACCGGGCAGAAGGCTCTTAAATAGTCCCCAACACGTGGCCAGCCGTCAGGAGATCAGGCTCTGCTGCGAGCCAGCTGTGGGAAAAGGGCAGTGAGAGGAGGAATCGGTGAGATAAGGGGAGTCTGGTTGCAGGTGGAAAGCAGGGAACTGGAGCCCGAGTAAGCAGGACGGGACAAAGAACAAATAACGAGCACCAAGTGATCTGAACAACCGCGTTCGCCCTCCCGCTGCTCGGCCCATCTGCTTGGAATTTGTTTTCAAAACAAGTCCTATTTTCCCTACGCCTGCCCCATCCAAGCTCCCATCCTGTCCTTCATGGATCCGGTGCTGTCACTCAAAATCATTTCGAGCAGAAAAGCTGAATTGAGAAACAAAGAAAACGTACTGTTTAACATACACATTCTTCACCCCGATAAGTTCCTCTCGGCTGTGTTTTCCCTTCACTTATTCAGGTCAGAGCCTTTATTACAGGCACTCAGAGACAACGATGATTTCACATGACTGACTGTGCTACGAATGCATCACAAGTCCTGTTTGTGTGGAGATCCAAACAAGAGCACCCTGTTGGAGCACCCTCAGCCCCCGAATGCGTTCCGTGACCTCCCCTAGAGCGGAATGAGGTCACCGCCATAATGAGCGCTCCAGAGGGGGCTGCCAACAGCCCAAACCGGCTTTTCTCCGGGAACGCCAAGTTACACAAGGAACGGCACGAACTAAAAGGGCTTCAGCTCCACCCTGTGGTCGTGAGCAGCTTCCCAAACCATTGCTCTGCTCCGGGACCAGGGAGGGACGGCACACGGGATTTTTAAACTGAAGCGCTGGACGCCTCTGCATGGGCACTGCCGTTTTACATCTTGAGGTGTTCCAGGCCACAGTGGGACACCGTGGTCTGTGCCTTCATAAACGGGGGTTAATCGTTACTCTGATTATATGCACCAGCCATCACCATCCTCTTTGGGATTTGTGAATTTTGAACATTTCACTCACCATCTTACAAACAACCAGCTGGCCAGGCTTAGCACCACGACCTTGTCTCTCCCTGCAGTGATTTTGGGAGCAATTAGGATGTAAAACTTCTCTTTTCTAACTCATGTTCCTGCCTTTAACCACTTTTCATATTTCTCTGATGAGACACTGCTTGCATATAACTCTTACAAATAACTTTTAGAATTGGGGATGCTTTTAAGGAATGTTTATCTTGCCCAAGTTTTAAAGAAGGGAATGGTTCTCTAAATGAACTTGCAATTTCAATGACAGGAACCTTGAGAAATTCAAAGCCAGCTTCAGCTCTGTTGGTTGGCCAAAAACTAAATAGTTCATGTCTGACCTAATTAATACTCAAATACACATCAGCAACTTTCAGGCTCTAAGGCACAAATTTGTGATGAGTGAGGCTCAGGAAAATACTGTCTCTTCACCCAGCACAAAACCCCCTCAGTATCCCTGTCATGCAGAATACTTTGGGGTGGCACCGAAATGCCTCTTTGTGACTCTGGGGAGCAGGTTCTGGGTTAGACAGACTCAAGTCCTGTGTAAAATGTTAGAGCCCTTTATTCTAGCTCTCATCACTGCTCTGGTCCCTCCTACCTGCCCCAGGTGCTCTTCCTCAGCTTTTCAGAAGGTGTGTCATTTTTACCTCTTTATTACCCCCATATCATACTGATACTCCCATATCAGTATCTTTACTGTGGCGTTATTTACATTTCAAAGCGTTGAGCCTGTAGCATTTGTCTGTGAGTTTTGAGAGTCTAATTAGATGCAGTGCCTCATTTTTAGCTAAATACTCAAAAACATATGCAAAAGTTGAAATACATTTTAACCAATGTGTGTTGCATGTAAGCAAAGCTGTGGATTTTTTCCAGTCTGAAAAGCTTCCAAACCTATTCACTTCAAGCATTCCCTTGTGCACTCCCTCTCACCTACTTAGAGAGGCCCATATTTATTTTCATTTTAATAATATTTTCACCACAAAACTGGTTTGATATGTTTATCTTTCAAACTATATCACATTCATCAATTAAGGCTTGGAAATGATACACAAACAACATGAAAAAAAATGCAGCCATCTTTCCTTCTCCCACGCAAAATCTAACTTGTAAAACCAGAATTTCACGGCATTTTATAGCAGCTATTTAATTTTTCAGTTCCTCCCAGATCAAACTAAGTTTTATATGCAGCAACAACTTGGACAATGCATTGAGTACAGCACTGCAATGGTTTCACTTGCAGGACGAAGGGAAGTAGCCAATGCATGGAGGCTCTAGCACACACCTACCACTGCCAGTGTGGGAAGAGGGAGGAAGGTGAAGAAAAGGTGGATGCTTCTGTCCCATATAAATTCAGCAGGCATTTTATCACCAAACCCCTCAAAATCTGACCCCTTGTTAGCACAAATGCAATGCCAAGGGAGTTTGGGAACTCTCTGATTTGAAATAATGGGCTCCATCTGTGCCCATCTCCCCACCTTTTGGGTAGTGCTGTTGGTGGTTCAGGAGATTCTTGTCAACTGAAAGTATTTCTATAGTGCACAAAGTTTGTTTTTATGGAAGGTAGGGGTTGTTCCCCCAAGCTGTGTGTAGGTAAAACAAAATCTGTAAGAGACATGACCGGCAAATTTCTAAGAAAAAGGGTTCACTTTACAGCTAGAACAGTTGTTATTTCAGTCTTCCCTTTTCCATGTCATATAGCAAAGCCAGAAGATAAATATTTTGGGGTTTGCCATTTAGTCACTAGCACAAGCACCTCATTTCTAGTCTTTCATTAAATCTTTAGCCAAATACAGCCTGATGTATTTGGTGCTCTAAATACTGCTTTAGCACTCAGGGGAATTTCCAGGGAGAAAAAGCCATTTCAGAGCCCCTCACCTTCCAAAAGATCACCCACAGTTCATATTTTAATAAAGCTCTATCAGGTAGAAACAAGCATCCAGCTGCCAAGCATTTAACTGTTAAACCACAACAAATGAGGAAAAAAAATCTGTCTTCTACCAAAATCATGGGCTGAGGGGCAGAAATGCTTTGATGATACTTTTATGAAACATTAACCTTCAAACATAATTACCACAGGCACTGAGGTTGCACCTGAAGGCTGCACTGCTGGGGAGAATTGCTGCAGAAGTGGCCTGCAGGGCAGGAACGTGGCAGGTAAACACAAGGAATGTCTGCACAGAGATAATGGGATACAGGGCAGCAGGAAGAGCATGGCTTCAGGGGATGGAAGTGCTGCCACTGACACTTTCCACATGCCAGCAGAGGTGATGGTGACTTGGTTGACATTGCATGAACAGTAATCTTTGAAAACAGACACTGAAGCATAAAGCTGAGCTGGAGAGCATGAAACCAATGCAATCCCTGCTAAAATCTTGTAATGCTGAAACCATTTTAGTGGCAGAAAAAAAAGAACTGAGCTAGGTTCACTCTGAACAGTTCTACATCTACATTGTACCTTGAGATCAGAGATAAAAGGAGCAGGTATTTCAGTCTTTGCAAGTTTTCCATCCCTATTTTGCAGATCCAGGAGTTAAGGAAGAGGCATAAGCATCCAAAGTCTGGTATGGCTACATGATCCTTATCTCCTGCCTGCATTACCTGGTGTCTGCAAAATGCAGTGACTGAGACTGTGTGCTGTGCCTTCTGAAATTACAGTGAGGGGAGGGACAAGACAAGACTGAAAATCAGCTTTTTAAAATTTCTAGACCACAGCACTAGTCAGTGCCAGTACACTTAGATGTGTATCAGGACAGTCTCTAGCCCAGAGTGATTTCTTCTTCTTCAGACATCTGAGGTAGACTGATCTATTCAAACTCCCTGCACTTCCCCACTCAGCCTGACCTTTACAATCAGCTCAAAAGCATTCAGAAGTTGTATGCAAATATAAAAGATGTAATTGTTGGAGCTCGTGTTTCAGGGCATGCAAATAAGAGCAGCATGGAAGGGGGCCAGGCCTGTTTGGGGTGTGATTTGCAGAAGCAATTGATGTGGAAGATCCCAGTGTTAGCAGGCACAAGAGAAAAGACACACAGCCAGTTTTGAAAGGCAGCAAATTCCAAGTCTTTCTTGGCCTTCCAGTTTTTTCTCCCTGGGATGAGTTTTAGGAGGTGTGCCAGGGATGAAAGGCCCTGGCTCACACCACTTGCATTGCACCCTGGACTGGGTTTCTGCCACTGTAAAGCAGAAGCAATGGGTTGGCTTTAGTGCTTAGTGTCTCAGAGAGAACATTACCAAAACAGCTTCTCCAACAGTCCACTGAACCAAACATTAAGGGCCTTGCTCTCAACAGCCACAGCTGTGTGTCCCAGGATAGTGCAGGGATAGCACAGTATCCCTTGGGATTTGCTTACATCATCTCACAAATCTGCATGCTCTGATGGCTGTGATAAATTTGTGCTTTAAACCACTAATGCTTCAGTCAGAGCTGAGCTCCAGGGATTTTACAGCACTATTCCTGTCTGCCTCCAGCTCCACAGGGGGCTTGTCTGCCTCCACAACAGGGAGAGAGGCACCAGCAGGAAACACAGGGAAGGAACATGTCTTACCTAAGTTCGTGCCTCCACAATGCACAGCATACAATCCAGACAATCCTGAGTTTTGCTTCTCTGTTGGTTTTCTGTTCCTGGCAAACTGGGTGCCTGAAGAGGGAGAGAATACACCAAATTCCATGGTGGAAGTCATCAGTCAGGGTGTTCTAGCTCAGTGTGAAGCCAAGGTAAGCCCCACAAAGCCTCTGCTGGGAACATGGCATTAAAATCCTCACATGGAGATAAACTCCCTGCATTCAGGGCTGGATCTGTCCTGCTTGCCTAGCACACACTTTGGATGGAGCTGCAAAGGCCAATGCTCAGAGGATCCTGCCCTCTTGGAATAACACACTGAAATGTGCAGTTAGCATCCTCCAAAATGTTGCCTGAGATGGCACAAAAGCTGAGCCTCTTTTTAGCCCTGTTTGCAACAAAGCACCCAGCCCATGTAACAACAGTTCATTCTCCTCAGGATTTCTGTTGGCACAGGGGAGAAATTAAAATCCCTGCTATGTGTAACAAACTTCCATCCCTGCAAAGGAGATGCAAAGTGGGTGGTGCTGCCATGGCTCTGCCCTGGTTTGCATGGCTACATGTGGAACAGCCTTTCTGTGCCTGCTGTCTGGCTGGCTGATAGGCCAGGTGGGATTCCCTCACACATTTCTGCACAGTGAATCACTAATTACTACATCCAAACCCAGTCACAGTGTTATTACAATTTGTAGCTGTATAACTTGTCTAACTGTCTGTACTTTCAGTACTTTCCTTCCTTTTCCCACACCTGAACCATCGTTTTATTCCAGCCCTTTCAGTTAGTTTTCCAAGATGCTCTAGTCCTCACATGTTTGAGGATAGCTCCCAAATTTGCATCCTCCAAGTCTTGTTAGCATATCCATGCTGTTTATCCTGAGGTCAAAATCAATAAATGCCAATCAGTGCCACAGTTGAGACTCACCATACAACTTCAGAAGGTTTTAAGCATTTGCCCACACAGAGTAACACCAGACCACCTCAGAAGGCTGCAAGCACCTCCCTTCTTGTTCTTTAGCCCAGCCTTTTGTACCCTCATGTTCACACACTGCACCTGTGTGCCCTCTGCTCCCTTTGGTGGTTGCTCAGTGCCCCTGGGCACTCCATGGCTCATTGCTGCCAGTGCTGCTCACCTGCTGCTCACAGCTGTAACCCACTCCCAATCACCACAAACTGTGTCCCTACAAATCAAGGTCTTGGAAGTGCATTTTATGACAATTTACTGCCCTCCTTTCCAGAGAGATTCTTACCTTCCAGTCTGGTTGTAATCTTCTGACCTCCACTTAAAGCAACAGCTTTCTATGTCTTATCCAGGATCTGTCCAAAGCTGAAGTAGCAAAATCTGCTGCATATCCCTCATAGGGAATGCCCCCAACTCCCAATTACCACTCTTCAGTCACAGAAACATGAAGCCCTTTACTCACAGTCTCAACACTTGACCTTTTTTGCTGGGGTGAGAATTTGCCAAGGGGGAGTAGGTTCCATGGTGAAGAGCCTTCAGAAATACAAACATGAAGGCTACAGACACCTATATTGTCACCTCTTCCAGAATCCAGATGTGGTTCCTTGAGAGGCCAGGTTCAGAGTGAACCACAGCGTTCTGTGGCAGCTGCCTGACAGCCCAAGAGAGATCCTTCACCACAGGACCCAGCAGCCAACTTCCCCACACGGGGCCCTGCTGCTGAGATGGGCTGTCCTGCTCTCTGTGAGCACAGACATGGGTTCCCAGCTCATCCCCATGGATACAAGCAAAGCCTGTCATTATTGCTCTCTGTCCACTTCTCATGCCAGGCTCTTTATTTACATCAGTGTGTTATTGCACAACCATTGATCATTAGCTCACTTTTCCTAATAATCAGTTCTGTAAGGGAAATATTGCAGCCCAGTGCTGTGGGTAGGAAGGAGAGATTTGTTTAGCTGGGCAGCATCTGCTTTGTCCTGCTTTTTATGTTCCTAGTTCTTCAGTGGGACACAAATTAGAGGGCAGCATGAGTGGGAAGTCTCCATGGACAGTGTCACAGCAACAGATTTTGATGTGATCTCAGAGAGGTCTGGAGTTAGCAGGGATGGCCTAAGGCTTTCAGGAAAGATGAGCATTCTACTGACAGCCATTCCAAGTGGATTGAATTGCAAATGTTACTGAACCTGTTTGCTGATAAGGCTTGTAGCTCTCCCAGCATCTGCACAAGTGTATTTGCCCAAGATACTCCACATACTTGTTTTTCATGCTGATAAGGGAGCAGTGGTTAAGGAAACACTTGTAGCAATGAGTGTGTTCATGTCATGCCTGCGTAGGAATCATTTATCAAATTCATTCCAGACTCACTCCAGTAGAGGCCCCTCTGATAGCTGTGACCCTTAGGAGACAAAAAGTGTAGCAGGAACGTGAGAAATGAGGAAAAACTGGGCTTGAGTGTGGTATGTACCCACCCACCACTCACAGAGCTATTAGAGAGACTAAAATGAAATTAAACACTTGCAGGTTCCCTGTGGAGCCCTGGCAATGAAAATGCCAATCCCCACATGGAAGAACTACAGGCAGGTTGAAATAGCGATGCCAAAACTTTTGATTGACTGCATTTTCTCCTTTCCCATGGGGAAAGCAGCCAGCCTGCCACAAACTGGACTGGGCCAGATCCAAGTTAAACAGATTCCAGGTCGCTGGGCTCCTCCAGGTTTTCCATCAGCTGATAAAAGCATTACCACTCTGATGAGCCCACCAGGATGGTCTCTCTATGATGATGCACCTTCAAATCCCTGATCAAAGTCAACTGCAAATGTTGCATTGGAAGGTGTAAAAGCTTCACTGTCACTTTAAAACTTTCAAACTATTTGATTGCACCCTGCTTTGTGTCTGAGGGGTGAGCCAGCAGCCAAAGTACTGGTGCTGATGCTCCAAAGACTGTAAGACAACAACCCCACCTTTTACCTTGTGCCAAGGTGCACAGTGAACGTATCTGGAGCAAAAATTGCTTTTACTGTTTAGGGCCAGGCCAGGTTAGTATTTATTGCCCCAGTCTGGAAGGGCGTCTGTTGTTGGGGAGCATCAGCATGAGACCAGGCCTGCCCCAGTGAGAGAATGAATCAGTACCAGCACAGTCCTACACCTGGGCAAACTGCAGGAAAGCTGTGAATCCAGGAAAGCTGCACAGAGCCAAATCACCAGGGAAACACCTGCCCAAATTCTTCACATCCAGAACCAGCCAAATACTTGGATCCTAAAATCATCCTGAAATCAGATGCCTGTGTATTTTTGACCCAAGGACCATCTGAGCTGCTCCCCAAGGACAAATCTGCCAAAGGAGCTGATTCCTGCCCCACAGCATTGCAGCCATTCCTGCCCTGGGCTGAGGGCAGGGCAGCAGCTGTGCTCCCACCAGAGCTGCTGACAGGACACCAACCCTGGCTGGGACCCACCCAGCTCCTCTGGGAGTGGAGTGGCTGCCACCAGCTGATGAGGTCATTTTAGTCGTTTGGAAAGGCAGCTGAAAAGCCACTATTGACAAGAAATTGTTCTTTTCCCTCAGGATTTCTGATCTCTGGGATAACCACTGCTGCTTGCTGTGAACTCCCCAGGTGCCCCTGATAACCCTGAGCTTCTGTCCCTGGCCAGGACAGGAGAAACCCTGCAGCCAAGTGGGAGCAGCAACTGGGGACATGATGCCAGCTCTCCAGGGCACATCACCACAGCAAACACCCTCAGGAAAACCCCCCAGACAGCAGCACACGGGCAGAGCTCTCACAACAGCTGGGAGCCACGAGGGAGCAGAGCATTGCTGTGGTGAGCTGTGAGTGGGACTGGGGACATGGCTTCCTTCAGCCTTTCCCTCTTCCCCCTTAGGCACTGATTCCAGTGGCTGATTCCAGCAGCACACTTGTCAAGTCAGCAGTTGGGGCAGATGGACTTTCCATTTTAAGATCCCTGTTTTCCCAAAGCCTGTCTGGACTCTGCCCACGGGGAGAGTTTTCAAAAAAAAACCCCAAAACAAAAGCAAAAAACCCCAACACAAAACAAAAGCCCAAAAACAACAAAACCCACCAAAACTCCCAAAAGCAACAACCAAAAAATCCATCAAAAAACCCCAACAAAAACCCATGACAAAGAATTTGTAACTGAGGGAGCAACAATCTTTCCACCCTTCAGTCAACCCCAGAGGAGATGGCAAGTATTTTATCTACTTTTTGCTGCAGCAATGACTTTCTAAATGCTTCCCAGTAGAGCACAGATTCTGGCATGACAGGGAGCTGCCAATCAGTTTCCTAAAGAATGAGAAAAATCTGAAAGGCTCTACTTAATCCCAGTTATGACAGTCTCTATCACGTCCAAGTTCTTCTGGCCTTCCTGATCCTAAACAACATCCAACAATATAAACTAAATATTTGCAGTACCTTTTCTGAGGAAAAGGGAAGTCAATCCTCCACCAATCCTTCCCACCAGGGAAGTCCTGAGTCCTGGAAAAAATCCTTTGAAAGTGCTGAGGGAACCAGTGCACACAGAGGTGTCACTTAGGACCAGAGCTTTGAACTGTGAGACACACCTATGATCCACACCTGCAGTCCAGGGAAAAGGGACTTGTTCTGGGTACAACCCCATGCCCAAAGGGATGTGTGCTCCCAGGGACTGCAGCTAACTGGGAGGCCACACTCTCACTGGTAAGAACTGAAATCCACCAAGCATCTTTTCAAAGCCTTCAGAGAGCTGTTTTTTACTGGACATTCCTAATTTGTGTCCCTGGTGAGGGCAGTTCCTCCTTTCAGAGACGCTGTTGGCTCTGCAGCAGGATGTTTTGCACAGCTCTGGAATGCTCAGGAGTAACAGCCCTGCTCTCTGAGGGAGGAAGGGCAAAACCTCACAACGGCCCCTGCTACACCAGTAACAATCCATAGTGGAGTTCAGGTAGGGTCCAGCATGGATGGTCCATGTCAGACCCTCGTGAAGGCAGGGAAGGGCTGAGCACCTGCATCCTGCAGTAACTGCATCCTGCAGCTCAGCTCTAACTCCTCCCTCACTGCAGGCAGAACTTGCACCTTGCCATGCAGAGCAGGAACTGCTCCCACTGTCTGCATCTGCTGGACAGCAGAGAAAAGGTGGTGAGAAATGTCACTCGTCTCTGTGCAGGTCACTTTTCACTCTCAGTTAGATTCTGTCATCACTGTGTCATTCTTCACTGGGGTCAGCACTGGGTCCCTTGTGATCCCCCTCCACTTGTGACACAACAGCCCTTTGGGTCCCATTATAGTGTGAAAGCTGGAAAACTTGGAGGGTGCTGGGACCATCAATCCCAAATGCCCTGCTCCTGGCAGCCACCATGGCATCTGCAATATTAGTAATAATTCCTTCCATTTCAGCCCAGGCTGCTTAGCTACTGAGCTGGGCTAAGGAGGGTCTTGAAAAGTGGGCTCAGCTCCACAGAACTCACATTTCCAATCACGTTAGCAGGATGGAGCTGAGTAAGGACAAGGAATTCATGCTGGCTGCAGGAAGAACAGACAGGTAGCCAAGTCTCAAGCCTACAACCAGGATATTTGATCTACCCCTACAGCAAAAAGCAGGAATTTAACACATCTTCTGGAGACATGAGGATATTTAATCTGTGGGACCAGGAGAAAGGTGAAGGGCAGCAATGTGAGATGGGTCCTAGCAAGACCAAGCACTCTCTTCTGACACTCATATCTCAGAGTAAGCAAATTGCTATTCCATCTGCTAATGGATCTAAGCAGCAGCTGCTGTTCAATGTAAAGCAGCAGCACACATCCTTGGAAATCAGTCAAGGCTGCACACTTGCATCCTTTGGGCAGGAGGACTCTTGGAGGGGAGCTTCTCCCAAGAGATTTCCCAAGGGAACTTGGGAAGAGTGGCAGGACAGGCTCCAGAGCCCTGTGTGCTCTGTCCAGAGTGGCTGGAAATGGGAGAAGAATTTGCACATTCACATACACAGTGGAGTAAAGTGGAATCCAAAGCCCTCTGCCAGACAGAACACCTGGGTTTGGGACAGAAAAGCCCAGAGTTGCCCCAGTTTTACTGCTGTATTATCCCAGTGCCATGCAGAGGCTGGAGCAGAGCACATGGGGTAGGGCCAGCCCCAGGGCACTGTGGGTCTGCTGTGGGCATCCTGCAGGCTTTGAAACTATGGAGAAAGAAGAACTCTGTGAAATTCAAATAGAGAAACTTTGCCAAAACCCTCCCTTGAGTATGGATTTTACACTCAGTAAGTTCACTGTGGAAGGTTTTCCCATTCACTATTTCATACATATATGAAGAATAAATGTAAATATCTTAGATTCCAGCATTTGATGTGAACCTGTAAATAATGTCCCTCTGCATGTTCACGCCTCCAACTCTGCAGCTTTGGGCTGCTGTGTGAGAATGTGTAATTTAGGAATGGACTGAACAGGAAAACTAGGCTGATCACATTCATTGGTTTGGTGTGAGGGGAATAACCACAGTAATTAATACACAGAACTCTCTTTTCAGCACTCAGTGAAAAACCCTAAAACGGCTAAAGGAAGCAGAGAGCAGTTCTCAGTGTCTCCACAGCTTGTCGCTCTCTCACTCCACAATGCCAGAGATTTCCCAGCCTCAGGAGGCAGGAATTGATCCTGTTCCCCTCAGCCCTTGGTTTGCTCAGGCTGCTCCAGGTGGGAGCTGCTCTGTCCCAAACATTTTGTCCCAGTGGGAATTCCTTCCCCTGCACCCCCTGCATTTACACGAACACAACCTGAGCACAGAAAAGAGGGGGACTTAAAATCAGTGTAAGTTTACAGAGTCCAAACTGTTTAAAGTTAAAGTTTATTTGTATTCTTTGTAGGAATATCAATAAAAGTCCTCAAATGTATCTATATCTGTACATATTACAAGAACCTTCAAAAATTATTCACAGAACAAAAATAAATCTTCTTTAGAACAAACCCAGGCAATGAAATGCAGAAATGGATCTCAGAGACCAAACAGTCCAGTGCTACAAGCATAAAAATACGGCTTGAAAAACAAGTTTATTCCTTTTTAAAGGTGTACTTTGTTGAAATAAAAAATAAATTATTTAGAGCTATCACTGTAGAACAGTTCTGTGTAGTAACACTCTTATTAAGGCCCTTGAGACAGAAAAATCTATTTTTGCAGGTAGGATTCCTGGCAGGCATGATCTGTAAGGACATGCTCACTCTCCTGGGGGTTAACTTACTGTGGAGAAGGAAAACATTTAAAAACATCACCCTAAATTTAACCCTTTTTCCTCTGGCAGACCATGCCCACCACTGATGGAAATGCACGTCATGGTTCAACTGGGACAGGAATTGTTCTCCAGGAACAACACAGACATTTTTGCAGAACACAAGCAGAATTCATCCACACAAGTAAGTATTGCTGACACATTCCATGGACATGGCTGTAAAATTCATGGACTTCTAAGTTAAAAGCTGGTGGGTTTATGCAAGCATCAGAACATGAAATGAATATATCATGGGGGAAAATCTCACAGGCAAACCAAAGCAATTACATGAATGCAAAATAAACCCCATTTCTTTGATGATTTTAGATGGATGAATAATTTATTAGTGGATACACCTCATATTCTCTAACTAGAAAATACACACATCCCTTTCCACGCTCCTGTAGATTCCCTGCCTGAGTTATGCCACTGAAGAAGAATGTGGCAAAATGTGTAGCTGTATGGATCTGTGCTTTTGTAAAAAGCTACCCATTTTGGATACACCAGGGAAGTAACAGTTGGTAATTCCTAGATGTGAAATCTATTTCCCCTAGAAAAAAAAAAAGGCCTGAATTCCTACAGTTGCAAGAACAGGGATTTACAGGATGCTGCCTAGGCCATGCTCCCTCTGTCCTCTCAGAGCCCGTCCCTGCTCACCTCACACCCTGCAGACACCACACACAACCTGCCAAGAGGCCACACACAGGAGGCTGCTCCATCTCCCTGCCCTGCTGTGCTGGCCTCAAGCTTTTCCTGAGCACTCAGGAAGCCCAGGTGGCTTTGGGGTTTGGAGAGAACCCTCCTAGAATGGTACCAACGTGGCCAGCATGGACTGAGACACCAAGATGGGGTGACTTTCCTGTTCAGTCTGAGGAACACGAGTATTCCTCCTCCAGGCTATCCAATTTTTCCTGCACTACATCATCTGTTCCCCAGTGAGAGCAGCAGCTCCTTGCACAGATTAGAGACAGCCATCAGCCTTTGCTCAGAGTGTGAACACAAAGCCAGCTCCCCATCACACATTGCACCATTCACTCCCTCAGAGCCCACTGGCCATGAGTCTAAACCCAAACGTGATCAGGCCCAGGCAGGGCTCCTGCTCCTGAACAGAGCATGGATTTCATCAGTCTGGACAAAATGGAAACTGGCATTTTCACATATTGTCAGCTTGAGGCGGCTGAAAGTTTTCTGGAAGGCTGCTTGGTAACAAACTAGGAGAGACAGCTGCCTGCAGGACTCAGGAGCAGTGTTTTGTGCTGCAGCAGATCAATTCCAGTCTAGCAGCACTGACTCTGCAACCTTCACCCCTCGGTGGCAGAGCTGGAGGAGCATGCCTGGCACCTGAGGGGAGAAAGTGGAAAAGCAGAGAAACAACCAACCTAGAAACGAGCTCTGAGACCACAGCGAGGGGTCAGGCTCTGAGAGAGCCACTGCTTCTTCCTACAAGCATTCTACAAGCTTGAGAAACACACAGGAGAACGTACAGTACTGGAATGATGCACTACCAAAGACCTCACCAATACTGAGGCAGGGATTTTTATTTCCCCTCTAAAAATCCAGGCTGAAATGCTGCCCCTATTGCAGAAACCAAAGTGGACACCTCAGCATCAAACCACACAAGTCAGCCAGTGACCCCTGACATTACCAGAGCACTGGGGAGCTCTGGGGAAAGGTGTTTCCCAAAATAATGCTGGAATAACTCTCCTAGACCAACGCATCTGCTTCTGCCTTGTTCTGTCAGTGCAGCCCCACGGGCACTCGCTCACACCTCGCTCACAGCACACCCACATCACCTGCACCGTGCCACAAGGGGGGCAGGTTCACATGCCCATCCCAAAAGGGATGGGAACACGTTCCCCCATGCTACAGCTGTACAATTACAGTACATGGCTCCAGGGACATGCAGATCCCACAGAAAGAGCCCACAAAAAGGGTTTGTGTAAATGAGGCCCGCACATGACAGCTCAACACAAACTGGAGAAGTTGCTACGGCTGCGATGCCTGAAGGGAGAAAGGAGAAACTCAAAGGCACAGTTTGAGGAATAAAATATCAGAGGTCAGCAAGGATCTAGAGCTGGAAGACGGTTTGGAAAGTATGGAAAAGTAACCACTGCTGAGCCAATGCAGAGCACAACCCCAGGTGTGTCAGTGCCACCAGCACCGAGTCCCGACCGAGCAGCCAGAGCAGCTCTGATCCCAAAGAGCTGAGCATTAACCCCACATCCCAGCTCACTGCTGTGCTCCAGAAGGCCTGGCTAGGATTGATGCACACACATCCTACAGCACAGGGGCTCTGCACTGATGCACAGAACACACGGGGGTGGTGATGGTGGCTTGAGCATCGTGACACCAGAGCACACACACTGCTCTGCCACCTCCTGCATCAGCCAGAGGGCTGGGATGAACTCATTTCCAAAAACCAGGCAAACTTAGCAACAGACACCAGGTTTGGGTCTTGGTATTGCCAATAACTCATGTGCAGGGAACTGGCTTAGACACTCCTGCATTTTTCATGAGACAATCCCACACTGAGGCACCTCTCAAGGTTTTGTCTCAAACTGAAGTAAACTTTTCCAATTTCCACAGCACATGAGAATGGTTAATCACACTTGCTGTTATCAGTATGTTTCTGTAATTAACAATTTCAATCAGTGCTGCAATACTTGCATTTACTGTGAGGGTTTGAGGGCTAGAAATGCACAGCAAAAGCTGAAAGTAAAAATTCACACTTGACTTCAGAATCTGAGATTAAAAAAAAACCAACCCTCTCTCAGATAAAATATCGTGGCACTTGATGAATCATGAGAATTGACAATACCAAGCCATTTAGTGTTCATCTGTTACAGGTTGTGAATGTCACTGTCTCCCAGGAGAAGGTCACTTTGGAGCAATATCCCATTCACACACAGTCTGGAATCATGCTTCTATGAAACACAACTGAAAGAAACTGGAGACAAAAACTTAGTCAAAACTCCTAAAAAGAACTGCAGTGTACAGAACTCAAAAAATCCCTTTAAATTATCCAGAGAAAGGAAAATTTCAGCAGAAATGGAAGATCTTTCAACAAAGGTGCAGAAAGTACCTTTCATTGGAACTACACTGGCTAAGCAAGTGGCTGAAATAGTGAAAATTAGTGAGCATTAAAATACAGAAATCCTCTAGAAAAAGGGACTTTTGCATATGGAATTTCCTGTGCTGGGCATGGGCACCCTTTGGTTAGCCCTTTCCCGAGAGGATTAACCTGTCTGTTCCTGATGGAGAGCAGAGAGGGAATTCAGGGTGCCTCTGCAGGGGGTGTACAGTAGGGATTGGCTAGAAATCGTTAAAAAAGTATTTACAGGTCTGTAAATCCTCCAAACAGAAGAAAATATAAAACTGCATCAGAACTGGGCTACAAAAGAAAGAATCCTACCACAAAATCCTGCAGATTCCCTCTGTCTGACAGGAAGCCTGACTGTGCAAATTCCAGGAATCCAGCTTGCTGCTCCCACTTTGTACCTTCTCCAGAAAGGCTGTTTTATGACAGAGCCCTATCAGAAGTAGGTACAGGACACAGCAAGAGCCAGTTCTCGTGCTAAAACATTTGCTATCAAGTTTGCATTCAGCTAAAGACCAGCTGGGGAAGAGGGGAATAAACCCAGCCGGTGAGTTTTCCTATGGAATTCATTTCACTCCATTCATGTCCTTTGATCAGCCAGTTGCTGCCTCGGGTCACCCGCTGCTCACGTCTCACCCACAACACACACGCACACACACCCCCCTCTTCCTCCTCCCAGGACTGCAGTGCTTTCAACAAGAGAAAAACAACAACATCAACAATAACAACAACAACATAATAATAATAATAAAAAAAATAGCAATAATTAAAAAATCTACAGTATTCACTTCCTTTTGGTATATTACATTGGCATTTTCTGTACACAACCCAAGAGCTCCCTCTATTTACACAGTGATCCACAAGGACTTATTCTGGGGAGCCTGGTTCTCCTGGCCCTGAGTGGGGAATTAAAGCCCACCCTTCAGAGTTGCTTTTCAATTTTATTGAATGTACAATACTATCTTAAAACAATTTAAAATACAATTTTAAAATACAACTCTAAAACAATTTTCGAACAATCTTCAAACAATACAATCTTCAAACAATACAATTTTCCTTTTACAGAAGAACTATGTGCAACAATCAGTGACGGTGAGGGGTCTTGGCTCTGCTCCGTCTTGCTCTTCCACGGAGGTGGTTGGCAGCACCTGCAGAATTAGAAACTGCTGTTCTTAAATTCACCATTCTCCGTGATGGAAAGCTTGGGAGGGTTGCCATTCCGGACGTGCATGGTGTAGCGCTCCTTTACCTGCGTCAGGGCACTCATCAGGCGCGTGTTGGCCGAGTCCAGGAACACGATCCGCTTCTCCTGCAAAGACACCCCACAGTGTCAGAGCTGCTGCCCGCCCTGGCTGGGAGCAGCCTGGGCTCTGGCAGAGGCAGCTGGGCCAGCGCTCCCTGCCCAGATGGGCTGTCTGCCTCTTTCTGTTTTCGGGGTGCCACGGGCTCCTCTGCGGCCGCTCCGGCCCTCCGGGGCTTTTTGTGCGACGAATCCGAGTTACAGCAGGGAATTGATCCGGGCATGGAGGCTCCACCCAGCCAGGCAGGGTTTCGCCACAGGGAGTGGGAGGGGGTTGGTGTTAATAACAATGGTAGCCAATTTCCATATTACATTTTAGAAGTATATTAGAAAAACAGAAACAGGCAGCAGAAAATAAAAGTGGTGGGGAGGTTTCATCTGGCAGAGAAAAGTGCAAGTGGTATCTGCCGACCATTGTCTCTGTGCTTTGGATGGAGTGTGCTCAGAGTAAACTCATGGGATGCTTGAAATAAATAAATAAATAAACAATAATAAAAAAAAAAAGCAGATAATGGCAGCCTGCGGTGACGGTGCAACAGCAACACAGAGAAGCAGCAGCCAAAGCTAACGCTGAGGGTTACTGGAGGTGAGGGGGAGAGGGCGCTGTGGGTGGAGGGAAGATGCCATCGACAGAACACAAAGAACAAACATGGAACACGCTGCTCCTAAACCCATTCCAGCTTGGGGGGCTCCTGGGCTCCTCAAATGCACGTGCCTGGTTGATTGTCCTTGCACAGAACGTGCCAGCCTCCACTTGGAGCAGACAGCTCAGGGATGTGTGCAGCTAAATTGACATAACCCATCACCAGACCCAGCCTACTAACAGTGGGATACAGCACGGAGGGGCAAGCCAAGGAGTTGTTGGCATAATCAGAGATGACAATTTCCATCTTTCCCCAAAAAAATAATAATAATGCAGTTGCAGAAAGCAGTGCTGGAGACAGCGGGAAGGTAACTGTGCTCTCCATGCCACCAGCTGATTGGCTTTTGTTCTTTGAGAAGGGAAAATGTCTAATTTGCTCAACCAAAACAAGTTGCAGATAGGAACTCTTCCCAGTCCAGCCCATTGAGAAACAAAATGGAGGGAAGAACGATGCACAGAAGGCATAAACATTAAGGAAAGTTCAGACACACTGCTCAGGAGACTCACGTGCTACCACAGCCCCTCGGGATTCGGATCCCAGCACATCAGTGCGTGCTACAGCACTAATCAGCAATGCCTGCTTTTCTCAGTGGGCTCCCCCACAGGGCTGAGTGCTTGGGTGCAAAAACAAAACAGAATTTAAGTCCTGCTTCTGTTACAGCCCTCAAGATGCTGAGTTCTGTGTAAAGCCAATAGAGGAGGAAGAGGCACAAGGCACAGGGCCTGCCTTAGCCCTCATCCCAATGCAGCTGATGGGAGCAGGGAGAACACGGAGCCAAGGAGTTACAGGCCTCTCCTCCCAGGCTGAAATGAGCCCTGCAGCAACTGCCTCAGAAGGAATGTGCTCCTCAGCCAGGCAAAGCTCCAATTCCTCCAACTGTATTTCACCTGGAACATACAATTTAAAATGAAAGTTTTCCTTCTGAAACTTTTCCTGAAAAATTTCTAAAAATTCTTTCCAAAGAGTTGAGAATGAAGGGGTGGGTGTTTTCAGACACTGCTGAGCACTCACTGAGCCAGTCTGCAAAACAGCTGGAGATCCACACTTGGAAAAATCAATCTGAAAAGCACAAGGCTGGTGAGTTGAGGCATCTTCTCACTGAAAGGAAAATTGGATCTACCAGGCACGTCTCTGTAACATGCTCAGGGCACAGGGAGCAGGAGGAGCTGGAATGGGTAGGAGGTCAGTGTGCTGGGCCAGGACTGGGTACTGCTCAGCTAGAGAACTGATTGGGTTTACTTGCCTGTTGGAATTATCTCATCCCCATTTATGACCTGTAATTTAACACAGCGGAGATGTCACTTGCAATAGCAACCGGGCCAGTTCTCTTTGCAGCTGCGCCGCTCCGAGGAGAGACTCTGGCCAGACCTATCCCTGCTCAGCTCCAGAGCCAGGAGAACAGCTCGTGTCTGTGTGCATGGGGGCAGTGCTGGGAGCTGCACTGCACCCCTCAGACCATCCCAGGCTGGTGTCCCTAGGCACAGATCCCAGGTCACTGCTGCTCCTGGCAGCCTTTAACTCTTCAGCTGGGTGCGACGAGCCGGGGTCCAGCCCCACACGATGAAATCTCACACAAAAAACCACCTTTCCTTTTCTAGCCACTGAAGGAATCAGACTAAATAAAATCTTCCAAGCACGACTTCAAGGGATTGCTACAGAACCCAGCAGACCCCTGGGCTCCCCTGGTGAGTCTGTTCTGAGTCTTTCACCCGTTTCCTCCTCTGCTCAGGTACTCAAGGAAGGACAGTGACAACTGCACTTCCCCCATGCACTGCCTGACAGTGAAGCAGTTGATGTTTGCCAGTGACCTTGCTTGACCAAGAAAAAGAGAAATCATTAATGCTGCTGTTTTGCTCCTGTTTTTTCACTGTTTTTTCACCGGTTTCCACCACAGGTGATAAACACTGCATCACTTGATGAAGTGTGACCAAGGACTACACCCTTCCAGCCCTGAGGGTCTGAAGGTCTCACAGGTCAGTAGAGGTCCCCTCTGCCAGCTGGTGACACTGGGATCACAATGGTCCATGCTCCACCTTGCTAGCCCATAACCAACACCAAGGCTGAGAGCCTCCTGGCACGCACAGGTAACAGGCAAGTTTCTTACTCAGTCACAATCTCTCCCCTCCAAAAATCACTTTGCATGTTTGCCCAGTGCCCTTCCACTGTCTTGAGGTAGATGAAAAATGCATCCACCAATTTCAGAATCCAGGCTGCTGCCTGGATGAGCTGCCATTCCATGCCTGTAACAGCAAGATGCCCTAACTGTGCCTATCTCCAAAAAACACAGATCTTTGCTGCTTTATATTTTCCCTACAGTTCCACAGGAGTTCAAGTATTTCTAATACCCCAGTGCCATGTTTAACCATGTTCAGATGAGACTCCCACCACCACTCTTTGTGTAGGAATAACTTAGGTTATTCCTGAAAAAATGGTTAAAGAAACTTTCCATATGGAACTACTGAAAAGCCAGAAGCAGGAAAGAGACCCTCCAAATGCAAATACCACAAATGTAAACATGGCAGGCAGATACAAACCAGTCCCAGGTTCTGTTGTGGGATCAGCACAGACACAGAGGAAAAGCTGGAATGACCCCACAGGATACACCCACATGCACTTCCCACTGGGTTCCCTCCCCACAGCTGCCCAGGGTGACCAAGGTGGGAGCTGCAGGTTTGTGGGAAATGGGCATTTCCCCAGGACTGCTGGGGATGGCCAGGGGGTGAAATGCCACACGTGACATTCCCAGGACAATGCTCTGGTGCAGCATTCTCTTTCCTGGACTCCACTGTCCAAAGCCATGCTGTTGCTGGCACAGCTGAGATGCATGCACATGGCAGCTAAACTATGCTGGGGTGAGGCACAGCTTTCCCACAGGTGCCAGGCCCACACTTGGAACAGCATCTACACAATGCACTGCTAATCCTTTACTCCCTTGGGATCTCACAAAGCAGCAAAGGTTTTGGAGACATGATCAGTCCTGGGATTTGTTGCCAGGCTGCCTGGCTGCCTCAAAGCCCAGGTCAGACAGTATAAAATAAAGTCCAAAGTTGTCTCCCAGAGGCAATAAGTGACCTGTGTCACACTGAGGGCTGATATGGCTTGGAAGGTAGAGAACAGTGCTGGGGCAGGAGAGAGGGGCCAAGAACAGGTTCTACACACAGGTTCTGGGAGATCCCAAGCTCTTTACCTACCTGTGCATCAATGATTTTCTGCTTTGCATCAATGACTGCTTGCATCTCAGCATGATCCTTTTTCAGCTCCTCTTCAACAGCCATGAGTCTGATGAGCAAAGAGAGGGACGAATTAGGACAGTTTAGTATCATTCCCAAGTGTTTCAGGTACTCTGGCCTATTGGTTTGACTTCTCTGCTTCTCTTGGCTCTCCAAGAGAAGAACTCTGCTGCTCTCAGGAAAGCTTATCTCTCCATATGACACTCCCAGTTGCCCAACCTTGCTATTTTCAGAATGGACATTGCCAAAAACGCCACTGCTCTGAAAAACTAATTTCACGTACAGATTCCAAACAACAACAAAAATAAAGACCTGGACCCAGAGACCTAAAGTAAAAATTCCTAAATATTTTCTTTTACCTTCCTGACAATCTCAGGCAAGTTTCCACACCTGCATCCCCATTTCTTCAGCTCTGAGGATGGAGCTGCACAGGGGAGCCGCTTGTCTCGTTTGGAAAGCCCAGTCCTGAGCTTCCCAAAGCCTCACCTGCTGATGATACTTTTCATCTGGCTGTCCTTCTCCTCCTGCTGCCTGCGCAGCCTGTCCTCACTGTCTTCCAGTCGAGATTTGTAGTCTGTGAGCAGCTTCTGCATCTGCTGCTCCTGCACCAGGAGCCGCCGCTCGTACTCCTCCAGCCGGCGGCTGGACACGCGCAGGCGCTCCTTCAGCTTGGCGATCTCCTGCTCGTACTGAGGGCCAGGGAGGCACCAGGGAAAAAGCAGAAAAAAGAAGAGGTCAGATCCTTATAATGCTCTGCTGCTCTTTAGGGGAGTGTTGTTGTTTGGTTTTTTTTTTAGGGAAAAATAAGCTGACGGAAGTAAAGGAAGTGAGAAGCAAACATAGGGGCGACCACAGAGAAGGAGCATCCAGCTGCTCCCACGCTGTGGGGTTATCACCCTGCAGCACAATTCCAGCAGTCAGAGGGCTCTGACATGGCTCCTCAGCCCTGGCTGGTCACATCCTGCCTTACTCCAGACTCCAGCAGTTCTCAGGCAGATGCTGCTAACAGTGCTCAATTGCTGGCCTGGGCTGCCCAAATTTAAAGACCCAGACTTATGCAGAACCCAAATAACTCACACTTTAGGACCTAATCAATCAGGGCAGGTCAGAGCAAACCAGTCACTGCAAACCAGAGCCTTACTTGGCTGAGCTTTTGTTCTTCTTGTCTCTCTGGGCAATAATTTCTGCAATAGTGCCATGAATCTCAATATATTGCTTTGTTTTGGGTTCATTCCCCTTTCCTAACAATCCTATGTTTCTGCTTCTTTGTCCACTAAATGTTCTTCTCACTCTCTGCCTTCTCAAAATACCAGACCTCTTACACAACAACTCCATCCTCACAGCAACACATGGCTGTGACTGTATTTGGAAAAATGGGATCTACTCCTGAAAAAACACACACTTTCAAAAACAGACCATGCAGATTTCTGTGCAGCTCAGAAACCTTGCAGTACCTGGGTGGCAGGCAATTGCCTCAGGAGAAGCCCAAGACAAAATCTGATTGCTGCTACTGATAAAAGCTGAGCTGCAGCCCTGCATAGTCCCTGTGCATGTCCTAAGCTATGCTCAGTGGGGTTAACAATCCTAATTTACTTTATTTACAGAGTTAGTGATCACTGTAACTAATATAACCTGAGTGAGAATGTGTGATGCTGTGACAGCAGGGCCTGAAAGTCCCTCTGAACTCTCACTGTGGGGTGCAGAGCACTCAGAATCAAATCTACCTTCTCAGCATGCTTGACTTCATCCAGGCTCTGAGTCGTGTCCTTCTTGGTGTCCTCGTACTGGCCGTTGTTGAACACCCACGCCGCCGTCCTTTCCACCGGGGACAGCGTGGCCGAGTCCACTGGTGACTGCACCTGGGGCAGAGACACCTGGTGTTGGCATCCACCAGAGAAACTGCACACCTACCAGCTCTGACATCCAGCTCAGCTAGAGGAGAAAGATACCCATGGGTCTGGCAGCCTCAAAGGAGCCCCAGAAGATCTCCTGCAGGGATACTCCATCCTGCCTTGACTTTGGACCTACAGCACCTACCTGAATCCCTCTAAAACCAATGCACTTTAGAAATTTTTCTTCTTCTCCAAGTGAGTTACTCTCTGAAAAAGTTCTTGTTTCCCAATCCCATTCACATCCACCTCTACCCTTTACCACACTGCCAGCAAGGCTTTCTCACCCTGCCACCTCTTGCACAGAGAACACACAGTGACAGAGCTCTGCTCACAGCGTCTTCAGGTGAGACAGGCTGGTTTCCCTGAGTGCTGAGGAGCTCCAGGAGCAGCTTCCTCAGCCAGGCTGGGACAGACTGCAGTGGGGCATGGGACTGCACAGCCTGGCAGGACTTGATGTGGCAGGGAGGTGTGACATGATCCCAGCAGTGCCTGCCAGGTTTGGATGGTCCATTGCAGTGTAGCTGCCCTGCCAGGACCAGCTGTGCTGACTGGGAGAAATGTCCAACCTCTCTGGAGGCTCTCTCTCCCCTCTTCAAGGGAATCCAAAATGAGAGCCAAGAAAAGAGACAAGAAACTCTCTGCCTGGCTGGGGAAAACATGGCTTGCTACAAATTCCAAGCAATTTTCACAGACAAATACAAGTTTATAAGCGCAGGAATTAGCATAATTACTTCTGAAAGAGCAACATTGTCTTATGTTTTTGAGAAATGCAAAAGATCAACTTCTCCCCAACTGCAGCTTCTTTTTGTGCCCAGGCAGCTCTTCAGCTCCCTGCCTGGCCCAGTGGTGCACCCAAGTGCACTGTGCTCCCTGAGCTCTCCATGGGGGAGGAAGAGCTTCTTTAGGAGCCAGGGATCATGCCACCCTCTTGCTGTGTTTCTGCTGTTCAGGAAGACAGGGCTGGTGCTGGATCTGCTCCCACAGCTCAGCTGTCCTGAGCAGCCATAGACGCTCCAGCAAGGGAAGAAGCCTCAGCAGAAGTGTAAAGGCAAAGAAAAGGCATAGGAATTAGGCTAAAATTCTTGGATTTAGGCAAAGGCCTTTTGCATAGAAGGAAGTTTTCACAACAAGTTAACAGCCCCTTAGGTGTGGTGTGGCAGCCTGGCAAAGCTCATGAATTCAGATTTTTTTGATGGCATTTGCTGTCAGGCAGCCAGAGCAAGGGAGACCATGGCCCATGTGTGGCTGTGAATGGCTGGAGAAATCAGGAACAGGAGGGATGAACACTGTCACCAGCCACTGGAGCTGCAGGGGACTCAGAGAGCAGAAAGGTGACATCCCCAGCCCTGCACCAGACTGCTGAGCAGCAGCAAACCTGGCCAAACAAGCTTCCAAGTGTAGCACAGAATATTTCCAGCAGCCAAATTGTAGAAGCCGTCAAGACCAAGGGGATGGCAAGTCACACATGCTAATGGGTTACAAGTTATTCTCTAATAAAGGGCAAAAAAAGAATTAGCCTGCTAGGATTGTGTATTAATTCCCCTCTTTGCCTCTCTTCCAGAGGAACACACTGACATTTCTGTTCCCACCTACCTCCTAAATGGAAATGGAAGGCAAAAAGTGACCTCTCCCAGCAAACAAAGGGCCCAGCTCTATATTCAGAAACAAATGGGACTTGTAGAGAACAGAGTCTAATAATTATAACGCCCACAAAACATGCCTAGAAAGAACATGCCCAGAAAGAACATGCCCAACTTCTCTTTTCCCTTTCTCTTTTTTAAACAAGAACAGAATTCCACAACAAGATTTGCAATTAAAAGAACCCAATGGAATTTGCCTTGAAAAAAATGTTGGCCACTCTATTTGGCACCATTCAAGACATTGTTGATGGGTGTGGGGAAGGAGAGAACAAATTGATTTCTCTGAATAAAGCAGGAGCAAGAACTCTAATGAATCCAGTGGAAACAATTAGTACAGAAAGTACAGTGGGAAAACAAGCGGATGCACATCCCCTGCACATTTATCCTTGTTACTGGCCTAAAATGTGCTATCAGAACCACACAAGGTCTGGTTGTATTCCTCAAAAAACCCTTCACCTAGCCATGCCCCTATGCCCCACTGTAAAACACACACTGCAGGGAGTACAAACACACACACACCTCAAATAACAAACAATTACTTCCTTGGGTATTACTAACTTGGCATACTAAGCTTTGGCTTGTGATTCAGTGTTTCTGGTCTCATACTTCAACGAATTTGAGGTATCAAAGTAGTTTTGAAGCCCTGATTGCTCCTGGGTTCCCAGGCATCACCCAGGGATGTAACATTCAGGAGTTTCCCAAGAAAGCTCCACTGGCAGGGAACACCAAGAAAAGTTTGGGCACAGCAGAGATTGTTCTGCCACCTTCACCTCACAGCCCAAAGCCTTCCCTCTCCAAGAGCTCTGATCTGCAGATCATGTTTTCCACCTTCACTGTAGCATTGAAATACTCACTTCTTCTGTAAAATTAAACTAATGTAGGAAAGTATTTTCATACACAGCAAATCACAACAGGATTTTTTTTTTTTAAAGATAAAGGAATGTTGGCGCTTTGACAGGAAAATCTTGATTTATAGTTGCCTATGAGCAACTGATAATGTGCATTAGGAGTTGGTAGATATAAGCACTCCTTTCCACAAAAAAATTTGCATTATTCATAGTTTGGGATGATTAATGAAAAAACAGCACTTTTCTGAGGAACAGCAAGAGATTGCTTCATCACGGTGAAATATGGATTTCTCCACACTTTAGACAACTGTGCTTATTTGTTATTTTGGCAGCAGTTATCCTGTGATGTTTTATCTTTGTTCATTTCCCTGTTTCGAGGCAGCTCTGCTTTTAAATTAGCACCACAGGGCAAACGCAGTCTCATGTGGCGATCTGAACTACCACTACAAAGCTGCTCCTGTTTTTTTTTTCCTTTGTGTTCAGGGAAATTTTCCAGTTTTGTTTCTTTCAGCAGGTTTGCTGCTACCTTAGTTAAATGGAAAACAGTTGTTTTTTTCTTCAGATTTAGCACAAAAGCATCCCAGTGGCACAGATAAGGTGGCTTGCCGAGCTTGTGAGAGCGACAAGCACGATTATTCCTTACACTTGCTACTGGCCACTGGTGTAAGTGCTGCTGTTATTGATTCAGCTTAGAGGTCAAGAAAGCTTTGGAGGCCGAGGGCTGAGCACCAAAGCAGAGGCCTGGAGGCAGGACTGCCTTACCTGCTGCGTTTGCTGCCGCTGAATGGCCCGCACCTTGGGCACGGGGCTTTCCCGGGAGGACGAGGACTGGTGCCGGGAGCGGTTCCCGTTCTGCACGGGCTCCGTGCCCAGGGCCGCCGAGGCGCCGGAGACGCTGCCCGTGCTGCGCAGGGAGGGGCTGTGCGTCAGCGTGTGCAGCGTCTTGGCCCTGGTGCCCAGCACGGCCTGCTCCATCTTGCGGATCTGCGCCTGGCTGCTGCTGTTCTGCCGCGGCAGCACCACGGGCACGTGCCTGTCGGGGCGCCGCGCCGAGTCCTCGCTCTGCGAGCTGCGCTTGGCCGACTCCTCCAGGCTGCTGTTGCTGCGCCCGCTGGGCTTGAAGTCCTCGCTGTTGCTGCGGCTCCGGGAGCTGGCCGTGCTCAGGTTCTCCGGGCTGGAGTCCACAGAGGCCTTGGCCGTGGGGGGGCTCGGGTTGTTGAGCTGGTAAACCGGGTTTTGGAAGGAGAGGGGCCGGAGGCTGCCCTGTTGGTTCCACGCCGGGTGCAGCGGCCTCCGGACCTGGGGAGCGCTCTGGGGCGTGCTCTGGGCGTCCCACAGCTGTTTGATGTTGGCCACCTGGGTGACGGAGAGCTGGCTGCCCGCCAGGCGCAAAGGCACGTCGTGCATCATGGAGGCGGCGTCGCCGTGAGCTGCGTGGGGGTCCTGCAGGTCCATGAGGGAGATGCTACGGCCGTTGGGCAAGACACTTACCTTCTCATCCTTCTCTGAGCAAGTCATGCTCTGGGTGGATGCCTGCTGAACCAGCAGTAAGGTCTTGCCCCTAAAATGTCCATCTACATTTTCCTGGGTTGGAGACTTCATCTTGTTTATGTCACTGTGGAGTGGAAAGGAATTTGGTTAAATTTTTGAGCAGCCAAGACCCCGAGAGATCTGTCCCAGAGAAGTCTTTCTACCTCACTTAACCTCCCCCCACTGAAAGCTTCAAGGAGCCAGACTTCCTTTTAAGAGCTCTTTGTGTGCAAGTCAGAACACACTCTTCCTTAATTATCTCTTATCTTGGAGAATGGTGTTTGATTCAAGACGTCCTTCATCTTTATTTTTTTTTTACAGGTGAAATCTAAACCATTCCCACTAAATCTCCCCCCTTAGTCACTTCTGTCTCTAGCAACACCTCAGATGCCATTTAACCCTTTGCCATTACAAGAGATGGGACAAAAGGAAATCGCCTCAAGTAGTGCCAGGGATGGTTTTTAAATTGGATACCAGGAAACATTTCTTCACCCAAAGGATCGTGAACACTGGCTCAGGCTGCCCAGGCAGTGCTGGAGTCACCATCCTTGGAAGGTGTTGAGATGTGGCACATGAGGACATGGTTTAGCGGTGGCCTTGGCAGTGCAGGGCTAATGGCTGCACTTGAGACTCTTAGAGGGCTTTTCCAACTTGAATGATTCTGTGACTCTGTGTATTATGGAGGTCTTAAAATTCAGCAGGAGCTGTGTGAAGGCTCCTTCAGAGCTGGATGTAAGCTCAGGGGGCACGTGCCAAACTGGCCCTTGTACCTGACAGCACAGGTACTGCAGCAGCTGAGCCCTTTGGCAGCTCTGCCATGTCACAGCTCCAGATTAACAGCTGTTACGGTGTGAGAAATGCTGCATAAAACACAGGAGGGACTACTTCTGCTGTTCCACAGGCAATACATTTCACCTACAGCTCAGTTTTTCCATTAGCAGCCTGATGGCCAGAAGGAAACACCATGGCTGACTGTGCACTCAGGCTGGCAGTAAATCACAGAACTGTTTTTTTTATCAGCTCAAGTCACTGACTCCCAGAGATGTGGTTGAGTCCTGGGTAAGTCCAAAGCTCCAGGTGCCCAGTGCCACCTCGTGCACCTCTTACTGGGATGGTCTATTCCCTGTGAGAGAGGCCCCATTCCACAGCTCAGGTGATGAAGCCCCCAGCCCTCAGAACCACAGAAGGATTTTGCTGGAAGGAGACCTCAAAGATCATCTCCTTCCAACTCCTCACAGCTTTACAACCCCACAGCTGGGACGTACCCATCGCTGGGGTCCTCAGTTATCTTCTGAAGTCCCGAGGAGAGACTTCCAGCGACGTTTGGGCTGGAGCTGTGCTCCGTGAAACGCTTCAGCTGCTGCTGCGTGGGTGTGGGG
Source organism: Molothrus ater (assembly GCF_012460135.2). Lineage (NCBI taxonomy): Eukaryota > Metazoa > Chordata > Aves > Passeriformes > Icteridae > Molothrus > Molothrus ater. The sequence goes on from NC_050486.2 coordinate 4,012,151, forward strand.
CTGGTCATGGATTTTGTGATATCCGCAAGAATACGGGGGAGAGGTCCCAGTTTTGCCACGGTTGCCTGTAGGAAGGAATTTTCACCCTAATTGGATACAAGCACCACGACATCCGGCGGGTTTGTGATTTTTTTGGTACCGATGCACAGAGGCGGAGGGATGGAGTGGAAGGAAGGAGGGTGGGTGGTTGTGTGCGGGTGTGCCAGGATCGGAATGCAGTGTTATGGAGCAGCGCAACGACGGCGACCAGATGGATGGAGGAGACGAAACGGGGTGCAGCAGACATTGAGGAAAGAAAAGGAAATAGAAAAGAAATTAGGATTGACCCCCAAAAAATAAAAATCATGCTCAATAAAACAAAACTACTGCCATTCCAATGCAAAACTATCATGCAAAGCACACTGTGTCCCGGGTGGGTGAAGTCAAAGTGAAAACTACGGCATCTGCTCATTGAAGGGCATTCAAAGGCTACAGATTCAGCTGGTGGGGGGGACTTTCCAGGCAAAGGGGGTCATGTGGTAAAGGAAATGCATGCCAACAGATGAGGGGATCATGAGAGGATTGAGGGTGATGGGGAAAGGGAAGGTTTTCATTTCATAAACCTTTCAGTTTTGGTATCCTGCATGGATGCCATCTCCTTTTGCACCGTTACCAACAATTAATTAAGCCATTCTTCCCTACCCAAACTTGAAAAAGAACTGCATGAGAGCATCAGTGATCCTCATCCCAGTATCACCCCATCAGCATGGGATGAAATGTGTGGCTCCAATTACAGGTTAGCACAGTGCTGGCCAGGCTGAGGGTAAGAGCAGCTGGCCTTCAGCAAGGAAGGCTGCTCCTCCAGGCCCTGGCTGCTCACCCCTTTGGGCCACTGCTGGGAGATCAGCTACAGGGCATCTCCAGGCTCCTGGGACTGCAGGAAGAAGGTGAAGGAGCTGCAGATTTATTAAAAAATTAAAATTCTGCTACAAAATCAATGTTCTTCTCAAAGATACCCTTGTTTTCCCCATAAGCAGGTATTCAGCCAGTTTGGCTCCAGAGAAAGGTCTCTTTAAAGACACTTTCATACAGCACTGTGGCTATTAAAATCTCCAAGGTGGCTCCTCTCCTTATTTCCCAGCCATTCCCTACAGTAAAGCCATAATGCATGTAACTTTACCCCTTAATTCTCTTTTTAGGAAACCACTGTACCAGCTCCCAAGGGCCTGCTAGGATAGATCCATACATCTAACCTACAGAAAGGGCCATGCAGATCCATACATTTGGAATCTACACTGTCTACATGGATGAGGTAAACTGAAAAACAAAATCATAACTTATTATCAAACTAAGATTAATACACAGACTGTCTTTTTGAGTCAAGGGCACTTCAATTTACTCTGACACAACAAGCTCAGATTTTTGTTTTTTTTCTTTTAAGTAATGTACAGTGAAAAAATAGATACACAACCAGTAACTACTTTGGCAAACCCTAATGCAATAAAAATTGAGTGCATTGCTATTCACCTTACTTCTCCAGTTTCAAAAGAAAGAGTAATATACATGGAACATGGACAAAATAATGCACCTCTAAAAATTGAAGTATGGAACAGTTCCAAGCACTTAAAAAAATAAAAATACTCAGTTCAGCTTTTCTGGGCCTTATCAACTACCTTTGCTATCAAGATTTTAATGATTTTGGTTCCTGCAAACCCACATAGCCAAGGAAGATCAAAGCTCTGTCTTTGCTGCTTCTATAGCTAAAAGGAAGCAGTGCTCATTGCTGGTGGTGTCTGCTGGGATCAGAAGAACAGAACCTGGACACTGCACACGAGCCCAGCCCAGGGCACAGCAGAAAGCATCTTGCTCTGCTGCAGGATGGCACTCGGAGCAGATCCAGCCTCTTACAGGGCATTCCTTGCGTGCCAAAACCAAAGACTACGGAAATGAGAGCATCTCAGCAGGCTTTGGATCGGGCTCTTGATGAGAACAGCTCCACAGGGCCAACTCATTCCTCCATCAGAACCAGGGGAGGGCCTGCTGTGCAGCAAAGCACCACAAGGCACAGCAAATGTGGCCTTTTCCTGTCCAAATGCCTCACTTATGAGACAGGACCAGCTGCCCAGGGATTTCAGGTCCACTTCCAAGCAATCCCTCAGCACCTGACCTTCCTAAAGGCTCTGCAAAGGGTCTGCAGGGCTGCTGAAGCCCAACCACCTCACACACCCTGCTGCAGGCCCTGATCCGAAATCCCAGAAGGAGCAGCTGTGAAACAGCACCATCACACATTCCCCTCCAAAGCTCCTGCCTTCCCCTGGTACTCCCCAGTGTTTGCTGTTGCCATGGAACCATCCCTGTATTCTCCTTCCAGGGCCTCCCAACAGCTTTACCTTATCAAGCTGGGACACAACCTCCCAGAGGAGGGAATGCAGCACCGAGAGCTCCTTGCCCAGGTCGATGTAGCCGTCGTATCCAGGCATGTTGGAGATGGTATCTGGGTTAGAGAGCTCCCTCAGAAAACGCTGCATTCCTCCCCACTCGTGTTCCAAAAACTCATTCATGAAGGCCATGTACTCTTCCTTAATACCAAACCTGCAGGAAAGGGAGGTGGGGGGAAACCCAGTCAATAACCTCCACACAATATACAGAGTACAAGTGCTTACAGACAATGACTTAAACTCTTTACTTTAGACCTGCCTTCCTGAAGATTTGGAGTATCTTCCAAAAAAAAAAAAAAATCAAAATCTGAAGATTTTGAAGCCTTGGAGGGAAAAAACCACATGGACAATTTAAGACATACACTGCTTTGTTGTACTTACTTAAATACTACTACCTCACAGTTTATATTACAAATCACAGCTCTCCCTGCTCCCTCCCACAGATACTCTTTCTCTCCTCCCATGTAGGAGATGTGCTATGCCCTTTGTATCATTCAGTGAGAACTCTGGAGGGAGAAAACATGAAAATCATGATCCTTGAAACAGTAAGGATCTTCTTTCCCTTTGAAACAGCATAGACACTATCATGGTAGTGCATGGTTTTATGCTGTGTCCCCTCCACAGAATTCAGCACACTCCAGTCTGCACGTAAGGAGAATTTATCTGACGTGTCTCAAGTGTTCACACCCACGTGAGAAGATTCCCCCTGTGCTAAATCTGTTTTCAGTCTGCCACAGAAGCAGCTGCCTGTGAGCACAGCCAGGAATGGGGCACGCTGCAGGTTTTGGTTCCCCTGGCAGCACCTACTTGGCAAAGTTGGCGAGGTTCTGGATGACCTTGGCGATGAGGGTGAGCGTGCGGGAGGTCTGGTCATCAGGGTACTCCTGCATCAGGTTGAAGAGGCTGGGGGACATGATGGCAGGGCACAGGAAACGCAGGAACAGCGAGGCACTGATCAGGCGCTCACTGATGTCCTGCTTGCCCCTGTTCAGGCACTGCTGCTTCCAGGATGCAAACACCTCCTTCAGCTCGCGAGGGAACACGCTGAAAAGCAAAAGAAAACAAAAAAACAGGGAAATAAAATTGCACTGGCAACGAGATGCAAAAAGTTGAACTGGTGATCAGTCACCCAAAACACTTATCTGTGAGAAAACATCTTTTTTTACCTCCCCTTTTTTCCTCTTTCTCTCTAGGCTAGGTAATGTCATTAAGCCTCTATTCATAGATCCCCATTTAATCTGGTGGCACTTAAGTAGTCTTTAAAGCACCCCTTGTTCATCTGTGTTAAGTGAAGCCATTTCCAGACAGGCTGATTTGCAAGCTAGAACTACTTATCCATTGCTACCCTGGAGCAAACAGGCTATTAGAATACTGAAAACAAACGAGCCAAACTGAGCTCATCTCCATATCTGACAGTTTTACCTTGCTTGTTAAGCTCTCAATATTATGCCTTTGCTTCATGCCAAAGCAGAAAGGCCCCTCTTCTTCCACTGCTACTCAGAAACAGAGATGAATAGAAATCTCCCTGCCAGTGCTTCCTCCCTGTGATTTCCTGTTCAATTCCACATATCTGAAGGGTCTAAAACTCTTCTGTACACATCAAAACATGCAGCTTTTTAAGCCAAGTCCAAGCTAAGCTATTATCTTCTGACTTTATTCCCTCCTCATCCAGTCACTCTCAGTATGTGCTCCCTTGGCAGGGGATTTGGGGAGGTGTGGTTTGTGGGCTGGGACCCCTCAGTCTGGGCACAGGTTCCACCTGCAATCTGGAGGCAGGGAGGAGAGGGCACAAAGGCAGCCTGGGAGGATGGAAGGGGCTGTGCTCTTTCCCTGTCCCACTGCTGCTCCCTCACCCTCAGAGGAGGAACAGGCACCCCTGAGCAAACAGGGACAAAGGGAGGGAAGGAAGGTGCCTTACCAGTAAGAATTGATAATCTTGCAGAAGACCAGCTCACAACACATTTTCAGGTTGCACTGATGATCTGCTAATTCACTCTGTGAGCACCTGCTGGGATCTGCTTCACAGTTTTCATCTGACTCATACACAGCCTTGATAAACTCCCCTGGAAAAAGGGAAGAGGAAGGAACCAGGGTAGTTACAAGAAAAGCCTACTTGACACACCTTTAAATCCTGCTTATGTCTTTCCCTGGCAACTGCCTGTCCTGCTCTGGGTGTCTGCAGCTCAGCCTCCAGACACCAGCTGTTGGGGACACTCCTCCCAGCCCTTTCCCAACAGAGCACAGCCTGGGCTCTGATGCTGCAGCCTCCTGTGCCCTTGTGTCCCCAAGCACAGATGCAAAAACAGGATGGCTCGGCTTAGCAACCCTACAGGCACTTCCCTTATGGCCTAGAGAGGAGGATTTGACTTGGTATTCAAACAGTGTTATCAACTATTAAATTATCCACAGTCCTAGGAATGAAGCTGTGTGTTATTTGTCTTCATAATTTCCCCAGAAAATGCTCTGGCAATGATATTTATTTATATTATTGCTAAATCTGCCCTTTTTTTTTAATTTTAAAAAGTGTCACCTTGCTCTTGAATAGGAGTAATACCCAAGCCCTAGCTAGATGCTGCTGACTTTCTCAACCTCTTATATCAACACCTTACAGCGTTTTTATGGCCTGCATCTTCAAGCTCCTTGGCATTTCTGTCACCCTTCCCTTTCAGCATCACAACAGAAACTGCTCACATACAAACCACGTGAAGCTGGCTTTGTCTGACAGACTGGAATGAGCTACTCAGTGGTTTCCCTCCTCTATATGCAGGCATTCCAAGTGATTTTTAAGCTGTTGGGTGTTCACTAGGAAAAACCCTTTATTCACTGGTTTAATGATTCAATGTCTTTCAAGTTCATCTCCTCAGATGATCTCACTGGCTCTGAGCTAACACAAGGTTTATTTGTGGAAAAGGGGTTTGTTTTTAGCCTTTGCTTTCCTAAAACCCCTTAAACACCTCTCAGCCCCTTCCCAAATCTCAGCTTGGTGTTGTTGCAAGCAAAGCCGGCACATTTTCTTAATTTTTGCTTGCAAAACTGCTGGCGTCACTTTTGTTGAGCCAATTCTGTTTTAACTCTTGTTTACTGGATAATATTTTTTTATCCTTAAACATATTTGAAACTTACTCTTTGTGGCCCAAAAGACCCTGCTATAATCAGATATAAGATTCCCTTCCAGACATGTTACATTGCTAACACCAACCACAGTGTCATTAATCCTTTCAAAGAACAGGGCAGCTGAGTAAAATGACATTTAAAACCTGACAAAGAATTAGATGGGGATATTGTCATGAGTGAAGTTGCCCCGAGCTGCAGACAAGGCTGGACAGCCTTAGGGGCATTTTCCATCTCTCCTGCCTGTGATTTACCATCTTATCACTCAGTGCTAAATGATATATTAGAAGTCATTAATGATAGAATATTTTATGCAATTACTGCACATTAAGGAGCTTACAGTCAGCTGTAATGGAGTGGTCCCACAGCTGATGTTCAGCCTGCTGGGAAGCACAGCACAAAGCACCAGGCTGCTCGTTTCTCTGTACCAGGTGAGAGCCTACAACTGTGACTTACACTCAGTGGTCCCACCCAGGAGAATAAGACTACCAGAACAGGCTCATTACACTCCAGAAATGGCCAAACTGGATGTAATCCCAGAGCTGACTGCAGTGACCCTTGGAGCACTAATTTAGCCAGCTATCTCCTTGATGCCTTGCCAGTGTCTGGGATTGCTGAGGACAAGCGAGACTGCTGGGAAAGCAAGCAGCTTGGCTTTTTTTCCCCTTTTTGTGAAAGGATGTGGTGTGGGACTTGGCTTTGGCCTGATCTTGTTTCTCTTGTATCAATTTCCAAAGCTTTCTTCATCCCAGAAACAACAGGGGGTGGGTGGCTCATTGTGCAACTGTGGAGAAGGAAGATTTGTGTGGAGCGGCTGAAACCCGACTGTGGTGAGGCTGTGTGAGGCAGCCAGCCTGGGTTTGGTGCCCTTTGCTGCTGACTTTGTGTGGCCAGGAATTCCCCAGGCACTGGGTTATGACTAGAGCAGAACCTTTTGGTGGAGGGGGGACAATAACAAAATTTTCAGAGTCCACCCTGGCATGTAACAGTGGGCATGAAGACCCTGTGGGGAGAAAGGAGTAGGAGATCTCAGGATGGCCAGAGAGTTTTAATGAGTCAGTGAATAAAGAGCAGGGATAAACACAGGGAAGAGGCTTCCCAGACAGGATGCATCTTGACCTCCTGTCCTGGGATGCTCAGCAGCCTTGCAGCCTCACTCCCTGGCCTTGTCTCTTCAAGGACTATGTGTCAAAAGCCCTTTTTCAAGCTGTTTGTATATCAGATGGAACAAGCACCATTGCTCACAAAGAAATTGCAGTGTTAAACCTCTTTAGCACACTAGAGACACAAAAGAAAGTTACCCAGAAAAACAGAACATGGTAATACAAACTTGAAGAGGGACTGAGCTACATCAAATCTTGCCTTGCCTTGGGTGCTACTCCTGCAGGCAGCAAAGAGCACCCTCCTCCACGTGGAGGAAGGGCATGGAGAGCAGGACAGTGTGCTATCTGGCAATGAGACATCAGGCTGAGTGCAGCTCCTTCCCATCCCACATTCCCAGCTGCAGCCTCAGCTCAGGGTCAGCCCTTGCTGTGCAAACAGGTGGCAGATGGAGTTTCTTACCCAGTGCATCCTGGAGGTACTTCTGTCCTACCAGCTTGAGGTATTCCTCAATAGCTTTGGTAGCAAGTGTGTTCTCCCTGAAGATCAAGACATCATGTTCTGCACAACGATCTACCTCAGCCATCACCAAATCTGTCAAGAAGTCCTGAGGGAAAAAGGTCAAATGGCAAAGGTGATTTGAACCAGCTCAGTTGTGCCAGGCTAACTGCAGAAGCCAAGAAGAAAGGATATTTCAGGATAATAAATAATTTCTCAGCCTGAGACAAGGGGTGCAGCTGTTACATGAAGTAATGACCGAGGAAATAGCCAGGTCTCCTCTTGGGTTTATTATATTTGTAGAATGATATAAATCACAAATTATAAAGGGTGAAGCAAACGTCTCTAAAAAAAAACCCTTTATAGCCAAGCTTGTGTTTCAGTTTAGCTCCAGAACAGAACCTCTCAGCAGCTTGTTTATCAGAGGCTTTGTCTGCTGAAAGAAACTGTGCTATCATATTTATCCTTATCTTTATAAGCAATATTCCATAGAAACATGGATTTAAAAATCCAAATTGGAAGTGACACACAAGTTATTAGAGCCTGATGATATTTGAATAAGAAGAATGGCTTAACAAATTAAATTCACAAACCAAGACTGCTTTAGGATTTGGAAAAAAAGAAGTTAACATTCAACTTGCTGGTTATCTACATGGCTTAACTTGAATGTATTAGATTGTCCAGGCAGGAACTGTCAGCAAGCCTTGATACAGAGAATAATCTCTTGATATAGGGTCTAATTCTACAGTAATACTTATTTCCTCAAGTGGTAACTTTATGTGAGTAAACAACATTTAGTACTCTTGGATTTCAGTCCATTATTGCTGTTCCTTTTCAACAAAATCCACAAGAATTCTTTTCACCTGGCACAAAGTGGGAACATCCAGCTGTATCCCCAACAGCAGAAGTACGAGCTGGAAGTACCCTCTTAGGAGCTTTATGGCAGCCTGAGCCACCTGTGCCTCCCACAAATAGAGGTTCAAAACTTCACACACCAGGAATGCCAAGTTATAACACTAATTTATCAACTTGTTGCAGCAGGCATTGCAGCAATCCAGAGCCTGTTTTCCAGCAGGGTTTCAACATAATCTTAGCTACCAGCTTCTCTCATCAGATCACTTAAGGAACGTGTTCCTGTCACACACACTGTCACAGAGATGTTTCCAAGGAGCAAGCAGAAAAGGGCCTTTGCTGGAATAGTTAGGTGAGGCTGTCCCTTGGGTGTTGTCTGCAGCCGTCCTTCCACATCTCTATCCCTCTAATTTGTGCTTTACTTGCTCTAGCTGGATTCACTGGCACTACTCACCCAGCAGCAGCAGCAGCAGCCAGAGAGATCAGTGCAGGCTAATGCTTCCAGAACTTCCCATGACCTGCAGGACACTCTCCCACAACCCATCTGAAGGAACCAGTGTGCACCCAGAAGCCCTAAGAGCATCCTTGGGGCAGGGGGGATCACCATTAAGTCGGTACAGATCCCCCAAATGGCTGTTCAAACACTGACCAGATCGATGCTGCATTGATCTGCTGACTCAGTGCTGACTCAGCACCAGCACCCACTGCTCAGTGTAGTACAGTGGGTATTTATTTATAGAAGTTTACCAACCTCCTGTTCACTCCTCTCTTAACCTACATCCTGATTTTAGAAATGCAAAGGACACTCAAAGGTAGGTGCTGATTTCAGAATAACACGAAGTTACAGAGTCCTCCTGCTTACACTTTGTACACAACATCTATTGTAAATCAGAGGCGACTCTGATCAAGGAGAAAGAATTATGAGGAGGACTCCATGGATATCAGAAGGCTAATTAATTACTTTATTATACTATACTATAAACATTTCATCTAAACTGAGTCTGCCAAGCACTCACTCTGCACACACCTGCTCACACTGCACAGAATCTCTTGACTGTCAGCCACAGTCCCCACACACACTTGGCCCTGATAGGCCAAGGAAACAAAACACCATCACTTTGGATAAACAATCTCCATATTGCATTCTACTTTGGCACAACAGGCACAGCAGGTCATAAGAATTGTGTTTTCCCTTTCTCTGAGGTTCAGAGAATGTGAATCTTAGAAATCCTTGGGAAGAATTGTGCCTTGCTTTTCTCTGTGAAGAGGAATGTGGTAACAAACATCTGCTGCTGCTTACTGTCATGGGCCCCCCAGTTTCCACCAGGAATCCCTTATCAGTGGCCAGAGTCACTCCAGCAGGAGCCAGCTGTGCTTACCTTGGCTCTCCCAGTGCTCTGAAGGATGTGCACCAAGGCAGAAGCCATCTCTTCCTTGTTCTTGACACTGATCACGGGTTCCAGCACGGAGCACAGCAGGGCATAATTGCTGGTAACATACTCCCCAAATTCTTTGTACTGCTCCATGGGCAAGATGGTGATGGTCTGGTAGCGGGATTTGATGCGAATGGAGGGGCCCCCTGCCTTGCCTTTGTTGGCTGTGGGGGTGCTCACTGGGTACCATTTCTCCACAAACTGGCGGCCGGTCACGCTGGCCGTGGGGATGTTGACCAGCCCTACGTAATTGTTCTTGTCCTTTTTCTTCTTCTTCTCCACGTCCTTGTAGATGTGAACCGTGATGCTCTGAATGTGTGGGAGGCTGTAGAACTCAAAGTGCTCCCCCCAGAAAATGTTATCTGCTTTTGCTTTGCTGGTGGTGCGGGCAAAGAGGGTGTCATCAAGGCACAGCTCACAGAAGTATTTCTTCTTAGGGGTCAGGTCCTTGGCCTCTATGATCCAGAGGCGAAGCACGTTTTCAGCTCGACGGCAATTGTCCTGTGCAGGAGAAAGAGATCAGTTCTGACTCAAAACCCCTAAAAGTTGAATATTTCATCTTCTGAAGCAGCAGCAAAGGTGCTGCCTTTTCTGTCTGAGGCAAGGACAGAGTCAGAATTCAGAATCAGACAGTCTGATCCAGAGAGAATTGGAATCTCTAGAAAAATTGACATTTTCTAAAACAGAGGCAAAGGGCTGTCTTTTGTATGTCAAGAGTGTTGGAATATTTTTCTTCTTCAAAAGATGTATCTGAAATGCTTTAGAAAACAAACACTCCACACAAGGGCCTGTCCAAAGCTGCCAGACTGGCGAGGAACCCCAGAGCACTGTTATCCTGCCCCTGGAAGGTAGGATTGCAGCTGTGGAGCGACTTATCAGACATTTCCAGCTGATCTATAACTTGATTCCTTGTCTCACTCCAGCTCCAATTGGTTTAATGTTGGTTTTTTGGGTTCCTAGATTAAAACATGATCCTAATGAAGGCATGCCCCATCTTTCCCAGGTGCATGGCCTCAGGAATCCAGCCTGCATCCCAGGCTGGCACTGGGCAGGGATCAGGAAGCAGGCTGGTGTGTGTTTACTCATTAAAGCTCTGCCCTGCTGCACTCCTGGAATAGCACAGGGCAGCTTTAGGCACACGGATGAGCGGACGGCTCCCCAGACTAAATTAATTGAGGATGCATCTGTGGAAGGCCTGGTACACTGGACTAAAATCCAATCATGCCACCTCCATTCCCCAGCTAATCTCATTTTTGCAGTTCCCCTTACCTTCATCGGCTGCGATAGTCTGCGTATGTTTTCCATCCACCAGTCCCTCTCTGCTGCAGAGGAACAACTGAAGCATTTACTGCCCTTGGAGTAGGTTACCTGGAATGAATAAATGACAGACTGAGCTCAGGCAGGCCTAGGAGACATGGAAGAGGCTGCAAAAAGCAAGGAGGAAGATAAACAGTGCTTGAGTAACAAAGTAAATCTGAAAAAGGGAGGCAAAAATACAGCGGCCTAGAAGGCAGAGAGGATAAAAGGCCCACAAAATGCAGAGAGCAAAAGAAGTTTGAGGTTCTATAAAACTAGAGAAACTAAAGAATTTATATAAAATTAAAAGCACCAGAGGCTTCTCTTAAAGACTTTTAAACAAAGCTTTAATCATCCAGTTAATCTTTCTTTTTTTAAAGAGTTGTTAATTGATTTGTGGCTATTAAAGCTTGCTGATTTCCCTGTGAAGGCCCAGGGACACAGGATTTGGTTACCAACAGTGTAAAGACAGAAGTGACAATGCATTAGCATAAGGCAAAACACACTGGCCATAATGACTTCAGTAAAAACAAAATATTTCCAGGGGTCCATAAAGACAGCAACAGCCTAAACAAACTGAGGGTGTTGTGCTCTGCTCCAGCCCTGACAGCTCTGCTTTCCCACACCAGGGAACTGCCTCGGTTCCTCCCCCTCTTACGTGGCCTGACAAGCCTCATTTACTCTTTCCATTCATTTGTGCTCACAATTACAAAGCAGTTTGAGGCAACAGCCTCAGAGCTAAGCTGTTGCCAATGTTTTCCACCCAACTCCCCAAGCCCAAGCAAGCTGCAAAGAGTTTCCATCCAGATGAATGAGGCTGAAGCAAACAGGAACAGTTTCTGGATGCATCATGAGGGACCAGAGCCTGATATGCTGGTTTACTGCCAGAATTTTCCAGGTTGTAAACAGATCTTTGTTCCAGAAGTTCAGACACATCTGACTAATCCTGCTGAGGACAGAGTGACCTGCCCCTGCCACGACAGGTGACGTGGCCTCAGCTGCATGCAGACACACAGGGCTGCACTGCTGGAGCTGTGATGGCAGGACTGAGCTCACACAGAGTCTGTGCCTGTGTCTGGAGCAGAGCTCAGAGCCACAGCCTGCAGCCTCTGCTGAAACAGCAAAGGGAGCTTTGGATCCTGCTTCACGGAGCCATGGACACGTCCTCAGCCACTGAGGCTTCTCCTTCAGCAACTTGAAAGCACTGAGCTAATGGAATGGGGCTCTGACTGGAAAGCTCATTTCTTGGTTACAGTCACTTTTCTAAATTCAATTTCAGGTGAATTTGGAGGGGTAACACACAGCTAATGTACATACTATTGCATATCCATTGTGATGTATGTATCAATCATACATTTGCATGCACACTACAAATGCTTATCAAACTGAAGAGATTTTTCAATTAGAAAAAGATTTCTCTCTGTTCAGTGGCTGATGCCATTAGCCTCAAGGACTTCAAAAGTCACATGGTGGCTCAACAGCCCCCACCCAAACCTCAGCCAGGCAGTGGCTGCTGCTCTGTTTTCCAGGCCCAGTCCTGGAGCAGCATTCCCAAGGGTTCGGGGGGATGGCAGCTGCCTGTGTTGGAGCCTGTCCCTACCTCAAAGCAGAAGTCTCGTCCAAGGATACTGTTGTGAAGTGGTTTGACAAAGACTGCTTCTTCTGCTGCAAAGTCCAGAGTCTCTATGGTGCTGGCTTGGTTCAGTAAAGACTCATGGGAACGGGACTCCTTCAGCTTGGGCAGCTCACGTGGTCTGGAGGACAAGGAGGAAAGGAAATGTCTTGGTTTTTCTCACAATTACCAAAAAGAGCTGGCAAGATGCCAGACAAAGCTGCAGCTTGTCTCGGTGCTTATTCAGAGCAACTTCCACAATTAGTCTGCAAACCTTATGAAAATAACATTAGGCCAGCAACCCCAGACTCCCAAGGCAATATCCAGCCTAGGAAGTCCATTCCCACTGACCTAGAAATTATAGCTGCCAAGCTGTCAGTGAAAGAACAGCAGCAAAAAATTCAGAACTTAACTGCTGAAATTTTTTAGAAGCCCATACAGGTAGCTTTGGGTGTAATACTGGAAATACTTGTTACTAGCTAGATTAGTAGACAGATGTTGTGTATTAGCAGCAAAGAGCACATGGATCCCTAAATCTGTAACCAATGCAGAATGAGGATTATTCATTAGAGCAGATGACCCTTCACAATATACTTGATTTTTAACATTCAAAGCCTCTACACTAAATATACAAATACACAAAACACACAAATTCCATCCCACTTCACCATTGCTCAAACCAGTAATTTTACATTTTCCTTTTCAGCTGCTTCTTCCAACTTGAATTTCCAATTTTTTGGGATACTTTCTTTCTCTTTTAACTTCTCACTTACACATACTGCTTCTCCTTTCCAGCTCATTGTCCTGTAAATCCCTGAGCTCCACCAGAGCTGAAATCTCCCACATTCACAGCATCTTTTTATCAAGGCAGTTTTCTCTTTGTCCCCACCAGTTCTTGAACACTTCTCAAAGACACTTCCCTCCCTCCACTATGCCACAGCTTGGCAATCAACAGTGACATTATCAAATGTGTTTTAACCCTTTCTGTAATCTCCCAATATGATTTAATGCAACATTTGTGCATGGTGGGGAGCTCTGCTGTCAAACAGAACTGCAAAATGTGCCCAGTTTAGAAGTGATGTGGCTTCTCCTTCTGCCTCCAAACCTGCCCTAGAGGCTTCTGCAACAGTCACATAACACCTGAGGCACAGCTTCCATCTCAAGGTAAACATCACATGCAGACACATCTTATTTTTCCTGTGGCAGGAATTCAGTCAAGTCCTTCACAGCTGACCAGCAAGGAGGAAGAGCACAGAGTCCCAGCTTAGCAGAGAAGGAGCTGTTGGCCTGGCAGGTCTAGCTTTTGTTAAGATACTGAAGTCCCTGTGCTCAGTGATCCCTGAGGCAAGTCCATAAATGTGGCTGCCCATCCAGCAAGTGTGACTGGGCACAAGGAACAGATGTGGAAGCAGAGAGGCATCAGCTCTCTGCACACCACTCAGAGAAACACAGTGCTCCTGTGTTCATCCTCACAGCGTTTCCTCTTTGATTCAGTCCCCAGTATCAAACGGAAATTGTTAAAAAATGTTATTTATAGAGGAAAGAAAAGCACAGCTACCTCTAACAGCTTCCCTAATTTTGAAAAGTAATTCATTTCTCTACACTTCTCTCACATATACAAAAAACCAAAAGTTCCTCACATTCTTTATCCTTAGCAAAACCAAACTCCTCCTACCTGTGAGCAATTCTATAGGGGAACTCGGAGGCAAAAAACCCCAAACATTTGGAAAAGGCACCTGAATGAAGGCTGCTTAACAAAACCTTGGGTACCACAAAGGATCCAGGCAATGCAACAAGCAGAGCTCACCCAGCTGCTCTTTTGTATGGAATGAAATGCTGCAGGTATTGGAGCAGATTCACACACGATAAGATTTATTAAGCAGCGAGGGAGAACTTTGTTCCCATTTAATATACTGAATGACCTGAGTGCAGGCAGCAGAACCCTTTGATGGGAGGAATATTCCAAAGACAGATTTCAGATGCAAAGCAGCAGCCCTGGTAGGAGCCTTGGCTGTGCTGTGCTTTGTTCTAACAGGTTCCAGCAGCAGCTGAACCAAGGCAAACCCAAACCTCAGCCATGTATAATTGAGCACTTGCTGCAGTTAAGGTAGGGCAAGTCTAAAATAAACACACCACAATACACCACTCTAATGTCATCTCTGCAAAACCCTCTCTAATTTCTCCTCTCAAGAAAGCACTGCTGAGGTCACTTGGCTTCTGTCCCTGCCTCAAACTGAGCAATTCCTGTCCTTACAAAGTACTGGGAGCCTGCAGCCAGCACTCACTCAGTGGAGGAAAGCATGGAGTGAGCACAGAGAGGGGGAAGAGGAGAGAAAGAGAAATAATTACCAAAGAAAGGATGAAAAAAAGAAAAAAAAAAGATATGTAGCAATTTGCAGTTAGGCAGAGGCTGCACTTGGAGCAAGACAAGGTGAGCAGACCTACACAAAACAACTGTAGAGCCACTTAGCAGAGCATCTCCAGATCATAGCGGTGCCTCATGCCACAGCCCTTCCCTCCAAACCTCCTGCTCCCTGCTACATCTCACACAACAAATCCTGCCCAGAGAGGAAGAAAGGCACAAACAAATCCAGCAGGAGCTCTTCCTCAAGCCTCAGGTTACAGATTTCAGAGGAACACCGTGCCAGGCAGATAGGCTGGGGCCAGGAGAGCAGCCACAGCTACGGTGAGGAAAGCTCCCTCCTTGGTGAGGAAAGCTCCCTCCTTGGTGAGGAAAGCTCCCTCCTTGCCAGCTGTGCTCCCACCCCACAGGGCCAGGAGAGGCTCCTGCCTGCTCCTGGGTTGCCAAGGCACAGCATCCCCTAAGGAGATTAGGGAGGCAGCTCTGCAGGCATGGCTAAGGTGACCTTCCCAGACAGAGAAGTTCCTCCTTGTCCTTTCCAAGAGCTTTGATGAGATCCAGACATTAAAGGCAATGTGAGAGAGCAAGGAATCTTCCAGGAAAGCCTCCAAACAGCCTCTGGGAACAGGGCAGGGGCAAAGGCAGGTACACACAGCAGATGTACTCCAAGCCTGCACATCCCATCTTGCAAGTCACACCTTTTAGGAGCATCTCTGCTGCTCCACTGCTCTTCTGACTAGTGGGCTGTGAGCATTTGGGTTTGCTGCAGAGCAGCTGGAGCACTGGTAGTTTTGTTGACTCAAGGTCCTGTGGCAGACAAATGTCAGTCTGTTCCAGCAGTCCTTTGAAGTTACCATATTTAAAACAGCTCAATAAACTGATGAAGTGGCTTAGAACTGGCACTTTATCTTCCACAAACATCAGAACATCCTAAAGCTGTTGGTTAGATGCAACCACATGCATTTACAAACACAAGTACATGCATTTGTGAGCACCACGGTATAGATTTCATCTATTGATAGATCTGCAAAGCAAATCTTTGCCTTGTGCCTGTATCAGCAGCATCCCAATCAATACAGGCAATAATTATACAGAAATAATACTTCTCTGCTGCTTTAAAGCCTCATCTGATATGCTGAATCTGCAAAAAGGAAAGAAAATTGCTTGCTGGCTTCCTTTGCCATAGATGCCACTAATTCATGTCCCAGTGTCCAGCAAAGGGGCTGGATTAACAGGGTCCTTCCTGTATTAGGTAGGAAGCTACTGGGAAAATGAGCATTGCTCAGACTCTGTCAGCAGAGAGGTAATCCCAGGGAAGCAGATTACTGTAGACAGGAAGATCACACATGCAAAAAGTGGGGGAAGGGTTGTTTGTACAAATCTGTTTCTGTTAAACAGCTCCATTACCAACACAAATCCTGTTTTAAATTACAACTAACCTCCCATGATCAACTTTTCATCCTGTTGCTTTTTCTGTCTATGTCTGTAAACAACAGCGATTGCAAAGGAACTACATGGGAGTTCAAACAGTTATCAAGGCACCAAATAATACTTATATATTCTCCATAATTTCTTTCCCACAGGAGAAACAGAGGAGGAGCATGTCAGGGAGCATTTTAAACTTCTCACCTCTTTTCACATGTTTTGGAGTACTGGTCTTCAGAGCTGCATCACTTCCTTGTAAATCAGAGCCCAGACAATGCCCTAAACCACTGACCTGGCAGCAGCATGCAACTGCCACTGGAAAAGAGCTCTCCAACCACTCCATCTTGCTGGCCCAGCCCCAAGCTGACCCTTTCTCCTTGCACACCATAATTCAGTAATTTTCCATGACAGGAAAATCTCAGTTGTAAGCTGGGAACTGGAAACCTCTGGCTTTCAGTGGCTGCCCATGGCACACAGCAGCCTATTAGCAAAGTTCTGTTGTATTCTACTGTCTATAAGGCACATAGAATAAAGGGTTAAAATCCTAATTGCTCTGGTTATGAAGCTCTCCTGCTGATTTTGACCTATTTAAAAGCCAACCTACAAGGCACAAAAGACTTCCAATTACCGAGCTTACCAGGGAGAGCTCTATATTACTTGTAAAACAAGCCTGTGGACATCAATAATCCAGAAGATTTGAAAAAAAAAAAGTTTAAAAATGAACTTTCCTTTACCAAATTGGTGTGAAAGGAAAGAACTCAGCCCGAGCACCCAGCTACAGCCAAGTCTCCAAATTGCCTTACACCAAGCTGCTCGTCTGCATGCTTCAAATCATTCCAGCAATCCCCATGTGCAGGGAGGCACTCCCCGAGAGCAGAAAGTCGAATTCAATACTCAGCCACTCTGCAAAGTCACAGGGGAGAGCCTGGACTGTAATGTAGAGAATTTTCTGCTGTTCTCCCAGCTCCCAGCCCCGTGGAACGGGACCCTACCGTCTCCAGCATCACCTGCAATTCACCCGGCTCTGCCCGTGCTGCAGCACCAGGATTTTCCCTGTCCAAATGCTCATTTTGTAGGCACCACACCCCTCTTCATTTTCCAACTGCCAATTATCTGAACATCCTATTACTTGGTCAACAATTCTACAAGTCTAACCAGTTTTATTATTAATTTTTTTTTTTTAAATCAGAAACTTAAGGTAACTTATTTATCTGCAAGGTTACTCTCAGGTGTGATTAAACACTGGGTTTTTCTGAGTATATAGTTCTAGTCTTCCACTGAGATTCTGGTCTTTTCTGGCAAAGTCCTACCCAAAGCCTCATTGTTTGAATCCTGGATTTGCAAAGCCCTTCCCTGCCTGCCTGCTCTCCCTGCAGATCACAGCTTGTCTAGCAGACACCTCTCAGGGCTCAGCCAAGCAGACTGCTGAATTTCACAGCAGGAGAGTTCTCCTCTCTCCTCTGGTCTCTGCTGTTAACGTTTCCAATTGGTTTGTCTTGATGGACCAGAAATGCTTAATTGATGCAGTTTCATTTCCCTACTAATCTCAAGGTGAATGCTTCATGGAGGAGCCTTTGCAGAGAAGCATCAGCCATTAGGAAATATCTATTTATAAAGGGGTCAAGTGAGCTTGCAGGTGGGAGAGAGCAGCCCAGCACTAAGGGGAAGGTCTGTGACAAATGCTGGGGTCCTGTTCAGTTCTCAGTGAAAAACCAAACAACTGCTGAAAGAAATACGTTCACCAAAGCAGGAGTGAGGCATCCCTCCAGAAACAAACCACTCCTCCCTCCCCTTTCCCCACACTCCAGAGTGCTGATAGCTACAGATATGCTGAATGAATGCAAGCTGGGAGTGAGTCAAGCCTTAATAAGGCATTGTGTAACACAAATTTCCATCCTGACAGCTAAATCAGGGTGAAAATCCCCCACCCTTTTTTTCAAAAACCGGCGTTAAATTAGAGCGAACCTGAAAAACACGGCGGGTTTTGCTTCTATGATTTACACGAGCCCTGCTATTTTCTCACTGCAAAGAGGCAAGGAGGGAGGAACTGGAACTCACCCAAAGTAGAAGAAGCTGTGGCTGGAGGAGTGGTACCTTTTGACCATGAAGCCCAGAGCCATGGCTACCTGCTTCCCTGTGCCCTGCCAGAGCCCATTCCCAGCCCTGCTGCCACTGGCTCATAATGCCATAAAATGACTTTTAGCAAAGCAGGAGGATTCCCACGTGGCAGTAAATCCCAACAGGGCAAAGCCCTCCCAGCTGTCTGCAGAGCTTTGCTGCAGTCACTGACACCATATGCAGCCAGTCAGAATCATCTTTGCTCCCTCTCTGTAAACAAAACTGCTGGTCCTCTTGCAGATACCCTCAAATTCCTGGCCACAAACTGGAAATATTCATTTGGTCTCTCCTTTCAAACAAAATTTTCCTTAAGTCTTTTTTCATGCTTTTTAAACATGCTTTATATATTATGGACACTGAGAAAACATTACAGATGAATGTGTGAGTTGAAAAGCCCAAAGGAAGCAGGAGGAAACAGGCTGGAAAAGCTGTGAAAGATGCCACAGTGACACGGTGCCAGGTTCCCTCATGGTGAGAGTTGTTGGCAACCTGGTGAGATGCTGCACTGGCCACACATTAAAGAGCCTCACTCCCACCTGCCCTGGCTCACAAAGGAGCACAGTCTAAGTCCTGCCACAGCAGTGGCTTGTAAAGACAACATATTCAAGTACAAAAAACCACCAGCAAACAACCTGAGCCTGAGAAACAGGAGGGATGTGAATTACAGACTGAGAGGTTATGGATTTATTCCTACAGGACACCTGAATGCTGATCAGTCTTTCTAGAGGGGCACCAGAACTCTCTCCTCTCCCTACCCACTAACCCAGACACACTGAAATAAAGTTAAAAACCAGAAAAGGTACATTGGCCAATTGCTTTCTGCTGAAACAGAAAATCTGATTACAAAAAAATCTGCAACTCATCTCCATCCCAGCTCCCTACAGCATTCCTAACTCCCTTCTGTTTTAAATCAACTCTGAACAGAAAGCATCCATCCTCTGTCATCATGCAGCATGGCATGCAATGTTACAGTATCCCAAATCTTGATGTGCACCAGGATAACCAATCTTCCTTAGTCCAGAATTTTAGAGGTATTTATCTGTAAAATCTCCACTTTCTTGACAGGTCCCAAACACCCCAAAAGCATGAAAAGGCAGTGTGACAGCAGCCTCTATTTCCTTCTAATCCATGCAGGGTTTTAATTTATAAAGCTGTATAATAATTTCTTTGAAGGCAGGGCTCTTGTGTTTGTCAGAGCAAGAAAAGGGAGATGCTATCAGTTCTCCTGAAAACCTGTGCAACACCATGACATCACCTAGAATCACCTGCTTGAAATGGGAACGGGCTGACTCACCAGGGCAGGACAGGAAAGTTCTCACTGCCACAGACTGAGAGGCTCAAACAGAACGGGGGGGAACAGAAGGTGAGAGAGTGGCAATTCCTCCTCATGAATTTAGAGTCAGCTCTATGTTCAACAATTGCCACCGTGTGAACAAGTACCTGGATTTTATGCTTTTGTGCTTTCATGAATTTATTGAAAGTTTTTGAATTTTCATCAAAGAAAATTCACATTTCATTTCAGTCTAGTTGAAAATTTGTGCCCACACTGGCAGGGAGTAGAAGGGGATCTGCTTTTTAAGAGAAGGCAGCTTTGCTGAGTGTTACATCATGTCTTAAACCAAAGATGTAGGAATTAATTATTGCTATATTTATTAGCTTTCCCAGAACAACAGTACTTCCCTGACACTACAAAAGCAATCCAGCATGAGTGCCAAGCTCAGGAAATACAACCAGATTATTTATGGCAAAGAAATCTTCACATTACAAAAATTTAAGCAAAGCTGCTTTCAAACAATGGCAAAAATAACAGGTACTTGATTGCCTGGTGGCATGATTGAAGATGCTTATGCTCACTGAGTTGCTATTATAGCCACATTGCAACACTCTGAAAGTAGAGATTTATAGGAAAACTTGCATCAAAGCAGCCTGGGTGGACTACAGGAGCAAGGCTATCTAGATGGTTAGTCACATCTGGTAAGCTGCAGGCTTTTCTGTAACTCCTGATGTTAACAGACCTCCAACATCCACAGCCTTGCTATCTCTATGATTTTATGGTCTGCCTTTCAGATGGAGAAGGCAGCACCATTGATTGAAGCAGCACAGCATGACAGATACAACTAATGAATGCAGCTCAGCTCAAGGAGAAGGGAAAATGCACTGAACAATGTCAAATCACAGGAGCCTGCCGTGGCCTCGAGTACAGGCCAGCTGATTTTTCACTCTATCTACTTCTCCTGCTGGGCTACTGTGGAATGTAACACAGAATATGTTTAATAAAAACAATCAAGGGACTTTGCAAACAGTTAGGAAACACTGTGTGTAAGAGCCTTTGCTTGCCTTGTATACATTCCCAGCCTGGTTCTCCAGCCAAAAGCAAAGATAAACCAAATGGAGCACTAAGATGGTCAGAAACTACTGAGTTTTCCAGTTTTCTGAAAAAACAGATCATCTGTTCCTTGTGGTAACACCGCAATAACCAAAACACCAACACTGCAAGGGTCCTCAGAGTGCCTGAATTGCATTGCACATCTCTGGGCTGTGCCAGCACTGGTGGAACCACCCTGCTCACACCAACACAACTCCTCCTCTCACTGGCCTGCAGGCAAGCCCTGCATGCAGCAAGGCAAATTTCTCTCCAGCTGATCAATCCCGTGGTTTTGTATCATAAAATTGGAAGTCTGCAGCTTATTTGAAACAGATGCAGGACAAGGTACTGGAGTCCATCTGCTTGACCTGAGCTTTTGGACAGATGTGAAGATCAGCAGTTTCCCATCCTGTATCAGCAGCACACTGCACACTAAGCTTAAAGGTACAGAGGCAGCCCCACAAACCCCCCTCGTGCCAGCTGGACAATAAATCCCCTTCCTGCCCTCCTCCCCTGAGTGCACCCACGTGCTGGGTGTCAGCTCTGCACCTCACCTGTCCTCAGAATTGTTGGGAGATGGCAGACGGAAGCTGATATTCCTGTCCAGCTTGGATTGGCTCTTTGTCCTCTTGATGGATCCTTTCAGGCGCTTGCTGAAGAAGCCCTGCAATGAGAAGGTGCAGGAGTGAAACAGGGAAATTGATGCCAGTCATGAATCACTCAGGGCTCTGCCACTGAGCCCAAACACAGAGGTTTGGTGGCACTCACAGGATGGGCTCTGGGATTGCTCTGAGCAGGGGGAAAGGCAGGGCTGGCTTGGCAGTGACAGTTCCAGGAGGGGAGAGCCTCAATTGCAATAATTAGCACTACTCACATTACTGGGGCACTTCAGTGGATTCCAACTATTATACAAGAGACCCAAACCCCCAATTATCATTTATAAAGGAGCAATCTTCAATATCAGTATTTGTTCCTACTTCCCCTCTCTATGCCATGTTTTTAATTCTTGGTGAGCTTCAAAGTACAGAGGTTCTTACATTATGAGCTTCTATTGAGCCCACAGTTGCAGCCAGGTTTGCCTTTTTAATTGGGATATAGCACATTAAATCTTTAAATAATTCATAATTTCAATAATCTGGCTAGCCAGAACAGAAAATTTCAAAGCATTTCCCACACCAGTGGCTTCAGAGATCAGTTATAATATTGGTAAGAAGCAAAGTTCAATTCAAAAATCTGCTTAGGATCTAAAAATAAAATAAATCTTCAAAGAATCTGTCTTCAAACTACAATTTTTCACCCAACAATCACAGCCCAAAGCCATGTTAGTTGGAGGGAGCCTCTGGGATCATCTCCTGCTCAATGGGAGTGTGCTGCCTACACTAGGTCAGTCTAATTCTGAGTTGGTCTAGCCAAGTACTGAAAACCTCTGGAGACAGAGGGAACAAAGGAAGAGGAATCTGCTTTCTGCATCTGAAGGCACTGCTACATTTAAGACTGCCCTTCAGTTTTAGTTTCTGAGCCAGAGGCTCCTCAGGGGTGAAAGCTGCTACATTCTCCTGATAAAAGTGGAAAAGAAAAGGCCTGATATCTAAATATGAAAAAAAAATTTAAAAAACCCAAAAAACCCAAACCTCCAAAACCACCCCCAAACAACAAAACCCACAAAAACCAAACCCCACAAAGGTATACAATGTGTTGGGGGAAAGGTCCTGTCAAAAGAGAAGAAGTGTTTTCAGCTGTGTGTGCCACTCACACTCTGCCCATGATGCTGCACTTCTCTTGGTCCTGGTATTGAAAAAGTGCCTTTGAAAAAAGCCTGTAATCAATAGATGCTCCTGGGCTTCTCTTGGGGCAGTTGCTGGAATTCAAGTAGAGGATGTACAGCCCTTTCAAAGGCACTTTTGTATATTCTGACCTCTCAGCATAAAAGGTAACAAACCCAGCCACAGGGACTCAGATCTGGTGGACTCTGGCTTCAGCCCAGTACCTCCCAGTCTACTCCAGCTGCAAACATCAAATAACAAGGCTTTTTCCCCTTAAGGGCAAATAAGACAAAGCTGACCCAATTCAGCAGGGGTCCAGAAGTATTTGTACTGAATAATTCCAAATCCCACCCAGAGAAGGATGGTGAATATTCATTTTTGTGTGCATGTACAGTTTTAAATTGGTACTGTTTTAACATGGAACATGCTCTTGGTTTAATTGAACATAATCTATACCCCAATGAAACAAATGTTCTATCTGGGGTTGAATAAGGCTAGCCAGAGTTGACTATACAAAAAACCAAAATAAAACAAAACCAAAAACCAAACAGGGTAAGAACATATTTAAAGACAAAAATTTATTCAAACGAAGGGTGTGCTTATTGGTCATCCTCAAAAGAGTTGAAAACATTTTCAATATTTGTTCTGTGCTGGCAGTTCATGCAGGGCCAGTGCTTACAGATGGACAACCTGGGAGCAGCATGAAAAATTCACACGTGCCAGAACTGAGCAGAGTTTTTTGACTCCCATTTGCCAAAGGAAATGCTTTTAAGTATCAAATGCAGATAGGAAAAAAAAATATAGTGATGAAAAATAAACTTCTATCTGCAACAACACCACCTAACTGAAAGTTTTATTTCCTTTTACTCCTATAGACAAGAAATCCCTGCCAATGTTTATAAAGCAGCTCGAACCATTAAAAGGACAAAAACACCTCTACTGCTTTTCTTATTGTGCAGGTATTTCTCCTAAATACTTATTTCAACACAAAACTGTTGGGGTTCCAGGAGTTTCTGGTTCTTATACCTAAATGTAATGGAGTGTCTGAGCTTTAAGAATAATCATGGAGCCTCTTTAAAACAGCGAGAATTTTATTGCTTAAACAAACACCCTCAGACAAAAAGATGTAAATTATTATTCAAACTGCCTAAATTGATGAGACTATGTTCTTAATCAAAAAAGTACAAAATATTTGGTAGGACTAACTAGGTAGGATGAAATTTGAAAAGAGATAGATTTGAGGTTCATACTTAACTGCTCTCAGAATCACAGGTTTAGGGGAACAGGGATAGAAAAGAGACATGAGGAGAGAGCAATGGTGCACAACCACACACACACAATCAGGAATAGGACAGGGCTGGTTTGTCACCTCATCCAAAAGCATCAAACACTGGCCTAAGAAAACCCAATGATAACAACCTCTAAAAATAATTCAATCCCACTGAGAATTCTATTCATCTCATTTGGAAGTGAAGCCACTCGACTCTGCCCCTCTGCCAAGAAACAATCTCCACAGGAGAAGGGATAATTCAGCAGGCTGTTGGAACCTTCCCCTCATAGCTGCACAGGGAAAGCACAGAAACTCTCACCCCCAAGTATTTCCAACCCCAGGGTGGTGGCTGTTGAGGGCAGTTTAGGCTTTAGGAAAAGATGACTTTGTCCAAAGATGCCAAGTGGCTGTTTGTCCTTAACCTGAGCAGGGCAGCACAGAACTGTCTGACAAATTCAAAGCCAGCCCAAGTATGAGCTACTCAGCTCCTGGACTGCTGCTCCCTATGGACATGGTGATTCTCCACTCCAGGGAGAGCAGCCCATGCATAATAAATAATGCTTGTCCTGGCTGTTTTAAAGGGAAAGGTGAATTCAGCCATGAACAAATGAAACTGTGTATAACCATAACACAGATCAGCCATCTATAAAAGGCAATGGTATCAGTGGAAGTTTCAAAGCACTAAAGTAGGGTAAAATGGGCAACAAAAAAGGTCCACCTTACACACAGTGCTGTTACCTCCATTAGTTCTTTCTGGGGACAAACACACTGCATCTGAGCCTTGCAATGCTTCTTGAACATCTGTAATTGTTGATGAGGAGCACCAATGCATTATTAATAACACCAGGTGGGTAACTTCATTTACAGAGCTATGAGACTCATCTTCTCTGAGGGGAAGGGCTGATGGGTACAAAGATAACCCTCAAGTGGCTGAGGATGACAGCAGAACTGCCTCCCCATGAACGTGCCTGGTGAGGACATGAAGTGTTTTATTCCTTAAGCTGTTCACAAGCAGCTATCAAGGAAAAAAACAATGTCATAGCCAAGTGAAAACAGTGTCCTGTGCCAGTAATGTTGTACAGATATGGGAAGGCAAAGAAGCTGGGGAAGATGGCCAGGTGGTAAAATGGAAAGATCAAACTAGAAGGATATTCCAGGAATGAGCAGCAAAATGCTGAAGTTTGCTATTCCTTGCAGAACAGCAGCAGAAGGCCAATTTAACCAGCAAGGGAAGTGAAGTCTGCTTATGAGCCCAGTAACACTCAGCATTAAAATATCAGCAGTGACTCCCTTTGAAAAGCCTCTGGAGCACTCACACAGTAGCAAAGCAGATGAAAACAAGCCTGGATACACTTTGGAGGTGATATCCAGAACAAGACAGGGACTTACAACAGCCACGTTCCACCATCCAAAAACCTCGCTCTATGTCACTGAAGAGGAGGTTTGTGCACAGGCACAAAACAATAAAAAGCATGTTTGAATGTCCAAACAGAGGATAAAGCCCAATAAAAGCAGAGTGGTGTTATGTAAAGCTGCTGTAGCTTTCACACTAATGCATCACTCTTCCGATTTTCTCATCTCAGCAAGAAAGCTAGAACAAAACAGAACTCCAGAAGTATAAACTGATTAAAGGCAGACAAGAGGGGGATTTACAAATGATATATTTTAGAGACCAACTATTTATTTTAGGAACAAAGGCAAGACAGGATTATAGATGTATAAAACAAATAGAATGGAAATTATCTAAGCTCCTCATGCACCCTGTTACATAAGAAAACCAAAGGGCAATTTAACATGAGAGGCAGCACGTTTCAGATTGTCAGGAGACTTTTCCTAATGCTATCTATAAATGAGCCCATCCAATTCACCAGCACAAGATATTATACACACATTTTTTTTCAGCAAGATTAAAAAAGGATTATGTGTTTATATAAGGAAGAATAACATATGTAGCTGCATTAGTCAGGTTTAAAAATAACAAGAGTGAGCAATAATCATGCTTCAGGACACAAGCTGATCAACAGCAAGGATCAGGAAAGATATTTTTCCCCTGATGGGACAGCACTGCAGATTTGGCCAGATAACAATTTCAACTTTCCAATGAAAGATGGTCTGCAGCTACAGGAGGGATGCAGAATAGGAGGAACAAGTTTAGGAACAGTAATAAGAAACCCAGGGAAATGCAGAGGATACTGTAACAAGGGAACATTGATAATACACCTGTTAATAAAATGCATCCTAGCATTGTGTGCACTCTGCATGATGTGCAGCCAAAAGTCCTGCAGGAATCCAATTTCCAAGTCCCTGGGAATTGTACTGAAAAATGCATGAAGAAGCAAGAGCTACCTGATAGCCAAGAGGGCCACATCAGCTTTTCAGATCCCAGTTCAGCAAAGTGTTTAGCACAGACACAACTGGGAGCAGCACCTGGCTGCCCACAGCAGGGACAGCAGATGGAAGGAGCATCCTAAAAAGCCCCTATCCAGGAATTAAGGAATAAAGGTAAAAAGTCTGTCTGGAGAACAACTAAACAACAGTGATAAAAAATTAACATGATAAGAAACAGGTCACCTGAGCCTGTCAGGAAGGGCAGGCAATGATTTCCTGGCCCTGGCTCTTTCCCTGGCATGCAGCCCAACACTTCAGAACACCTTTTGATAACACAGCACACATGCTAATTACAAAAAAGTTATTAAAAATGAGCTTTGGTAAAGCTCGTAACATGAACCTGAGGAATGGCTGCAGGAATATCTAAAAAGAGTAATTACAACAAGTGATAAGGTATCAAGGCAGAAGGAAGGGTCCAATGGGATGTGGTGGGATAGTGGCCTGACTGCTTCTGCTTAACATCCTTGTTAATCATCTGGAGGCAAAGTTAAACAGCACATTAATTACACTGAGCTATATTAAATTAGGAGGTGAAGTGAGGGCCAGGGAGGACAGAGAAATAACACAAAGGGCTAGGAGGAATTAGGAACTGGTAACACACATTCCTGTGAACTTCAGTACCAGAACTTGGAGAATCAATTGAAGGGAATTAAAAACACAAGAGCAAGAAAAGTGATAAAAGGGCCAGAAGGACTAATTTGCAGAGGATGAATTAATTAAACTTTGCATAACTTGACTAAGTCATGATTTGGAGGCGAAGAACAAAATGAGTTGGTGCATATTTAAATACTACTAAGCCAAGGACAACTGGGATGTGAGCAGTGTTTAAAGCTATGTACATTCATAGCTCCCCTACAGTAAGTAAGGAATAAAAGGAATTGGATAAAGTCAGGTTTACACCAAGCATGAGAATAATGCTCATGCTGTTGAGGTCCACCAGACAGTGTCAGAGCCTGGATATCCCCATCATTGATGCAACACTGGAGTTTGATGTAATGAACAAATCTGCTGTGGCAGCAAGACACTGTGAAGGTTACAGAGCCTATGAGCAGCACTACCCCAGAATAAATATATGGATGAAAGTGTGGTGAGCACCCTGGAGATAGTCAGTCACCTATTTATGCTTTCTGACACAGAATTCGTGGAATAGCCAGCACATCTAAGGCATCACAGCACAGGCAAGTGATAAAAACTAAAGGAGATACAAACAACCATGTTACAAGAAGTAAAGAGTAGAAAGTGGAAGGAAAAATGTAAATTTCAATGGAGGGGACAGATTTGAGCACAGTATTTTTCATGGGGGATGCTGTGGTGCCTCACATTGATGCAAATCAACAATTCCATCTCTGCATTGGTGCTGATGCAGAATTAAAAATGTGTATTTGTATGCCACAGGGTCACACAGGCAGCACAGCTCAGCCTTGTCCTACCCTGGCAGCACAGCAGGAGCAGAGCAGTGCTCTGGAGAAGCAACAATCTTGCTGACTGCATAAAAGATGAGGCTGGGCAGCCACGAGATCTCATCAAGCTTTGACCTTCACTGGGGCTGGCTGCATTGTCTTCTGTTCCATTTAGCAGTACTCTTAAAGAGCAAAGAGGCAGACAGCACTTCTATAGATCCAATTATACCCTCAGCCAGAAACAAACCAAGGAAGGCAATCTGCAAGTATCCTACATCAGGGTTCCTATAAAAATCATTGTATTTACTTCAAGGATTGTGCTCTGGCTTTCCTGTCTCATTCACACTTGTTCCTTTGCCTCTTTCTCATCTTTCTCTCCCCATTAGCCAGCAGACAGGGATGAATCATATTATTTGTAATAACAACTCTGAGCCAAAACTGGAGAGCTCAGCAAGAGTCTGAAGGGTGAGTTTAGAGATTCCTCTCCATCCTGCAGGAGCTCTGAGGACGTGGACAGCCCCATATTTACCCAATTCCAACTGCAGAGCAGTGAGGGAATGTGCCAGGCTGCAGCAGTGCTGCTGGGGCTGCACAGTGCCCCAGCAGGGAAGGGGATGCAGGGAGATGGAGGCAGTGCCAGGACATGGTGTGTGTGGGAAGGGAAAAGCTGCTCTCTCGCCCACCCATGCGTCACAGATCCCACTGGGAGCCAGCTCCCTCTGCCTCCCTGTTTGTTCAGTCAAGTAACATCCATTATTAAAAATATGACTTCTTCTATAGGTGTATTTATAAACAGCACACATCTGTCTGTATGTGAGTAGAGACATTTCTTCATCTCTGTTTTGCTACCTTTTGTGCCCTTCCCTTCTCTTCTGACACACCTGGAAATTGTCAAACATCAATGTACACAGCTGAACTTAGATGGAGACTAATGCTTCAAGTGCAGACAAGAAAATTTGGGGCAATGGGGAAGAAAAAAGAAAGGACAAGCACCAAGAGCTCTTCTCTCTGTATGTGTTGTGCAGTGTCAGCATTTGCAGAATACTCTTTACTCCCCTTGGTGGGAGATAACCAGAACAAATCATGGAATCAGAGAATGGTTTGGCTTGGGAGAGACCTTAAAGATCATCTCATTCCAACCCCCTGCCATGGGCAGGGACACCTTCCACTACCCTAGATTGCTCCAAGCCCCCTTCAGCCTGGCCTTAAACACTGCCAGGGATGGGGCACCCACAGCTTTTCTGGGCACCCTGTGCCAGGGCCTCACCACCCTCACAAACACATAGGACATGCTGGTCCATGGAGTGGTTCATCCTATGAAAGAGCATAACTACTGAAATTCTGCATTTTTTAGTAAACTGAAATATACATCTTTTCCTCCAGTGGCCATGCAGGAAGTAAAAAGGCAAATTTCCCAAACTTTACACATCAGCCCTTAAAAACAAATCCCTCACTGACCACCACTGCTGAAGAGACGACTTAAAAATGCATTGTCAAGGAAATGTTTGCTTAAAGGCAATTATGCTGTTATGAATCAAAATTCCAGATGCTAAAGCAATGCCAATTAGCAGTATTAAAAAAACAGATGCCTTGTTCTGAGTGAGTACCACTGCCTGTGCTTGAAAGGAAAAAACCTGCACAGAACATGCTGGAAGCCACTGTCCTATTGAGAAGACAGCTTTTAAATAGCTGCTCTGAGAGACAAACTTAAAAAGCTGTAAAAGCAACTTATTATGAAAGTCTCAGCATAATTTTCCATCAGGATGGAAGAAGGTTAAGCTGTCCCCTGCCTTAAGCTGCTTTCTGTTAGAAATCCAAGCAGTGAGTAGACAAGGTATGGCACAGGGTCAGGGCCAGGGGAAGAATCACTGAGACAGCACTATGCTGCAGCTGCCTGTAGCCCTCCAAAGCCTGGAAAAACAAAAAAGCAAGTTCTTTTACTATTAATCTCCTTTATATGCAGAATAAATCCCTGTCAACTAGGGACAACCTCACAGACACAAATTTGAAGCCATCTTTTGCATCCTTCACTTGCAGCTCTTCTCAGATCAGTGATCCAAGACTGAGACTTTCATGAGGTGCACAAGTCACCTTTCCTCCTTCTGAGAGCTGGGAAATTCTTATTATCAGTCAAAGGCAGGAACATGATTCCTCCCCATCTTCTCAGCCACCTATTAGGTCTGTGCCAATCTACCAAGTTAACAGTGGGTTTGGTTTCAGCAGTTTTGGCTTGAGCTCATCTGTATTGTTAAGAAAGCTGACTTCTAACTGCAGCTTGCTCTTTTAAACAGCTCACAAGGTGCCATGCTTTAAAACAGGGTGATCTCAGCCCCCATTTAGGAGTAACAGGCTATAAATGGGTTACTCAGAACAAAACCTCCAAAGCCAGAAGCCTTGTCCCCATGAGGAGGACAGGAGGGTGCATTATGCTCCTGGGTGTACAGGTGGTCAGGCAGACAAAGCAGCAGAATCCAGCTCCACGTGGCACAAATAGCTTCTAGCTCTCTGCTGGTTTGTGCCCAAGAAAAGCAGCCAGGTACTGCTTCCTGAGCCTATTTGCCAGAGTCCTAAAAGCACAACACACCACCAGGGGAAATGAGAAACATTCTGCAGGGTTCTTGTTTTGAAAGGGAACAGGAGCTAAGAAATATCAGAGAACTATTAGAGAAGAATTAGGGAGCCATTAAAACATTACTTAAGAGATAAGATCATCATTAAAAGGAATGGTACAAAAATGAGGAAAAAAGGAGGCATGTAAAATAAACAATACAGATAGTCATCAAACACTTCTGACACTTGTTAGACAAAGGCTACTACAAAGCACATATACATCTAAAGGATTGAGCTATTACTTATAGATGAAGGCAAAGAAAACAGAATTTCTGATAAATGAAGACATGGACAAGACTTTTTAAGGTTCTCAGAGTTCAGAAATCTTCCTGGAACTCTGTGAATCATGGACTCTATCAAAATCCCAGAACTTGACATAACAGAATATTCTGGTATCAACTTCACATACAACTAGATCAAGGCCCTTTTTTCCCCAAGTACCATCTAGAAAACAGATCTCTGAAGTGACAGAGATAATTCACAGAACACAGAATAGCTCAGGTGGGAAAGCACCTCTGGAGATTGTCTAGTCCCTTCCAATCTGTATTATTCTATAACTCTGAAAAAAGCCCAAGTAAGTATACCCACTGCATTCACTGCTTCCTTGGTCCCTTTCTGCATTCCAATATATCATGAATTCACAGGTTGCTTTAAACACCATGTATTCTATACACTCTGACCAACCTTAATACTTGAAATATTTAAATAACTCTCATTAAATCTTTTGGCTGTTTTTTGAATTTTATTTTTAAAATGACATGATGCAGGATTTATTCTGAAGTACGAAGATTGCTTGCCAAAAGTAAAGGAGAGCATGAAAACATTCACAATATTCAAGTTAGATATTTTAAAACATGAACAAATATTGTTGAAAATTACTGGGCACCTCATTTTAACTTGATGATTTGTCCTGAGTCTAATAATAGAAATGCCTTTGTGCTCCTGGACACACTGACCATAGACTGCCCAAGCAAAACCCAGGCTGTAGCTGAACAACTCTCATGCAGACTCACAGCCAACCAAACTCAGGACAAACCCCAAAGAGCTAAAGAGGAATTAACACACCTGCAGAAATTTCATCGGCTTCTGAATAAACTATAAAGCATTTCAATTTTCTATGTACTTCACTGGCAAGAGGGAAAAATAACCAACCTAAAGGAACTTGTTTCCTAGTCAGGATTGAATATGGAATGCAATCCCTGGAGGCGACTTCAAAAGTATTTATATAGGTCGCTGCCTACATTAACACTGATGTTTCTCTATCTGCAACTTTACATCAAGGCAATGAAAAGGAGCAAGTTCGGGATACATCAGGAATCTTACTGATAATACATGACACTTGATGGCAAAACCTCTTGGTCAACTGGCAATATTAACCAATAATATTCCTCTGCCCCCAGGCTCCCCCAGCCTGGCTGTACCCTTGATATTTGAATGTCCTCCTCCCATCCAATGAGACAAATGCCCCTGAGCAGGGAAGGCACACTTACTGGTACTCTGAAAGGAGAAGTGTTCGGGACATCCATGGAGTTGGTTTTCTCAGAGGTGCTGGTCCCCGAGATGCTCCGTCTGCGAGGAGATCTCTCTGCTGGGACCTCTGAGGAAGAGAAGGAGAAGGTGGTGAATGGGTGCCCGGGGGTGGGGAATAGTCAGGCTTTGTGCTCTCTAGGACAGGAGCCTCAGGAAAGTTTTGAGTGCATTACTAAACTGCCGAATGAACTCACCTCTATTTACCTGTATCTCACTCACTTACTAACCTACAATGGCATTTTCACTGGCAGATTCAAGGTTGTGAATCTGATTTGACCATAGAAGATTAAAATAAAAAGTGCTGGTAAAGATCAATACCTGGACATACTTAATATTCCGTTACTGTTTGAGAGACAGTATTCAGAGAACTTAAATCTATTTTGTTTTAGATGGAATTTTTTAATGTAAGCAGTGCAGTAATTAAGAGAAAACTCCAACCAAGACCCAGGGAAGCTCAGTTTTAGTCCCAGCTGAATGCAATTCGGCAAAGGTCAAAGTTCGGTCGCGTATGATCCCACTACTTGCTCAAAGCATGCAACCAGCAGAAGACTTATAAGTGCCTGGTAATATGACATATATATCTCTGCAGATAAAAAAAAATAGGTCAACTTCTCCTTGTTCTGGCAGTATGACCTTACTAAGACACGACTTTGGCATCTTAAATCCATGCAGACCGATCTGATGAGCACAAATATTCATAAAAGCTGCACTAGTCTTTGACTAGTACAAATACTGGAATAACAGCATAACAAAGTACACACAGCATTAAAAACCTCTGCACAAACACACATCTATGCATTTTTATATAGAGCTAGATATGCACATGTATGCAGACAGATACCTTTATCACAAGTGCTGCCCATCTCCAGCTCAATTGCCAGACTTTAAGAAATCCAGCTTCACAAAACACCCCCCGACTCGGGGAGGGAAAAAATCACTTCCTAGCAGAAAGTCCATTGTTATCTTCTGAACCTTAAAGAGCAGGAGCAAGCCGTGACTCCAGGCAGGGACATTGTGACTCCTGCCGTTCTCCTCTCAAGAAGAGCCAGATGCTGCTTCAAGTTCCATCGCCGGCCCCGGGGATCCGTGACTCGCCCCGGAGGGATCGCGGGTGCCTCCGACCGCCCTCCCTGCCTCCCTCCCTGGCGGGGAGCAGCGAGCGGAGCAGCAGCAGCAGCGCCCAGGACTGGCTGCAGCTCCTCAATCAATCGCTCCGGCTGCACATCCTCATTAGTTACTTTCAGGCTATTAACAGACGCCCAACTGCCGGCTTCCCTCCGCTGCCGAAATTTTCCCTGAGCATCCTGATCCGCGGCAGCGAAAAGCAAGGTTTATGGGGAGAGACAGCCAGCTGGTGCCACGAGAGCGGCGTTTTCCTCCAAAGAGCCGGGGGAAATAAAGGAGAGAAGCCTTCTTCAGGGATAGCATTACTTGTGATGCCTTTGCACGCCGGATTTTGATTTCAGCAGAGTTATGATACGTCTCTCCCATGGATGCTCGGAGACTGACAAAATGGAGCACAGAGGAGGAGAGGCGAAGGAATCCGGACCCTGCAGTATTAGTGTCTCACTCGGCAGATATTTATCTTTTAACAAAAGCAAACTGCTGACACGGAGCCCCTCGGTGTTGGGGAAAGGAGTGCCAAGAGGGGGAGCAGCCTGGGGACCGGGCAGAGCCCAGCACACACAGGTGTGGTGCTCCACCGAGGCACAGCCGGCTGAGGGGGCGATGCCTGAGCCCTGCCCGCACCCACCGAGCCCATCCCGGCCCGCCAGAGCCAGCGGGAGCAGCAAGGGACAGATGCCCTGTGGGGAGAGCCCTCCTCCTCCTCCTCCTCCTCCTCCGGAGCAGCACCGGCTCTGCTACAGCATCACCTGCTCCAGAGCTGCAGGGTGAGTCCCCATCAGGGCATCCTTGGAGAACAAAGCACTTGGAGCAGGGCCAGTCCAGCCCAAGGTTTTTGAGTCCGTCAGTCCCAGCAGCTCAGGAGCCTTTGCAGTGCTGGCAGTTTTACCTGACAGTGCACTTTCCTATCACCAGCTGCCTCCCTGGCCTAGGTGAAGGGAAACTTTATTTTCTGCAGCACCTGTAAGTACTGCTCTGCCCAGAGCTGTGCTAGGTAGGACACAAAGAATTGTCTCTGCCATTCCCATGTCCATGTAACAAAGGCAAACGGGATTGATGTGTTACTCCATTGGAACAGGGCTAGAGTGAGCACCTTTGATCTCACTCTGCCTAGGAAGCAGTAACGTAAGAGGTTTGGCTTCCTCCGCTCCTCACGAGCAGGAAATCACATCAAAGCTGCCCCGGTAATTTAAAACACTCTGTTAACTTTGCTGAGTCATAAATGGAAACACCAGCACTAATTCCCCACTATTTTCCACAACACGTTCTGCAGGAGGGGCAGTTTGGGGAAGAGCTTAACTTTAAACTGAATGGAGTTGAAAAGCTGCCACAAGGAATGTGCCTGGCTCCCCCACCTTCCCTCTCCTCCCCAACATCCCCCCAGCAGCAATCCAACTTTTCTGCAAATAAAATGTTGGCATTTCATCAGGAAAATGAATTTCTTCTTTTCTCACACCATCACAGAAGTGTACCAAATGAAGAAGGGAAAATGAAATATTCACTAGGTGCCTGCAGTGAACTAAAAATAAAAACTACCTTTCCCTCTCTTCTCCTTCTAAATAACAAGAACAAACAGACACACTTAGTCCCTAGGACTCACATACGGCAAAATTGTCGGGATATATTAACTGGAAATCAAAAGCTGAAGCAACTTGCTATGACGCCTGTAGAACAGCATTTTTGCTGAGTCTTGAGAAAGAAATCTATACTGTCACCACCAGGCAAAAAATTGAGACAGTTCCCTCCCCTGCTCCACTAGTAATGCTTGAGGCTACTCTTGCATAATCTTCACCTGCTGCAAAAATCAATGCACCTCTCATCAGCTTAGTATTAAATTACAAGTGCTTTCTGCGTTGCTCACTCTCAGGGACCAAGGCTACAGATAGATCACATTGTTTATCCATCAAAACAACCTGAAAGCATTTTTAACCGGTCTGTTTCTGGGAAGAAAAGGGAAAAAAAAGGCAAAAGGGAAGAAAACCCACCTGACAGCTCCTCCCCATTTCAACCTTCAACAAAAAATTGTAGAATCTTACAATGGTTTGGGATTGAACAGGCCCTAAAGATCATCCAGGCAGGGACACTTTCCACTATACCATCAAACAAATGAGTTGTAAACATCCTAATGGGTCACTTTTATCACCTGCTATCTTGGTGATACCAGTAATACTTATGGAAGTAAGTATTTATCCAAATAACTATTTACACACCACATAGCAACAGTCAGTTCCTAATTAGTTGAGCCAATTACTCTGCAGTGGCAGATGCCTCTGAGGAGGGAACTGCCCAAGGATACAATGCAGGTAGGTCTCTTCTCCCATCCTGTTGAGCCACTCTCTACCCACAGCAACACCAAAGCTTGTTCTGTAGGCCAGGAGGAAGGTTTGTGTAAGCCAGGTGCCACTTACTACATGGAGCAGTGGTGAGGGTTGCCCTCCTTTGAAGGGAACCCTCTCTGCCACAGTGGTGTAGCCTCAGTGCCCTCTGGTCACAACAGAGCTCTGGGGGCTCACCTAAATGTCCTACTGCTGGGTGCTGTGGCCACTTGAAACATTTGCTGTGGTGGAAATTTGTATTTTCCCTGTGAAGAGCTTTTTCTCCAGGTGGGAGAAGCAGACACTAAACAAACCTCCCAGCTTTGTGGGACAGCCACACCAGGTAGGAATTATTTGCAGATATAGAAGGAAGAACAAGAAGAGAAGAAGTGTCTCAAGAACATTTTTCTGATGGGGATTACCTAGTGAAATATGAAGCTTCATATAAAAGTAAATAAAAATGTTAATGTTTCATCTTGCAATAAGCATTCTATCTCATTTTGCTCACTTGGGGAGAATTCAGACTTGGGCCCACTCCACAGATTATCATAAAAATTTCATTAAATGCCTGTACAAGAAACCTAAGGTAAAAGCAAACTCAAAGCCCCCTAATCTGTTTTAAGTCCTGAAGTCCAAGTTTGTATTCTGACTAAAATACATTATGCAAATTCTCCAAGACATAACTTGAAGGAAAAAATGGAAATTTACAGAGATAGCTTTTCCACATTTATCAAGGTAACCAGATGGGGAAAATAATCACAAGAAGATACATCAGAGTGAATGCAACCAAGTTTCAGGACACTGAAATGCACAAAAGCTGCCAAGCCTGGAAAAGGAAACACAAAGGGAACCCTGCAAAGCTCACTGGCTGTAGAACTCCAGCATCAAACAACTGCTAGATACAAACTATGATCAAAAACTCTCCCAGTCCATCAGCAGGGGTTTGAAAAGACGTTACTGTGCTTTACTAGGAATTGAATCAATCAGATAAATCTTGGAAGATGATCCAGGTAACCATAAAAGATTTTCAACTTACAGACAGGCAATTCTGTTGGTGTTAGACACTTGCATTGTGCTGGCATATAAAAAAGGTGTAATTGAATTAGTGCCCAGTATGGAAGGTGCATAGAAAGCAACCTAAATTATACAAAACGTAACTTAAAAGAGTCTTAAGTCATTGATTCCTAAACGACTTTACAGTCTGAAAGACAAGACCTAACATGTGAAGCAGAGGAATCCTAGAGGAGGCTGGAAGAAAGGGCACAGATATCACAGGAGAGAATAATTTAGGGGTTTCAAGTATAAACTCCCACAATTTCTTTTCCCTGAAAGTTTGGAGGAAACTGTACATGGCATTGAGTGAGTGCAACATCAGCTGTGCTTACACTGATGCATTCACTTTAAAGCAGAACAAATCCTCCAGCTCTGCGAGTCAGAAATGAAGCAGATGCACATCCCTAAACTGCTCAACACATCCTCTGCCTGGCTGTACAAAATTTGGGATAGTTGTTCCTTTTTGACCTCCCCATGAAGCAGCCTCTAAAACCTCCCTTAATGGTTGACTCCACACACAGCCAAACAAATTGCCTGGACAACAGCGCCAACACAAAAGCAGAGACAAGGAGCTGCTGCCCATGACCTGGAGATGCTGATGTCCTCGTTAGTTGCTAATGGTCTTGGACTGCCCCTGCTAATTCAAATTACCTTGTGTTTGCTGCAGAGATTGCACACAGACAATTAACACGGATCAGCTGAGGCATGGTAACTTGTTCCTGCAGCCTAATTTGTTTAGAGGCTTATGACTTAAACACACATTAGTATGATATCAATATTTATTGTCCTCATTATTAAACAACAGCCTTGAGCCACAGCTTTCCAAACCAATCTTTTTACTGTCTGTAACAGGGCTGTGAATAGAGGCATTCTCTAAAAAGCAATCCTTTGGGACAGCCTCACTGGCTCCTGAACACACCAAAGCTCAACAGCTCCTGCCTGCTCCTCTCCATGGCCCAGAAAGCCGCTCCAAGCCTCAGCACTTCTTGCTCTGTGGCAGGATTTTGTCTCTGAGCAGTAGGAATTATTGTTACGGACACAGGAAAAGACACAATGTACTGCAGACATCCAAGAGGTGCCACTGAACTCTAAACGTGGTCCCAGAGTTAAGACACCACTTGGGAATTTTTATTCTAAATGCATCTGCACATTTCTCCTAAGAAGAAAAACTTTGAGCAGTCTCCCCTGATTTATCTTGCTACCATCACACAGTTCAGAAGTCAGGCAAGCTGACAGAAATGAGAGGAAGTGGACTGAGCCCAGTGATCAGCTTGTCAAACGGCACAGAGAAGAAAACCAGAGCAGTAAATAACATTGTTTAGTCCAGTTTAGTTCATTGGCTGCAGGGCACATGCCCATTTATTTACAAGGTACCCCTTGCCCAGTGTGTTTGTAACTATTTCAAACAGGCTGCAACCAAGTTTAATTAAAACTGCACACCACTTAAAAGCTCTTAAAAAGAAATAAGGTCAGGTAACTGAAAGACCCAAGAAATTAAGCACAAAAGTGGTAAAGTTTCCCAGTAAAGTGTTAAAACCCCAAAAATGCAGTTTGTACCCTACCGTACCAAGGAATGAGAGAAGGCTTTTCTCATCTTCCGTGCTGCTATCCAGCCATTCAGCCACATGCCCAGGGGAAAGCAGACTTATTCTCCAGCCAGAAAACTTTTCCATACAGAACACAGTAAGGGAACGAAGCAGGGTAGGAAGGATGGAGAGGAGCTGATGGTCTTGGGATTCCAGCACTCCAGTTAGAGCCTACACTGGCAAACATGGGAGTGTGATCCTGCCCTGTTCTCTCAACCCTACCTCTGCCACGGCAGGCATGGGTGGGAGCAGCAACTGGGACTTGGACTTGTCCCTTTGTGTCAGGTTTCAGTCCAAGCAGGAACAGAGAGAAGGCAAAAGAGGGAAGCAGGGGACACCGAGGTCTCAAAATCCAGAAGAGGCAGCAGGTTATGACAGAATCAACTTAAGTAAAAAGTAGAAACACATCAGTGCTGAAGAAGCTCAAATAAGTCAGCACAATAGCTCATCAGCTAAGTGCAATGTAGCCCTACCACTCCTCACAGTGTTGGCTTTGTTTGAAGGCTCAGGTATTGTGCTTTATGCTAGGAAGAAAAAAAAAAACCACAACCCAGCAAGCTCAGAGGCAATTTAAATCCCCTCCCCTCTACTAACGAGCCTGCATTCCCCTGTTTACAAGCCCCTTCCTGCTCCAGCTATTATCCCAGCATCCCAGCCTTCCTTGCAATGAATTTGTTCATGCAATGGCAGGTTGATCAATGTGTGAATAGGAAGCTCCCACCCCTCCCTCTCCCCTCCTCCTGCATGGCGGCGGCATTGATCGGCAATAATGGAATCTGCTGCTGGCTGCCAACAGCAGCACGGACAGGGAACTGCTCCTCTTCCTCAGCACCAGGACAGGGGGAATCCCTCCTCTTCCTCAGCACCGAGCACAGCCCTGCTGGATTCAGCCCCCACTGCCACAGACACAGGTAAGGACACAGCAGCAATCTTGGGGGCTCAAAGAAGCCAGCAGCACTGATGGGTGTTATTTATCTAAAAAAATTAAAACCAAGCCATCAGCACTGATAGGTGGTTATTTATCTAAAAAAAATTAAAACCAAGCCAGCAGCACCAATGGGTGGTTATTTATCTAAAAAAAACCAACCAAACAAAACAAGCTAAATGGGAAATAACTCTGCCCTGCACGGACAACGAGCTTGCTCTGCAGTGAAGCCTCGTTGCTGTGGCTTTATGAAGGGTCACATTTAATCGTGCAGGATTTACAGTGTAAGATTTATTCCACACAAAAGAGCGTTTTGCAGGTTTACACATGCACGAGCAGTGACGAATCCTGGTAAGTGAGGGACTCCTGGGCCCCACAAATCAAAATTGCCTTTGTCCTCAGGGGATGGGGCTGATGCTCTGATCAAACTGCACTCTTTAAAGAGACAGCTGCCTTTTGCTCACCAGTTTCTGAACCTGTCTTTATTTTAAATAATTCATACACTTGCCAGTCCCTATTACAAATAAGGATATTTGCTGACCACTGACTAAAACCCAAGCTACACCAAAAAGCCATTAGATCAGCAAAGCAAAAAATGAGATACCAACCAACAAATGAATTGAAAAAAAAAAAAAAGAGAGCTATCAAGTCCCAGCAGGGAGGAAAATTCCAATTACTAAGACAAACTGTAGCAAGTATTGTTTGTGCAGGACAGATATTTTCATAAAACACCTGCCAAGCAGGGCAGATGCTCTACAGAATTCCCAGTTAATGAGGGAACATGGGACAGGCAGCTCAGGAGCCAGGTACCCCAGCAGCATGCCAGACTGAGCAGAGCTGTCCTCCTGTTCCTGCTGAACAAGTGCATCTGTATCCCATGGCTGGGATGGAAACCCAGAAACATTCCCTACATCATATAAAATCCTGTGATAGATAGATAGATTTTCCACCCATGCTAAATGAGCTGATTTATTATTTTTTAAATTAACTGTTCCAACAAATTTCCCTCTGTGTGTGGGAGGATCACATTTTGTCCACCTTCCACAAGTAAAACCTTTTCTTTAAGACTGTGCAAACTGATGATGTAAATCTACTTGCAATGAGAATGGAATTAAATAACTTTTAGAGAAAGGATTAGATAGTTATTTTGGTCTATCTTGTTGGTCATATGAAATGAAAATTTCAACTCCTTTCTTTTAGTTCCCTAATCGAATACTGTACTCACAATCACCTGGGTGTCTTCCCATTAAAAACTTGCAATATTAACTACCATCTCTATAAATAAAAGGTTCTAGAGAAAACAGAGTTATGAGTATTGATTTCCCATGAACACTCACCAATTTTGTATCCTTTCTAAGAGTACAAATCACATACAGATCCTGTTTTCCTCCCTAGCTGCCTCATCTTGAGTAATAATTTAGCTTTATTAATCCCTTCCAATATTTTAAAATGTTCATGATAGCAGGGAAAATATATTGCATATCAAATAAGAAACTGGCTTATTGGAGTATTTTAAAATATGGGAAGATAAAAAGAACTTTGTTAAAAATGTAGCTAGAACTGGCAAAGACTTCAGCCAGGAGGATGCAACTAGGAACTGAAAGGACAGTGAAGTTTTTGATAAGCAGATTTTCCTGGGAATTAACATTCCTGGGGAAACCCTACATAAATACATCCCTATTATTTATCTTACTTCTGTGTGGTTTAACAGGTCACAGTAACATGCAGTGCAATGCAACAGTCACCTGCCTGCAAGGGACTGTCAGGAGGTGGAGACAGACATCAGAACAAAAGCAAGAATTAAAAAGTCCTTGTAAGAGAGTAAGTCATGAACACAGTCCCCCTAGAAGTCCTGGGAATTTGAAGTGATAGAAAAGATGTAGAAGAGACACCAGATCCATCTAACCTGACTTGAAACACCTTTAGAACCTCCCCCAGTGACTTCATCCATTCACTGAATTATCTCTGAACAAAGACCTGGTTCCAGAAAAAAGGACCCCCAGTTGTCAGCACCCTCACAAAGACACAAAGAGCCTGTCTGATCCCCTGTAAGCTGTTCCAATGGTTAACTCCACTCTGCTTAGCAAATTGCTCCTTAGTTCCAAGACTGAATTTATCAAGCCTCATCTCCCAGCCATGGGCTCTGGCTGAGGTTTGTGTGCTTTGACAGACCATTATCAAACACTGGGATCAGAAGTGTCCTCACTGCTTACATCCTTTGAATTCCTAGTTTCAAACAATCCCTTCAAATATATCTTCAGACTCCTCTGGAGCATTGATTTTGATTTTTAAACCTTTGCTGTGCAAGAAAGCCAGAGACACAGCTCCACAGCTGCAGGAGGTGCTGCTCACAGCAGAACTTTTATTGGGAATAGCTTCTTCAATTTGTCTTAAAGGAGATCTTGTGCTCTAAAGCTTTCCAAAAACCATACAAATGTCTTGTCCAAATTTTCCAGGACAGCCAGATTGTAAGATAAAATGCAAATCAGCATGAGAAGACTATTCAAAACATGACTAACTTATTTTCATGCTGTGGGATCTACCTACACTGGGAGTTTGTTGAACCAATGCAAATCCAGATACAAATGGCTCTATTGACCAGAGCAGAAGTATGGAAAATATGAAAATATAGAGAGGTGGGAAGCAAAGTAGTAATTTAAAAAAATACCAAAACAAAATACTAATCAAAAAGCAGGGACAAGAAGCAGTTAATATCCATTTGAGAGACTGCTTTCCAAAATTAGCACCAGTAGCTGTACAGAGTAGCAGGTGAGAACATGAGAAAACCTGTTCAAAGTGTTTGGGTTTATCTCCCTCACCCCTGAGTTCTAAAAGCAGATGAATTCTCAAGCCTGGAAACTAAACCAAGCCCTTCTGCTTTGGAGCATCTTGCAAAAACCAATAATTTAAAACTTTTCTACATCCCTCCCTGGTAATTCCTGCATTACAGCCACTGACTGAACTCTGCAGTTGTCACAAATGTCACTGTCCTGAAGTTATGAGTCTGAAACCTGTGAAGCTAAGCAGCTTTGCCATCCTGTGAATTTAAAAATTAGCTTTCTTGATCAGTGAAACTACCCAGAACCATGAGTCTCAGAGTTTTCTACAGGAATTTTTAGTAAATGAGAATTCATAATATATGCAAATAATAGAGCAAAGATGACTTGTGATGCAGATGCTTTGTAAGCACATAGTCAGTGTGGGATTATAAATCATAATGTATTAATGTTCTCTGCATGAGGCATTTTCAAGGGGAGGAAAAATGGGTCTTACATGCACTAGGGACAGGTGCTGACAGACTGACTGATGGATATTGCTTTAGGCAGGAGATGATGTCCTCACAGCAATATATGTTAGATATTGTACACCCAAACCATTCTTAATAAAATGTCTTACAGATAATTTAGGAGGGAATAAGAAACAATGAGTGTTTGTTTCCTCAACCCCTGGAACAATGTCATGTGTCAGGCAAAACCACTCACCTTCATACCTGCCCATCAGGAAATAACAGGAGTTATCTGAGCACTTTGCCCCACAAAAATGCAAAGCAGTACTAACTTTCCAGTCCTATTCTCAGTGCCACAGCATGGAATAAGCAGCTGGCTTGAAAATAAGTTTCCCAGACAGCTAAAAATGTCAATTCTATATGCACAAGGCTCCGTTTCCTTCATTAAATCATTTTAAGTGCCTATCTATAATGAAAGTAATTTTGCTTTGAGGAGCAGCATTGCAATATAACAGCCTCCTAACCAAGCTGTGATCTAGTTCAACAGGATCCCAGTGGACAAGGCTGAGTAACTCAATCTGTATTAGGAAATCATGATGGGAGTATTCACAGTTATTTTGGAACATGGGTAACTTTTTTGGCTTAAGCTACCTGAGCAAAAGCAGTGTGTAGTGAGTGCTGTGACAGGACCCTGTGAACAAGCTACCAGCAGAATAACTCTGTTGCAGTGTAAATCAATAGCAGATTTATGTCAGACATGACAAGATGTGGGCAGCCCCAATGGAGCATGGCAAAGCACACAGAAAGCCCTTTTTAATCAGAAAAAAATAATAAATATGGATGGACACTCAAGCCTCTCTTCAAGCCAGTTCATTTATTGTGGAAAGTGAAACCCTGCTGATGAAGTGCCAGCCCACACATACACATTATATCCCAGTGTTTTATCCTTTCAGATTGCTTAATGAAGTGATTTTAGCACAGTCACTGATCTCTACACTTACTCTCAACAGCTCTTAGCCAGCTGCAGATGACAACCTCTGCACACTGATGTAATATTGTCACTTAGCTGGGTAATTGTTCTCCTCCCTTCCAGAGTGAGCACCACCAGCCCTCCCAGCCCAGCTGGGATCAGAGACTTTAACCAGTGGTTACTCAGGAGGGGGGCAGAAAAAAAGAATTTCCTAAATAACAATTTCTGGAGCACAGAGGAATCCAGGGGCAGTGAAAGCTGTGCCTGCTGACAGCCTGGAAAGATAAGTAGGGACAGAAAGGCTCAAAATGAAGGTGAGAAAAACAACAAACCTTGAACTTCTGTAGTATATAACAATACAGGTAATTCAGCTGGGCACAACTGTTGGATTTTCAGAACTTCACTGATGAACAACCATGGGGTATTTTTTCCCACTTCCACACCAACTTAATTACATTTTTGTACTCAAGCCAACTTCCTTGGTATCCTCAGAATAGCCAAGGGATTCAGCTAAGTTACACTTCTAGCAGGACTGCAAGTTTCTAAGTACCTATTAATGACCACTCCAAAAATATTAAGCTAATTTAATTCCAAATTAGGGCCAAGATGTTATTTACAGAGCCATCCACTCTGGAGTGCCTTTCCAGACTGTGAACCATATGCCTCATGTCAACAGAAATCTTGTATTAAAGTATGAATACACCCAGCTATATATATTTAATGAGCAGAATGTAAAGGGTGCTTCATTTCTGATGCTGGCATTCACAAGATGTCATTTTTCCCAGGAATTTTTCTTGCTCACCTTGCAGGCCACATAGTTTGCACAATTCTTGTCTTCACAAGTGCTGTATTTTGTGAAAATAATTGATTAAGGCAGTTTTGTTGGCATGCTGCCACCATTCATGTTGGTCTCTACTATTATTTCCTGACCTACTGTTTTTCCTTGGGCATAGAGGCTCAAGCAGAGCTGGGAAACACCCAGGATAGATTTTTCTTATTTAGACTCATTTGGATGACATCTCCAACAAGCAAACAAGTGAAAGAACACGTTAGTGAGGGCTG
Source organism: Molothrus ater (assembly GCF_012460135.2). Classification (NCBI taxonomy): domain Eukaryota; kingdom Metazoa; phylum Chordata; class Aves; order Passeriformes; family Icteridae; genus Molothrus; species Molothrus ater. Next base: position 4,055,964 of record NC_050486.2, read on the forward strand.
GGGTTTGGGCGGTGGTTGGTTTGGAGTCCTTCTATGACCTCATTGAATAACAGAACTAGAGTTTTGAGAAAACCAGTTCACATGGAAGAGAACTAAATATGAGAGAGAAGTAAGTATCTTATCATTCAGTCTGCACCATTCTGATTCCATCAGAATGCCTGACACCCACACAGATGGCTTCCAAGTGCTGTGGGATGCCATTAACCATAACCAATGTGATGATCTACTGACCATGACACTTAAGCTTCTGGGCAGATCACACAGGAACTGCCCAATCAACTGAAGCATTATTTACCCTCTTCCTCCAAGGTTTGGCTCCAGGTAACAGCCTCACAGAGCACTCCCACAACGAGTCCAACTTGTTGCTTTCAGCACAACCTAAATACCAGCAATTCCTGCAGAGCAGGGTTGAGGGTGCCCTGCCAGCAGGGAGCTTTACTCCACCCTCAGGTCACTGCTTGCTCCCTTTATGCATTAAGAAACCACAGCTTTGCCAACCATCAGGTGGGAGCTGAACTCTCCATGACTGGCACAGACTTAAAAAGAAGTTACCTGCATTTTTAACACCGCATAAGGAGACATAAAACCACCACCAAAAAGCTCTCAGTGTGCAGTGGCCCCAAAGCACGTGGCTGGCACTTACCAGGTAAAAAACAGCACTTCCCAGGCAGCAGAAAAGCAGGAGCATTCCAGAGAAGGAGTGACTGTGACCAGCAACATGATTCCCTACCCCTGCCCATGAATCATGGTCTCCCTGCCTCTCACCACTCAGTTCCACCTGTGTTTATAGGAAGACTTGGTTAATCTCTGCCTGAGCACCAAAATACAGCAACTGGCAAAGCCCAAGGCCCTGCAAACACTGGAGATTGGTGCAAGAAAGGCAGCATACAGAGGGGATTTTTAATCTGTTCCCAAATTAGAGACCAGATTTGGTGGTGAAGGAAGGAAGCACAGCAAGGGAAGAGACTGCAGAGTTGAAGGAATTTTTACAAGGACATACCAAGTCCTCCATCTTGTGGACATGACCTTAATTTCTGACTGATGCAGTATCTTAGAGCTTCCTCCTGGACACTCTGTATGGAGAAAATACAGCTGACATTTTGGAGTGACCTTGGGACATACTGGGCCAGGGCTTTAAGGGCATGAATGCTTTAAGGGCATGAATGCTGTGAAAGCTGGCATTAGAATTATGCTTTCTTTTGTATAGTTGGCATTTTTCTGTAGCCATTACCCCTGGAACCAAACAGATGTGGAGACAATTACAACATCTATTCTAGAGAAAGGACCTGTCTGTAACAGTTTCAGTGAGACTGAGCTTGGGAATCTGACTGAAGCCTACTCCAAAATGAATCAAAACAATTAGGAAAATGGATAAATAAATAGAAAAAAAATAGTTTCAATCCCATCTTTTTAAGCCAGACATTGATTTTTTCAATGCTTGGGAGTTGGCAACTTTTGAAGGTTGCCCAGAGACTCGACTCTAAGGAAACATGTTGGCAGAGCTGTTTCATTTCTCTGGCAGGTGTTCACATCACAATATTGCCCTCCTAAATTCCCTGCTCAGCACACTGCAGGTGCAGGAGAAGAAAAATGCAATATCACACTTTACCACAGCAGACCCACAGCCCAAGGATCAGCACTGTTCTGCTAGGCAAAAAGGCATCAGGAACAATTTCTTCACTGAAACAGTGGTCCAGCACTGGAACAGGCTGCCCAGGGAAGTGGAGTCGTCACCTGGAAGTGTTTAAAAAATGTGTGCATGTGGCCTTTAGGGACATTGTTTAGTGGTGACCTCAGAGGTGCCAGGTTAACGGTTGGAGCTGATGATCTTGGAGATCATTCCCAACCTTAATGATTCTGTGGTTCCACACAGAGTCACCACAGCCATTCTTAGCTGCCACCACCTGCTCAGAGAAGCAGCCATTCCTCTGTAACCCAGTTTTTACAGTCATGTGTATGCACCACGACAGTTTCACCATCATTTCCATTAAATTTGTTTCCCATTAAATACACACTCCTAGCCTGTAGACAATTTCACATGTGGAGGTGATAGTGCTGAAACCATGAGTTCTGCCTGTAGTTGCATTATTTGCTTGCTGACTTCCTGTGCAGATTTCCCTCTCCCTTACCAGAAGCAGTCACCCATAGCTAAAGAAAATTAAATGGAAGGGCATCATTAGGTCTCCCTTCTGCCACTGGCCCAGTTTCAAATCCCACCATTATTAGCCCTCCTAAAAAACATTTGTGCTGTCTGATGCCAATTAGGCAAGAAATGTAGATAAAAGGAAGCTCTCCCTTTGTGGAGAATTAAAGCTTGGACAAGGTACATACCTCTAGAGGCTGGAGAATGAATCTGTCTCTTGATGCCAACGAGCCATTTACACATGCCATCCACACCCTGTAATTTGCTGCAGCCCCAAATTCTTTGACTTCCAATATTACACGTTACACTGACTCCCAGATATCAGAAAATGGCAAGATAAGGCTCAGTGTAGCAGAATGTCCCTTCCTCCTGCTCGTGCACAAATGAAGCTGATTTGTTCCCATGAGCTGTAAAGAGCCATGACAGATCTTTCTGACACAAGTCACCTCAAGTATTCATTGCAATTACACTTTTTTTCCCTCCCTGGAGATTTTAAAGAGAGAAAGAGTACTCACAGAGTATCAGATAAAGCTGGGCAACAACATGAAGAATTTGCAGGAATGTAAGTTGCTGCTCACATCTGCCTTCCACAGCTCCCCAGTATTGTACTTTTAATTCTCTACCCTATTAACATGTTAATCGTATGAAAGAGCCCCAAAAAGACAGGAAATTCTAAAGGCAACCTCGTGGTAACTACTCCAAAAATCACTTAAATGAAATTTGGAAGGAATAGGCATTGTGGTGCCTTGAACTTTTCTGAGCAGTTTGCCAAAAGTTTGCTTTTTCAAAGAATTGCATGTTTGTCTGAAAAAAACGCTGAGGCAGAAGGTTTTCATTTTCTGATCATGTAATTCAAAAGCAGCTGCAGAACAAGCCCATTGGTTCAGGCTAACAAAAACAGTCTCTCCAAGTTAGTAAATTAGTATTCACCCTGTCTATGGATGAGGAGGAAAATGACTAAGGAGGAGGTTGTAATCAGCACCTATTAAAGGAGGTTTCCAAGGTAGAAAACATTTGACTCAGGAGATTCCATTCCCTGGTTCCTTAGACAACATTTATTGGTTTTGTACCTACTGGAAACTTTTCAACCATAGCAAAAGGCAGGAAACTTAAATGCTTTCTAGCTTGCTATCAGTTAATACATTTTAGCACAAAAGCTGCTGGAAAAGCAAGTGGCATTGCTAACGCATTGTGCTTTATATTGAAAAGAAACCAAATCTTCTTGTTTTTTATGTGCAACCTGTAGGATGCCCTGAACTGCTTGATTTACCATCACTTTCTGGGGGACAGGAAGCAAGGTTGGCAACATCCTTCCTATATTGGAAACATCACATAATGCCGGCCACAAGTAAACTCTGACAAATGTTCCCACAGGGTGCCCTTGAATGATGATGTCTGGCCTTATCTAGAAACCCAATGTCATTTAAAAATGTACTGACTTAGGTAAGGTAAGGGCTTTCAGTGAGAGGGAGAAAAATAAACCTCATTATTTTAGTGGTAATAAACTAGATTTTAAGCTGTTTACAAAAACCTGTTCTTCATCTTTGCATCTACACGCTGTTCTAATACTAACACCTAATTTCTGTACCAGTGAGCAGAAAAGTACCAATGTAAACATCTCTTTAAAGGAATGGATCTCTTTAAAGAACTTTGCACCAAGCTGAAACAACGAATAAAAGGAAAATGCATAAATGAATAGAAAATGCACAGCCATGCAACAGGGACAAAGCCCCGGCAAGTTTCTAGTCGCTTTGAGCCAAGTCATTTAAACCTCCAGCAGAACACCTCTGTGCCTCCAGCCAACCCCGCCCCGCTGCGATCGCGGCAGGAATCACGGTAGGAATCGCGGCAGGGATATCGAGGCAGGGACATCGAGGGCAGGGATATCGCGGCAGGAATATCGAGGGCAGGGATATTGAGGGCAGGGATGTCGAGGCAGGGATATCGAGGTAGGGATGTCGAGGGCAGGGATATCGCGGCAGGGATATCGAGGTAGGGATGTCGAGGGCAGGGATATCGAGGTAGGGATGTCGCGGCAGGGATATCGAGGGCAGGGATATTGAGGGCAGGGATGTCGAGGCAGGGACATCGCGGGCAGGGACATCGCGGGCAGGGATATCGAGGCAGGGACATCGAGGGCAGGGATATCGCGGCAGGGATATCGAGGCAGGGACATCGAGGGCAGGGATATCGAGGGAAGGGACATCGAGGGCAGGGATATCGCGGCAGGGATATCGAGGGCAGGGATATCGAGGCAGGGACATCGAGGGCAGGGATATCGCGGCAGGGATATCGAGGGAAGGGACATCGCGGCACGGAATATCGCGGCTGGGAATATCGCGGCTGGGAATATCGCGGCAGGAATCCGGCCGTGTCCGGAGGGATCTGTCTCACCTGTGCCCTGCATTCTGTGGGGATGCTGTCAGCTCCACCATGGTCCTGCCAGGATGCCAAGCAGGGGCAGCGGAGGCTCCGCGCTCTGCTCCCCGCGGCCGGGCAGGAACGCAGCGCAGCCGGAGCCGGGGTCCAGCCCAGCCCAGCCCAGCCCAGCCCAGGCTCCCTATGGAGCTGCCCGGCTCGGGCTGGCCGAGAGCCGCCCCCCGAGAGCCGCCTGCCCTGCCAGCCCCACGGCTGCTCCCCAAAAGCGGCGGCAGGACCCAGGCGGGACGGGCACACGATCCATTCTCCCGTCCCCAGGAGGCAGCGCAGGAACTCGGGGTGGGGTGGGAGGGGTGTGGGCAGCAGGAGACGCTCCTGTGAAAAGGCGCCTGGTGCTGAGAAAACTCAGGGATTTCGAGCAGCTGGCTCCGAGGCTAAAATCAGCGACAGGGAAACTTAGGAGGGTGATAGCTCACTGCAGACGCTGCCCAGAGTGCAAGAAACCGGTTTACACGAAAACATCTCATGAGCTGGACCAGGAAATGTATCTGAATCTGCTCGATAAACTGTACTTCCTTTGAAGATGTTTCCCCACTTCAAATGCTTCTACAGCTTAGGAAATACACAGCAGCACAAAAGCCCCAAGAGTCACTTAGGCAAACAATAAACTTCCCTCCCCCCTCTTTGTTTTCTGCACTGCCTTTTATTTTTGTCTTTAAATTCAAAGATCTGTGGCTTTGGGAGTGAAACGGTGCAGTCTGATACCAATTGCCTTTTCCTGAGCTCTGTTCTTTTTTTTTTTTTTAATTTTAGAAGTGCCGAGAGCTGAACTTGCAGGCATAGCATTTTCATTTATTTATAGCTCTTTAAGGCACAGAAGCAAACCCTACACAGTTTGGTTGCTCCTGCCACCACGTTGTGACACCCCGACAAAAGAGTGTCGTGTTTAAAAGCCCATTTTTAAAGTCTGCCCTCCAGCAGGTCCCACCTGCCAGCCAGGGGCACCAGAGCACACACACATACACACACAAGAAGAATGTGAAGTTGCTCAGCCTGTTGCTAAACAAAAATTACTCACCAAGAACTGAGGGGCTGCCTTTTGCTGTTGTCAAGAGCAAGAGTTCTCTTTATTTTTAATTTTCTTCAATTTTTTCCTAGTTTTCTCTAATTTTGCCATTTGATTGCAATACCTCTGATTCACCCCTTTTTTTCCACTACCTTTTCTTCTTGCAGGGTTACTTAAAACAGCTCCTGCACATTGGCTCAGGTAACAATTTCCCACACCCTCAGTGTCTCCCCTGGAAGAAACAGCTTTGGTCACCCTGCCTCCTGCCAAGGCTCAGGTGGAAAATCTGTGTAAAAAAGCAAGCCTAACCCTTGGGAAAGAAACTTACTGAATGTGTGTGTGCTTAAACAATACTGACTCCAAAATAAATAATAAAAAATTGTTACTGCTCCATTGCCCTCTAAAACCATTCACTAAATTACACCCAGGGATCCTGCATCAAGAATGGCACTGGAAGAGAAGAGAAGCTCCAAAAAAAAGGCATTCTCCCCCAAAAATAACAGAGTAACATAATATACAGTCCCTCCAAAGGACAAATTGGTTTGACCTGCTGCTTGGAAATGCCAAATTACTGGAAGCAGCAGGGAAAACTTGGGACCAGGTGGAGCCAGACTTTGTAGAAGGGCAGCAACAGCTCCTAAGGGCCCATGATCTCCTCTCTCCAAGGCAGAGAGCCAGGAATGCTCAGTAATTACACAGCATCTGCATTCTAGAGCTGGGCATCAGCACCACAGAAAAGCATCGCTCCAGAGGGTGGAGCAACAGCACACAATGCATGTGTACCACAGGGCACGAGGGAAAAAATAGAAAAGTTAGGTACTGGGACATGAAAGTTAGCCTGTACATCTCTACAGAGGGTTCTTGTGCTTTTTTGGGCAAATCGTGGCTTCTTGTTTTTATTATTATCATCCTCATCTTAATTATCATTATCATTACCACCATTCTTATTACCATTATTATCACAATTATTATTATATTTACTTTTAATTTTTTATTATTTTTATTTATTTATTCTTAATTTGGATTTGTTCCCATGTTTTGCTTTTTTTCTTTTTCCATCATTTAGAAATCCTCTGTTTTAAAGTCAGGTTCTAACTGAAGGGTTAAAGCTTCAGATTAATCTCTGCAATACGGCCATAATCTGCCTATTTCTCCCAAAGAAGCCATTTTTAGTGATGCAGGAAGGTTCCATCCTCATAGCTATTTTTGTCAATCCTACAACTTGCTGTATGGGCCCCCAAAAAAATTTCTGAAATGCTGAAGAATCTGTCTGACTCAAGCAAAGGCCTCTGCTGAAGACTTAGGTAGAAAGAGTGAATGGGGCAATAATAAATAAACATATTAGGGGTGGAAAAGGCAGATTATTACAAGTACTTGGAATTATTCTAGAAATCTACCCAGATTCAGAAATTCAAAATGCAATTTGTAAAGCCTAGGGATAAAAGTTGTTTCCAAAAGACTGTGACAGTGACTAAAAATTATTAGAAACCCCTGATAATATTAGATGACTTCTGTTCAAATAATAGGACTTCTATGCTACTGCTTTAGCTTGTCCATGCCACAGAGCAGTGGAAAAGACCATTGGTGAGGAGGAACAAGGGGGATGACTGAGTTCTCAGTGGTCAGATCCTCACCTATACTGCATCCAGCTTACTGAAAGGTCAAGGAAATATTTGCAGTTTCAACTGAGACAAAAAAATAAAGCAGAAAAATCCTTCACTGGGTGATGCACGAGATCAAGCAGCCTCCAAAATCAAGAATTATTAGTTTTTATTAGCACTTTACTGGACACCAATTGTACCTTAATGGGCACTAATCACTGCTGGAGTGTACAGTCCTCTCCAGCTCCAAGGCTGCTTTTGGGACTCCAGGATTAGCTTGCAGCACAGAGGTGCCTGCTGGAGGAGTTCCTGATGAACTCCAGTGGAGTTCAATAGCCCAATTTCCTCTTAGAGGAGTTCAATTTTCCTCTGTGGCTTTATTATTTCTCCTTTAAGTAAATTATCTCTCTCTGCTGAGCTGCTCAAACGTTTTTTGTCCATTTTGCAGATAAAAATCACAGTTCTAATCCTTCCCTCCCCTTGTGCCATTCAAGAGGGATCACTGACAAAGGGTGGCAGGTTAATAAAATCCCCAGTACACACTTGGGCTGTGGCTCCACTCCTACTGTGAGAGCACTGGCTCCATCAAAGCCAGCACAGAGAGCAGCTCTGTATTACACCCAAGCTCCTGGAACTCCAGGCTGCTGCTGGGGCTGATTTGGAACATGTCCCATGTCAGACTCAAAGCCAGCCCATCACCACAACAAGGATGTGAGCAGGACTTCTCTGCATGGAGCCGAATCCATTCCCCTGGCAAGCGACAGCTGCAGCCCCAAGGAGGGTGGGAGAGCAGGGAGACAGGAATGTCACAACCCTGCACAGAACAGACAGCTTTGTACATTGAATTTCAAACTAAATGCACCTAATCCAATCTCATCAATACCTGCATTTTTGAGCATCAATTTATACTAAAGCAATAAACTGATCAACAGCTTATTCTGTAAACTAAAACCCAACTCTGAATCAGTATGTTTAAGTTCACCTCAACAGTTCAAACTAACTCTAGACAAGACAAGGTAATTCAGGCAGTAGGAAGGGAGGCTAATTGTCCATTAAGTGTTAAGCCAGTTGTTACTGATGGAAAAAAGGTAAGTATACATGGATGAGTGAAGTGTACTTACTTTTTGCCACAAGATAAACAACTAGAAAAGAGAAGCTACCAAATTGAACAATCCACAGTGAGTTCATGTATGATTTAAGGTAGATTTGTCTAAAGAACTTAAAAATATTTTTTTATTGCTATTCCTGAGAAAACAAAGGAAAAATCACAGGGTCCTTCATAACAAACCAAGGTTTGGTTAGAACACAGGCAACAAATCTGCCCCAGATGGCCCAAGAGCCACCAGTTCTCAGAAATTACTACATTGCACAATATGCTCTCCTCACAGGGTGCTCTTTATACTCTCAACATAAAATTAAAAAATCACTGAAGTGATTTTTTTTGTGTATACTCTGGAAGCAGTGGGCAAGGATGTAATATACATTTCCAAGGGAAAAAAAAAAGCCCTAATGGATTATGTGTCAATATTAAAAAGCTGAGATTATGTGTTCTTACCCTTTATCTCTGCCCTAAAAAGGTTTAAGATCTAAACAGATAAAATTTGCTTCATGATGAAACTCAGCTTTCAGCACAGATGATCTATGTGCAGGGGAATAAAGTTTCAGCAGCATTCAGAACAAACCAAAATCCTTTGGCTTCGCTTGTGTTATAGAAGAAGAAAGATAGCAGCTTGGCAATTTTCTGTATACAAATAACTCCAATTGCCCAGGGGAATGTCACTGAGATCCAGGCATTCTGTTTGTTACATCCAGCCTCCCTGGAGTCAGCTTTAATTTCAAGCAGAGTTGCCTAAACTCTCCATCCTTCCAAGGCAGGCAAATTGCACTGTACACTGTCCAAATTTCAGATCACTTCAGGGCTTTTCCCAAAGTTTCCTAACCTCTTTTGTGGATGCAAAAGATAGCAGGGCACTTTTTGCACAGTAGATGTTTCCCTCTGTAGCCTGTAAAGATGTCCAAGATGTCCTGGATTTCACAGGAGGTTTTTTAAAAGGCAACTCATGTTTTGCATGCATTTGCATTTTGGGATAGACCATGATGGGTAAACAATACCATCTAAAGACTTAAAAGTTTTAGAATTTCAATTGATCTTGGCATAATTACACTCCCTACTCCTCGTACCCAAGTCACAGCACTAAGAGATCATGACCCAAGGCAGCAGACAGTGAAGCAGGCAAAGGCTGTGGTTGTCAGCAAAGCCTTGTTTGTGTAATTACATGAGCCAAAGGCTTCAGATCCCAGCTTGCTAAAGGCTCCCACACATGGGTTCTGGCAACTCTGGCAGGTCTGGGCTGAAGGGAAGCAGAGAATGAAAGCAGAGAATGCATGGGAGCACCTGCAGCCTGTGGAAACACAGGGAGGTGTCACATCCCCAGGGTGCAGAACCCTGCTGCTCCCTGTCCCCCCTCAGTCCAGCAGCACCTTGCAGCTGCTGGGGCCACTGCAACTGAGCTCTGTGGTACAAAGCACAGCTCAAAAAGGAAAAGAAGATCCCCAACCACTCAGTGAGGCTTGCTAAATGACATGATAAAGGGAACTGGCAATAAGGAATCTGATTCTCCTGTGTCTGCAGAGAGGAGGATGGGAGTCTCTCGCAGGTACACACAAACAGGCTCGTGCAAGACCAGCTTGGGCAAACCCAGAGAGCTGCAAACATGTCAAGTCAGCACATCTGAACCCATCTTCCTGCCAGAGATACTGCCAAACACACCCTCAGTGTGAGGGCTAAACCCAAGCCCTGTTTTGTATCCCTGCCATGCACAACAGTTGGCAGTAGATGGGTATTTTGCACATGGCAGCAGGGTGAAAAAGCAGACAGGGCTACTGGGAAAATTACTGCACCAAGACACATCATAGGTCCCTACAGATGAGATACAGGGAGCTGTGAAGTACATTTTTGCATCCCTGCTTTCTACCAGATATTCTTTTTGGCCAAGCTGAGTGGTGGAAGGGGAAGGACAGCCCTCTTCTTGGCACACAGTTTTCTCAGAAGTTACAGGGCTTCCATTATATCAAATTCCTTCATATCTCCTAAATAAATCTTTGCTGAACATAAAAACCTTTCCTGAGTGTAAAAACTGGTGCATTGCAGATTCTTCCATTGAGCAGGTCACAAACAATCCATTTTGTTCCAATACAAGCTGTCTCCCTCTCCCCACCTCTAAAACTAGTAACCCTTTCCAGGTATTTATCTTAGCTGTTACTGCACAAGGATCTTAATTATGTGGTGAGCACAGAGTAAATATATTTTTTCTTTCATCACAAATACTCATTCCAGCTGGAATATACAGAAAGCAAAGCTCAGCTTTTATAGTTTTAGTTGTAAACAACTTTGTCTTAGAAAAAGAAGTTATTAAAATCACCCCAGAAATCTTTTTGGCTCTTTTCTGCTCTCTCCTGCCAGGTTTTTACCTGAAGGAAGAGCATGGGCTGGGTATTGGAGCAATCCTCCCCAGGCAGGAGGGCTCAGCAGAGACTTGCAGGAGCTGTTCTAAGAGGCACACAGCATGCAGCAGTGAAACCAGATGCTGCTTAACTCATCTTCTGATGCTCACTCCAATTCCAAAGCCTCTGGATTTTTAGGAGAGTAGAGAGGCAGGATTTCTGCCCAGCTAACTGCTCACCTGGTAGCAATGCAATTTAGGTCTGGCATCAAAACAGATCAGAGCTTCATTCTCAATGCTAGTGACTCGGGGTGAGGACAAAACCAAAATTTGCAAGGGGCACCTTCATCTCTGACCTCCTTTCACCAACCCTTTTTCAAGAGATGCATATTCAGACTGAGAAAAAGCAGGGTTAACTTGTTTCAACAAGTGAAACAGTCTTTTTTTATTCTTCTTGGATTATTTCACCTCCAAATATAAAAAGATTTATTTGCATCACTACTAGCTTTTCCAAGCATCAGAGAATCTCAAAAACTCTCGCTGATGAGGCTCTTTCCTAATACTTGAAAATTTAAAAAAACAACAGCAACAAAACCAGACCCCAAAGCCTTTCCTCACTTTCAATTCCTCCTGATATTTTCACATATTCAGGCAAAAAAAAATCTCTTATTAATGCCACAAAGCTGCCAGAATCCAAACTTTTGCTGTGTAGTCTCCTTAACAACTCTCATTTAGAGTGAGCAGGTGGCAAGAAGGAAGCAGAGCAAGAAAGAAGACAATTATTTTGGGAAAGGAAGTGGTAACTGCTACTAGCCTGTCAAACAGCATGAATGGTGAAAATCTGAATCATGCTTTTACTGTATGAATGGGCTAATTCCAACACACTGCTATAAACAACAATCCTCTAAAAGGAAGTAATCTCCCTAACAGGAAAAAATACACCTGTTAGAAAAAGAGCAGGATCTGAAGCAGAAATCAGGCAAAACAGAGATGGGCCAGCTTGAGTTCCTCTTCCTGTGACATTTAGGTGCTGGTCTCCAGGGCCTGCATCACACTTTGTGACAGAATTACCCCATTGCAAATAACACTTGAAAGAAGGTTAGAGGCTGTCAAGCTGGAGTTAAGAAGAAATTACAGCTCCATTTTTAGCTTTCTTGAATGGAGGCTCCTCTGAGTAAGTGCTGCCAAGATGAAATCCTAGCAAGCAAATGACATATTTAGAGTGTGCCTGTTCACTCACAGAGGTATTACTACAACGACAGGGATTATGCACCAAGGAAATTTCAGGGCATATATTTAATGGATGGCTTGCTGACACCACCCAGGCTACAGTGTATCTTCCAGACAGGAATTAAAAATCTCAGCATTAGCAACAACCTCTGCCCTGGCCTGCAAGCAGAGGGCAAGTTTCTAAGCTAGCTGCAGATGCTGAGTGCCTCTGGAGTTAGAGTTTTTAAATGATCTTATTAGCTTTCAGTGTTTAAACAAGTCACTTTATATCTTGTCCTTTTTTTTTCCTGTGCTGCCCCTCTGGCCCTCGTTTGAGGGTGACCACAGCGGTTTGTGCTGCTCAGAAGGGATGGCTCAGCTGCTCCTCTGGCAGCTGCTGAACCATCACAAATTACAGCTTGCTGTACAGAAGTATGTGGAAATTGGTGTCTATCTTAGTACAAGGGACTGTAACCACAGTGGTGCAGCAGCTGCCTCCCAAACAGCTGAGCCAACCCTGCAGCAAGGGGGAAAATGAAAGACACTGAGAGAATGACTTCAGCAGCCCTTGGGTGAAGCACACTTGACTGAGTGCTGAACTTTGGGGAGCTACACATTTCTTGCTTCCATTTCTCAGATGTAACGTGGGTAGTTTGTCTCCCACACACTTCCTAGGAATGGTGCCACATGGATGTGTGCATAATTCTGTAAAGAATGCCACAGAAATCTGCAGAATGGGTGCTACAGCTGATGATGCAAAGCCCTTGAATAACACGCACTGTTCCACTTGCTCCAGTAACAAAAAGACTCTCATACAAGTTCTAACTTTATTGCTACCAATGAAAAAGAGCCCCATCACCTTATCCCTCCTTTTTGATTTTTAAGAAATAAATCTATTAATTAGTAAATCACAAGAGAGCAAATGCCTTCACCTCTGCACTAGAGCCAATCCTAAGGAGCTCTTGTGCAAGGAGTAATTTCAGATATCACTGTCAGATGCACGGCCTGCAGTTACCATGTTATCCACATGCTTCCCTGGGACAAGCTTGATATTCTTATCAGCTCTGCATAGCAATTTCTCTACCAGATACTGTAGCTGCCTCTGCTGTGCCTTTCAGCTTTTGGTGTCCATTCCAAAGCTATTTTAGTGCAGTTGTTATCTGTACTGCTTGTGATACGTCCTGGCTGCCACCATCTGCTTCTTTCTCTGTATAAAGATGTGCAATGGTTCCCTTCACTAATGTGTCCTCTGGCTCAACATCTTGACATAAAGCTATTCCCACTGCTTGCTATCAACCCACTTTTTTCATTAGCAGGAATTCTGTAATCCTGACAAGAGACATTTTTAACCAGGATGTGAGAACAAAGGGACTACCTAGGGCACTGCAGTCTGAGATTATATATGACCTTCCCCCCACTCTCATCCATACTCACAGAAAGGGCATTGCTCAATTTTCCCCTTCCCACTGCATGTCCAGTTCCTTTACCCACACACTCTGTGACATCTGTATTCACTACAGTTGTAGCTCTCACATGTATCTTGTACTTTTAATATATTCTTGTCAGGCATATATCAAATAACACACTACAAGATGCCACTTGCATCTGAAACTAAAGCAAGATACACAGCAAGGCAGATACCAAATAGCAGAGTCATCCATTCTCTGTGGCCTTCAAGGAAAATCAAGAATGTTACAAGGTTCCATATAAAAACATAACACTGGGGTTTCCAGCTATTGAGATACTCAGAGAAGTCTAGAAAATCCACTCATTTTTGCACATGGTATAGAAGAAGGAATTTAAATCTTAATTTTTTAAAGGTCTTTCTAGCTTGTGAAGCTATAAATCATATTCACTGCCTAGTGCAGACTGGCTGCAATACAATTCTTTATTCCCCTCACTAGCCATATACCTGGAGTAAGTATTTTGCCTACAACACTATGTAAAGATGATTAATACCAGGTTTAGTTCCAAACAAGAACGAACATTTATTCATCTGGCAAAACAAAATGATCATTTAGAGGTGTATTTGAAACTCCACAAACAAATCCAATCAGGGCACTTTTCATGTCACTCATCTCAAAGAATTTTGCGGTTTTTCCTCCTAAATCCCCAACTCTGCCCTGTTTATTTTCAGACTTCCAATCCGTAATCTAAGAAATAAAAAAAGAACCTTATCTACCTTCCTCAAATGAGGAAGAGTTAAACAGTGCTATTGACAAGTACAAATAAATAAGCAATATAATTCAATGTATTAATTAACTGTCTACAAGGGTGGGATTTTCCTTACTTGTGTGCAATATACTCACAAAATAAAATACTTAGTAAAAAAAAAAACAAACAAAACAAAACAGCCGAGGCTGTGAAATGAAAAATACCTTATCTGCTCTTTACCTTGGATAGCAGCTATCAAGGCTCCTTTACTATTTACAGATCCATGTTCATTCCTCATAGCTCAGTCTCCCAGGAGTGACATTTTTCACAGCTGAACCAGGGAAGAACTGCTGCTAAGTCTCACCAGCCTATGCAAAGGAAAAGCTTCTTGCATAGGCTGGGAAGAGAAAGAAGAGCTCATTTCAAGAGTGTGGTTGCTGCCTCTTCCTTCTTTTCTGGGAAGAGCTGGAATGGTGTTCTTTATGCAGCCACAGGTGGGGTGAAAAACACAGGGAACTGGGCCAGACCTGGACTTGGGGAACCACTGCAACTTTGCCTGTCATTTTTAATACTTTTCTTATGCTTTGCTTAAATTTCAACGTGTATAATTATAGCCAACAGCAGGCAGATGGCTGCTTCTTTTAGGAACAGCACCCTGAACAGGTAAGCTAGAGAAAAACCTGTTATTGGGTGCTTGTTGTGAAAACACGAAGCCAAGGAAATTCCAGAGGTGAGGTAAAACACAACCAGCTACCAGTTCTAAACCAGCAGGAACCACTTAGAGCCATCCACAAGAGCTGCATTCCCACTGACCCGCATCCAGCAGCTCTCACCTCTAAATCCCAGGGCTGCCTAGTGAGTTTAAAAACACAGCCACAAAGCTGCCCATGTGTCAGCATCCCATAACCATCCCCCTGATATCTGGATAAATCCTGGCGCTTGGCAGTCGCTTTGCTGGAGGCATTTTACACACAACGCCTGGGCTGTGCGACCTCTGCATCCCGCGGTGGTACCCGCCTGGCCAGGCTGCTCTGGCAGGTGCTGCCCTCTGAGAGCTCGCAGCTCCCGTGATACATTTATTTATTTCTTGCCTTCCCGTGGTTCTCTTACCTAGTTGGGCGGCCCCCTCTGCCGGGTACTCGGGGAACTGGCCCTCCGAGGGGACGCTGACCGTGCGGCGCAGGCAGCGCCCGCGGGAGGCATCCTGCGGCTCCTGGATCCCTTCTGCAGGCACCTGCGGAAAAACCAACAGCTGAAACCTCGGCACCAGCCCACCCTGTTAATATGCCATCTTGATAGGGGACTGTCACTGCCAAGTTTTCTGAAAAATCCTCTTTGCCCAGGATTTCTTCTCCTGGGAAGCTGAGAAGCCTCAGAGAAGAATAAAAACAATAATTATCTGATTGCTTCTCCTGTGTTTTGCTGCTTTGGAATGTGGTCTGGAGATTGTTATCCAACAGGTGGTTGTTTGATTGGTTTTATGTGAATTGTTTTGACTTAATGACCAATCACCATCAGCTGTGTCAGGACTCTGAAGCAGTCACGAGTTTTCATTATCATTCTTTTATAACCTTCTGCCTGTATCCTTTCTCTAGTCTTTAGTATAGTTTCAGTACAGTATATAGAATCAAATTCTGAATTCCTCCTTCATCCTTGGAGCCCTGAAAATACCACAGGGGACTTAATTTTCTCCTCATCTGCTAATAGCTCTCAGGCATAGTGTGGCATTTGTGGCCTTAAGACAAAATTCCAGAGGTTCCCTGGGAAAGTGTGGTGGCAGAGGGCACACTCAGCCCAGCGATGGCCACGAGCAGCTGCCAGCATCCTCTGACCCCAACTAACAAAGCCCTCCTGCCTTTCCAAACTGCTTCCCCAGTGCCAGACCATGGCTGCTTCCAGAAGCTGCTGCTCAGATGGCTCCAGGCAAAACTTGGAGAAAATAAAACTTGTGCCGGCTACCTGGTGCACTCCGGCACTGCACAGGCACTCCCAGGCTGCAGGGAGCCTCACCCTGAGCAGCAAACTCAAGGCTATGGCCCAGCAGGTCCTGCCATGCTCAGGTGGTAACTGAGCTCAGGATTGGAGAACCACTGGTTCACCAATTGGTGAATTTGTGCTTCACCACCATTGGTGAATTTGTGGTTGCTCCAGCCCAGAGAGACCTGCAGCCACCTGCAGCACGCAGGCAACGGCACCGCTCAGTGCTGGCCACCATAGCCTCTCTGTTGGTTGCCACCACACCTTCTGGTGCTTGTTTCCATGCCTGGAACCTATGGCTGGGCAGGGCTCTCCCCTGAACCTTCCACAGCTGGAAGGAACCTCAGGGACGAGGGAGATTCAGCACCCAGGGGCTGTGGGGAGGCACAAAACATCTGAGTGTACTTTTGATGAGGGCTTTGGTTCCAGCAGTACATGTAGCATGGCACTTTCTTTTCATGTGGCTACATAACACACAGCTGGCACCTAAAGAAATAGAAGCCCCTGTCCTATTTCCTGTGCTGCTTCTCCTTTCATATCTTCCATCAATTCTGAAAAATGAGTATTAATAGCAAACAAAAAGCTATCATTCATTTGCACTGAAGGTTGTAAAAGACCTCAGAGATACTGCATTTTTTAGGCTGGACACTACAATGGCTCTCAAAACCATTTCTGGCATTTCCTGATTTCTAAGCACTTAACATTCTCTTAAGGTCATTTTTAATGCTATTTATTACTATCCCAGTCTGTTTGTCTCCTTCAAACAGTGCCCATTTTTGAAAACAAGTTTCCCAAACTCCTGGTGCTTATTCTGATCAGACTATTGTCTCCTCTGGTGATTTTTACAGCTGTATAAGCTCTGTGCAAAAGCACATTGGTAAGTTAACCAGAGACCAATTTTGTTAGTTTATGCCACATTTGTTCAATCAAATTCAGGTATTAAATTTTTGGTTCTCATCTGGAGGTTCCATTTAGTCTTACTCCCTTCTAAACATTCTCCTGATCCTCTGCCTCTCCTGATTTTCCTGATTTTCTTCAGAGAATTTTTTGGTGGGATGCTGAGAGCCAGATTTCCAGATCAGCTATCACCAGTCACACCCCACACCTGCTTCAGCAGCCCTTAAAGCCCTGCCCCACTCCTGTCACAGTGAACTCACTGCACCTACACCCACCTGCTTGCTCTAGACCAATACAGCTACTGCAGCATTTATTTCCCCACTAAAGTAACTCAAAAAGATTCCCTTAAGTCTGACTTGAAAATGCTTTGTTATTTACAGTAAAACTCCTCCATTTATATTGACAAAAAGAACCAACATAGTCTCCATTTATATTGACAAAAAGAACCAACTCCAAGACTGCAGGACCAGTATTTATTGCTTAGCATGAGACCAGCCTGCTCTAAAAAAAAAATAAAATAGAGATTTGTGAACATGTAAAATGAGCTTGGCTCAGCAGCTCTGCATCCCTTGGGACTGGACACATTTTAAACAGTTTTATAAAGTGTTCTGTGCTCAGACAAATGG